>NC_084703.1:35197512-35508258 GCF_033807575.1 Cydia pomonella | reverse complement strand
GACTTATTTCGCGATTTCGGGGTTGGTGCTATACCTAGTAGAAGTTGCTCAGTATGACCATTAACTCACCCCGAAAATTTGGTTAAGGGTATGGGTAAGACGGGTCTTGAACACTACCCTACTACTCAAATAAAAAGTATCATACTCCTGTACTTACTTTTTATTTTTTATATTGACAATAAATATATTTAGAATAACAATATACAAAATGGATATATACAGATGATTACTATAACTTACTCTTGACAATTAT
Organism: Cydia pomonella; assembly: GCF_033807575.1. Lineage (NCBI taxonomy): Eukaryota > Metazoa > Arthropoda > Insecta > Lepidoptera > Tortricidae > Cydia > Cydia pomonella. The sequence goes on along the minus strand of NC_084703.1, from coordinate 35,508,005 downwards.
ATTTTATTCACTTTGCGCTCTCTTAAAAACATTAATAATAAAAATGAATAAGATGGGCGTTACAGTCAGCAGCAGATGAATAGGAAACGCTGATTGGTGTCACCTATTCAACTTGGCTTCATTATGAACTTTTTATTTTGTTTAAAAGCAGCTTTATTGCATGTGGCAGCTGACATTTTACGACGAATTTTCATTGTAGGCTAATGAAGTAGGTATTATACGTTATAAGAAATATCTACTCTCATCTGCTATTTATTTTCTTAGACCACTAAGATCATCGCTGCCACTGACGCGTAATTCCAATGAAAATTGTCGCATTATCTATTGTCGATGGCGCTTACGCCGCACTGCGTCGCGCAGCGTTGTATTTGTATCGGAGCATCGTTTATAACGGCGGAAGCGCCATCGACAATAAGGTCCCTTTTCATAGATAACGTCACAATTAACAATCACAACTAAGTAATAGTTTTTAAGCAAGGCAATATTTTGCAAGTGACAATAAACTAGGCTTAATAAAATCATATAACATCATCATCATCATCATTAACATATAACTAAAAAAATTACAACTTGAACTTAAAAAAAGAAAGAGTAAGGTTCTTGTCTAACCTTCACTTACTGGATAGTCGCAATTAAAAGGTGATGATGTCACAGAGGGCGATCGGCAGCGGTGAGCGGCGCTTGCGACCAAAGCGCAAGATGCCGTCACTGTCCATCAACAACCCGATGGAAGTGTTGCGGCAGCGGCTCATGCTGGAAGTGGCCCGCAAGCAGATGCGCGAAGCCAGCCAGCGGCAGGCCGTGGCCAACCGACTCTTCCTGCAAAATGTCGGCAAACGCGGTACGTCTCACATGTTACATTAAGAGCCAACAGGAGTGGTCATTTCTCCATACAAAGGTGCCCTTCACCCAACTGTGTCCTTCGTGGTTTTTGAAGCTAGAGCAATGATTTTTTCAACACAGATTATTATTATTAATTTCTGTGTTTTGCTTTTTTGATATTTTTGTTTCTTAAGGCGCTAGTGCACTTCAAATATTCGCAAAAACGGTCTAATTTACTAGGCCACAAAGAGAACCATGGTATTCAAAACTGACATTAATTAGCCTAAAAAGCAAAACAGTTCAACACAGATCATTTCACCAACATTTAGATCTCAATATTTCGTCACAAATGGTTAAGTTTTGGAGGAGGAAACAGTTGAGTACGAAACATCGTTTTTTGACATTTTTACGCAGGATTTTTCGCCTAACCTGAAGTTGTCCTTATCGCACAAGTTTTAGGAGCCGCTTTTGTTAAATATTTAAATCTCAGCTCCCGTGTCCTCTTAACACTTAAGAACTCGATCCGCCCTGAATGCTTAAGCAGACCCAAGCGAATGATCGCTTCAGACAATAACTAGTGGAACTAGTATAATAAGCATGTATTTATTTATTTAGCCAAAACATATACCGATTCTTTCTGGTAAAGTCTGCTACTGCAATACCTTATTTTTACAAAAAATATAAGCGCTTCAGCATGCTTGATAGTCGGGATATGACAACTGTACAAAGCCTCCCGGTGTACGAATCCTCCACCTTCCCCTACCTATACTCGTACTAGAATAGGTGTAATGTAAATGTTAAGTCCCCGCCGCGTCGGTCTGTAGGTATGTTCACGACAAAGTCAAAAAATATTTAACGGATTTTCATGCGGTTTTCACCTATCACTAAAGTGTCACTTGAGGAAAGTGTAGGAGTATAATTTGTTCAGGTTCACCTACTCGTGCGAGGCCAGGGCGGGTCGCTAGTTTTCTGATCCTTATAATTTAACAGGTATGAACCTCCCTATTCATACAGTAACTTTATTCATTAGCGTTTTCGTCAAATCCGGTAGTTCTGATTTTTTGCAGACTTGTTTATGATGTTGGCTTAATGAATAATCAAGTTTGTGACTTCGAACGCCGAACGCAACTTTATCAAAAATCGTAAAAACCTAGAAAATTTCGGTTTTTTTTTATATATTTGGGCGATCCCTATAAAGGACTACTTTTTGATAATATCTTCTCAAAACGTTTTTAAAATAGACTAAATTACAGACAATACGTGACTGGATTTGTCTCTGTAGATCGAATCAAAATTCAAAATTCAAAAGTTTATTCTGCAAGTAGGCCTCAAGGGCTCTTTTACAAGTCAATACAACATTTATAGTAACATCATATAGTGACATGAAAAATACATAACAACATTTATAAATACAACAGCCAATACCTGGGTAAACATTACATTATAATAATCTTAAAATAAATAATTACTACAATACAATAGAGATGTATAGTCTCTATGGTTAAAAACACATTAAATCTGGAGATGTAAAAGGTCCCCAATGTCAGAGTACTAATACTAATAAAATTTGGAGGTGTAAAGTCTCTCCAAGTGTCAAAATAAAATTTATACTAAATAAATAAACCGCGTCTGGACTGTTAAACTAGCAGTCTCATAAACTAATGCTACATTCTGTACATAACTAGTATGTACCAAGTCAAGTATATTATACAATATGACAGAGATATATAGTCGCCACGGTTAATACATTAAGTTTGGAGATTTATAAGGTCCCCACGGTCTGAGAAAAATAATAATACACAATAATAATGACATTAATAATATTTGGAGGTGTAAACGTTCTCCAAATGTCAAAGAATAAAAAAAATAAAAAAATTGTAAGAAATACATGTTTCACGTCAAGAGTTTCCGAGATAAAGCCTTTCAAAATGTATAATTTTTTCGAACTTGTATTCTGAGACTAAGTAGTGTAGTATGTCCTTTTGTCTCAGGCGATGCCGCTTGGCACGATTGTTCCTAAGGTCAAACAAAGCTGATTTGGCCTGGTAGCCACGAGACTGTACCGTGCCTACCCCCCAAAAAAAGCGGTCGGGGGAAGGGTCAGGTGAGTTCCCAGGTCCAATCTTTGCTATATTTCTTTCTGCTCTTATCAACTAGGGCAAGTAATATATCATTTTCATATAATTAGGGACGTTATTCATTACGACGACATTATAAACAAGTCTGCAAAAAAACAGAACTACCGGATTTAACGTAAATTAATCCCATTACCAACTTACTGTTTGCGACAAAGTAACTGGATTATATTACCTTTACTAGGTATTTAATATTTTGTATATAAATAAAAAACTATCTTCTTTCTGCATATAAAAGAAGTGAGTGTACATATACGGTTTTAGGATCTTACTGTGAGTATATTGGCCATATCCCAGTAATTTTGGAAAGTCTTGTAGATTTATATTGTTTTATCAAGATACAGATATAGTAGATTGTTAACCAGGGGATGAAAGGCACTGATTTATTTCGAGGTAGTTCTGAGACTGAAATGTTGCCTTTCACCCGAGTTAAACACTACTTTTCATTTCGAATACAAGGAAAGTAAAATACGTGTGTATTAAAAACATGACTAAGTATAAACTTGTTGTTACTTGAGTTAAACATTAGAGTGGAAATTATTCAACAAATACATTTCATTTAACTCCAAAATTTTATTGATAATCGTAAAAAAGAGTACTTGGAAGGTTTTTTTTTTAATTTATTAAAGTTCCATTTAATTTTAAAAAATTCGCAAAGTTCCATGTTAACTTATTGCGAAAGTCATTAATGGCTTAATTACAGCAAGGGTTCGGCCTCATTAAACTAATTTATATAACAAAGCAAATATATGTTTACAAAATATAGTCGTAATTATTTGATATGAAATAATTTTTAACTTTTTTAATTGAATTAGAGTTGGATAGGTATAAATCTTGTATGTTTTTTGGAAGGCTATTTATTATTATCGTAATTATGAAATTATTAGTTTTCGTTCCGTAGACATTATTATATGTAAAATGCTCTAGTGCAGAAACGTATCTCTCGTATGTAACGTACCTACCTAAATTGTCTTGACATTTTGAAAAAAAGGGATATGTCTCTTCCTTATAAAATGTTTTTCTTACAATTATTTTAGATGTTAATTACAAGAATATTCATATAATGGATAAATTGTGAACAGGATTTTGGGCGAACTCCGGTCCGGCTCCCTACGACAACTAGAGCGTCCGGCGTCCGCGCTCCACCCCCGCCGCCGCCGGGAGCCCTCCGTCTACGATACAAGCTCTATGATAAGTACCCACGTTACCTACTCTTCGCAGGGAGATAGATTTCATTTATCGATTTATTTTGTTCATATACTATATACCGCAAAGTGGATATTGCAGCTACCGATGTGTAATAAGTAATTGGTAAAATTGAAAAGCAAAATATTTATAGGACTCGTGAACAAATCATGCGAGGTTTTTTCGGTTACTTTTTTGACGCCCCCCTCCCCTGGTGATATTTGGTGAGGTTCTTGGCTACCCCCCCCCCCCCTCCCCACATAACCTCACGTGTATTTTTATTTTATTTTTTAATTCGACCTGATTTTAAGATAAATAGTATTGTATAGAGAAAATCTTGTTTATACTTGCTATTTTGAAGTGCCAAGTGCCAAGAGAAAAATTATGTGGTTTATATTATATTTGCAATTTTAGTTTTCGGTTTAGCTGGGGTTCGTTTGTTGAGATAGTGACGCACCGCGAGCGCCCGGGCCCGTGCCATCCAGCTCGGCACGCGCGCCTGTGGTCGCTCCGCACTCATTTTCTACGGATAAACATAATACCTGAAACCATACTCATATGACATTTTTTCACATTCATTTTGCTTTAATTTATGCATTTCATAGTTAATCGAGATTCCTATGAATTTATTAATTTATTTTAGTTTTAGATTTAATTTAGTCATATTTTAGTTTTAGTTTACATTATTAATTGTTTATAATAATAAAAACATCTTTGTTTTCTTTGTCAATAACAGTTGATGATATTTAATCGTTTTTAAGACAAGTTTTCCTAGAGGTTTAATCTTTGCAGAATAAAGATCACATTAAACATATGTCCATACTTAATTAGAGGAAATACATAGGTAGGTATATTAGATACGAAACCTGTTAGTTTAGTTCCATTTGTTATGATTATAATATTATAAATTATAATATCATGACTGTACAGTCCAACTGCTATTTTGTGAATAATTATTTACATTAATATTAAGTTCATTAAAATATTATATATTATATATTGTTAGCTAATTAAAGTAGTAAATTGTAACACTTCTTAAAGTGTCTAATATTACGTTCAGTAAAACGTTAAATTATTGATTTGTCTCTTACTTCTTCTTTTGCGATAGTTCACCCGCGGCAGTGAACGCTTAGCGCCTATTAATTTGCCAAATGTACAAGGCTATATGAAACCTTTTGTGAATGATGTATTTATGTAGTAGACGCCTTTGACGCCGTGTCGGCAGGTAATCGATATTGCGGCACTGGAGGCGACCATAATTAAATCCACGCTTCACGTGGAGCGGAGCAGCAGCTGCAGCGAGCCAAACGGCCGCGCCGCCGCGGTGCCCGGTTCTCCGCGCTGCTACGCGCCGAGCCGCGCGCGTCTGTTCGATTTCTCGTTAAATTGAAATGCTATAAATAAAGAACCCAATCAACTTTCCTACTGCCACGACCTCCCTTTTGATGACATTAATTAGACTTTTTGCGAAATCAAGAGTTTCTTACACTGCGGACTTTCGGTACAAAGATGCCTCTAATAACTAGATCCTCGAGTAATTTGGTAGAAAGTTGTATGTTAATTTTTAGTCGACAGAAAGAGATCTCAAGTGCCGCAATAATGTGACCTTTAGTAACATATTATTATATATATTCAAGGTATGTAGAATAGATTGCACGGTTGAATTCAAGCTTGTTTAGCATAGGTACTCTATTAAGTAGCTGATGGCCCTGTGACTATGCCAATCATTATTAGGTTTTCTCTTCTACATATTTAAAGTTATAATGTAACCGTAGCCCAAAGAATAAAGCATACATGTGTCGATAAGTGCAAATAATAATTTATTTATTTATTATTAATATTACACTGTTTCTTTAGTATTGTTTTTAATTCCACCTGCTTATCACGTGTTACTCAACTGCGCGGCGTCAGATTGAGTGAAGTAGAGAGTAAAACTTGTAAAAAGTAAATAGTCTATAGGAGCCTATATAACCAAAGTAAAAAAAAACGATAATGATTATCTGCCTCTCTGTCGCTCGAATATGCCAGAGCGATAGAGAGGCATTTAACGATTTTCAATGTCTTAATGTTGGCGGTAGGCCCCAGGTGCTCGTATAGGTGCGTGACATAAGCAAGGAGGAGCAGAGACGACCACAGCGGCGACGGCGACGGCGCTCGTTGCGGGCTGCGTTAGCTGGCAGGCGACAGCGGCGCAATGAAGGCGTCTGCGACGTATAATTACGAGTGATTTAATTTAAAGAGGCGCCTCGAGAGCCACGTGATTTCATTATCCCCTACACGTTTCCATCGCCAGGCGAGACCGGGCCGCTTGCCTCAGGCGCACCCACCCTCGATTACGACATAATTAATTCCTACTTAAAATTATGCAAACCTGGTCCACTACATAGCTACCTCTTAAATTATAAGCAAATTAGCTAACCTTGTGAAACTTTCATGCTGATAAATAGGTAAGTAGATTATTTAAAGGTTAGGTTACGTTAGAATCGAAACAATTTTTATTAAGAAACATTGCATGAATGTGTCTCTGTAAATATTAAATAGTTTTTACGGGTACAACACAATGATCAGCGACGAACGCATCTCCATATAAACGTAGTCCCCATTCGTAGGCATTAATTATAGTTATTTGTTTTAAGGGGTAAAAATGTTGTTCAACCGCTCTTGCTAATATTGATACCGAGCAAGCGAAAGATCCCCGAATTGAACCACGAACCTACGCGCGAATGGTTCGAAAAGTGGAATCTTAAGCGTTGGTTTCAAAACACAAGGTTGTAAAAAATTTTGCTCCCGAATGAATTTTTGACCACATTAACCAGTACAAAATATTAACTGTAAGATGTCAAACCAAATCCAATCCAAATAAATCAAATATTTATCATTCTTAATATTCATTTAATAGTCAATTCCACCAGCTAAGATTAGGAAACAACTCAAAATTTGCATATGATTACTTTGCCCCACATGTGGATAAAATGCAACTTTCTCACCAGTTTATTAACAATCAAGAGAGCCTGTACCGGTGTGGTGAAAAATATTATATAGCTATAGCTATTCCCCCTGGAAAATGAGGACTACGTTTGTATGGAAAGACGATTTCGTACTCTTTCGTGTTAACCCCCTCCCTCTTTTTCGTTTCCCCTACCTTTTAAAGCTACACGCGTGTCAAGTTTTACACTTTTTGCTAGCTAGGAACGAATGAAAGCTACGAAACCGTACTAATAAAGTTGAACAGGATGAGCGGTTTCCCGCAAAAGGGGGATTACTTAGTCTTAGCACGGTCGGGGAAAAGGCTTTTCGTATTTCTTGCAACGGGAGTTGCAATTACCATACAAATACTCATTTTAGACCAGAAACAATTATCAATAAGTTTTTGGCGAAAAAAATAATTTTCGTACAAGCTTTCATCGCCAACTGTATTTTTTTTCATAGGCAACTAAAACTCATCAAGAGAATTTAAAAAACCCTAAACACAATTAGGTTGCGTTGTTTTATTATCACGGATTCCTATGACTACCTCCTGTCTCCATCATCACATCAGCTCGATGGTATCATAATATTGCATTGTCACCCGACTTACATAAAGTATGCAAAATATTTGCATACTTTATGTAGTCTGGAAGTGGGTCGAATTTAACATCTAATATTTGACCCATATACTAATAGGGCAAGTTGAATAAAAGCTTGTAAAAATAGGACCTTCAACAATTTGAAGCCTAATACAAGATACGACGTATTTCTGGTATACTGCACTTAGGTATAGTATTAGAACAATGGTCGTTCCACGTCCACGGTCAAGGCACTTTTTATCGTCAATAAGCAAAAAACCTAAATGTTTGAGATTGTATGCAGACACTACAAGTACTAGATGAACATAGTGGACGACGTCCGCCCCTACCTGATACCGTCTACGGCAAATTAACATGATAGTCGCACGACTACCGCTTCTCCATACAAAAACGTACTCTTCATTTTCGTCCCTGGACAATGACATTATGGACATTACCATAACTAGGCTCTTTCGTATGACTTTTTTTTATTATTATATGAGGAACGAAAATAAATTTCATACATTTTTTTAAAAGCTTCGTCCTTACTAAATAAATATCAAATAAAGAGATACATAGCAATATGGGTACTACGTTTGTATAGAGAAACGGTCACGTGACGTCGTCCCCTTTCCTCTTACCTATTATCTCATACATAGGTGTCCTTCTTTATTTTATCGTGACAGTGAAATATGGTGGCGTCCATAGACATACAATATAACTAGACAAGAAGCCGAGCGACCAGGGGTAAGAGAAAGACATATATGACGTCATCATGACATCATAATATGGGGATACCATGGTCGCGAAAAATTACCCTAAAATGTAATAGGAAAACGATGCAACAAGTACTTAAATTACGTAATGAGTGAGTCGCAATTTTGACTCCCTAACTTGCGAAGTATCGCAAGAGAAATCGCGAACATAACGGATTATTTGTTTTTGTAGTAATTTGTAAGTAAGCCTTACTTACCTATATGAAGTTTTGAGTTGATATAAGATTAGGTGATTGTTGGAATAAAAAAAAAGGATAAACTATCAAAAGAGGTAATTTCTTTATTCAAAACTTATATTATTATAACTGTACTTACTAGAAATAATAATTAAATGTGTCGTTCTCAAGAAAAAGGTACCACATAGTCGCTTACCATAAGGATACAATTTGCTTGCTCTCTATACGAATAACCTGTAAGAGCGTCCTTATGATAAGCGACAATGCGGTACCTTTTACTTGAGAACAACACAAATAAGTTGAATTTTAGGCCATAATTTGGTAAATAATTATATAATACAAGCATTTCAAAATGGAAACAACCCTATTGCAGCGAAGGTTCTTGACGGTGTGCTTGAGCGACACCTCAGTAGATACGCAGTGTTTGGTGATACATAATTTGGTTTTTGAGCTGGTGTGATTACTGGGCATTTTCGCGAGAAGAAATCGTTTTTTTTTTTTCTAACGTAGGTAAATTTTATATTTTTCCTACTCAGAATAACGAGCTCTTTAGAGAAAAAAGGTAGGAGAAAGGAAATGTCCCAAAATTTTCAGTGATTTTACCTACTCTCGATTGTGAAACCGCCGTACAAAGTGTTTGAAATATGGTAACCAATCCGTTATAGGTACCATATTTCAAACACTAAACGTAAAATTTGGGACGCTTTTTTTCTTCTAGTAGGATCGAAGGAGCTCGTGATTATGAGTAGGAAAACATTAAATTTATATATTTTAGAAATAAGTTGATTAGATTTCTTCTCGTGATAATGCTCTACTGAGAGTGCTATTTTGGTTCTGAAACACACCGTTAGAAAAATTTTGTTATATTAGCTTCGTTAGGTAGTCTCGAACGGTTAAAGAGCTCAGTGTGGAGGACTACTCTACGACTGTTTATCATTGATGTTAATCCGCTGATTGTCGAGCTCAGCAGCACCATGATTGGCTGTTCAACCGGTGGTAAAAATTACAACCATAAGTAACGCCGACGACATGGTGCTCTTTAGCTGTCGATCAGTGGAATGAAAAAATTAATAAAGGTTTATGACACGTACATATCATCAATATTACTAAAAAAGTATGATACTCATTTTCCGAGCAGGTAATCCTACCGATAGTTGAACCGGTGACACTCGGTGGTTTTGCCTTGAGCAGAGTGTTCATTTTTTAATACCTAGGACATAATTACTAAAATTCTAAAGGACGATGCGGATATTGAAAAGGAACATAGCGCACTGACATTTATAGCTATAATATTGATTCGCAGTATATGATTTTAAGCTAACATGGTCATTTACATTAAAACTGTTACTTAAAACCGAATATTTGTTTAAATAAAAAATCTTACATTTTGCGCGTTGTACATACTGTGGGGGTCAAGAAAACTTTATTTACACATACACTTGTAACCTGTGGATCAATTATATGAAGTTCAATAATAGCTTCAGAATGCTGTTGAGACTGCCACGACGACGACGTGCACGAATGGACGATTTCCATGACATGATGAAGAAAAGAATTTTCTCTCTCCTCTCCTGCGGGGTAGTATTAATCAATTTTAATAAATACATTATTTTAGAGTTTAATACTCATATAATCCGTAATCCCATGTACCAAGCCTCCAAAGAAGTAATTTAAAAATTTAAGTCTGTGGTCTTAATAGTACAACGGGTTATTTCTACTAGTTACCACCAAGTTGTTACTAGTGGTAACTACTAGGAACTTTTGTCCACCTTTTACCACAGGTAACTACTGGGAAATAAAATTCCCACTGGTAATAGGTAGGATTTTTAATTCCCAGTAATTACCCCCAATAATTTGTTAGAGTTTAATACTATTAAAACCCGTAGACGACCCGTGTACCAAGAACACAAATAAATACTTCAAAACACTGTGAGACCTATGTTAAGATGTACCAACTCTAATAGTGTAAGTCTGTGGTCTCTTATAGTGTAACGGGTTATTCCCACTAGTTACTATTACTTATTTAATAACAGCCAACTTACGTGTATGAACAAGGTTGGAAAAGAAAACTTTTCGATGAAAGTTCGTTTGCCCAGTTTGCGGACACAATGTTGTTCAAAATGTTTGGAACAAATACGCGAGTATTTGTGAGGCATCCAATTTGATTTTCTAGTTCCCGCAATCCATTCTTTAACAATTTCATCCTCCGTCGGAAAGCTGGAAATATCAAATAGCTTAAAACTCCCGAAATATAGGGTAATTGCAGGGGACTTTTTTTTCTATTTGTTTGCAACCCTAAATAAAATACTACTGAATTTGACTGGTTTACATAACCAAACTTTCTGTTTTATTTTTAGCAATAATTTACTGATATCTCCTATTTTATCAAGTTTTTCATAATCCAACTAATGATGTAACTCAGTAACTTGGTTCCTGTGAGATTTGAGAAAGAAATACATGATCAAAATACGAAAAACTTGTACTTACGCATAAAATGTTACACCCGCTTATTTTCGCAAGCTATTGCTTTTGTAGGCAACCACTGAACACCCCACCATGTTAATTGTACGTAAAAACTTCTTACACCTCCATTAAATACTTAATAAACACAATCATTCACTTTATAAAACCTCTACAATAAGAAAACCACTTTGTTTACTAGCACTCTTGACAATATGATTGACAGTTTAATGTATGGCATCTTGTGGGATTTTGTCTCTTTCACTCTTATAAATTTTTGTATATCGCCATCAGCCTCCTTCCTAAGCTGCCATAACCCGACCATGAAAAAAAACCCGGTCGGTGATAAAGACAAAGCATTGCACTATTTTCTCTTTCCTCTTATAGGAATCGCAATAAGACTATCTTTCTCTATCAAAGAGTGTCAGGCCCTTGGTGGCGTCAGAGTGGATGTCCTCGATATATATAATATATAAAAGCGACCAGAGCCACCTATTAGTCTACCTACGATATTTAATGTCATTAACGGATCTACTACGATTAAATGTCATTATTTTAAAGATGTGTACATGTACAAAACGCAAGAGCGTAAAGTGTTATAGTCTACTTACCATTTAAGCATTATCGAACAAACTGTGCCTCGTTGCTAACGGATAGTGCAGTCACCCACCACAAGGGATTTAGTTCAGCCGTGTTGCAATTACTAAACCGAATATTTGTAATAAGTGATTCGAAAAATATGACTGAAATGGAGAAAAGCGAACGGTAAGTATTTTAAATGTAACATTATTATGTAATTTTTAATAGCACTGAGAGAGTTTACCTTGACGTAATGGTTAAAATTATATAATATACTCTATATGTATACATATAAATGCACATGTCCTGACTGATTGACTGACTCGCAGAGTCAAAACTACAAATGCATGTATAACGTGTACAAGAGCTAAGAAGCGATTTTGAGAAATTCTCCCCGTAAGGGGCTTAAAAAGGGGATGAAAGTTTGTATGGGGTTCAAGTTTTATTTTAAGCTAGGAATTCGAAACTCCGTAAAAAGATATATTATTAAAATACTAGAAAACTGATTTCAGCGTGTTTGCAAATTCACCCCGTAAAGTGGTTAAAAAGGGGTTGAAAGTTTGTATATATATCAAAAAATTTTTGAGTGCGGGACTTAAAACTCTATACATGGGCATATTATTAAAACACAAGAAAAGTCATTTCAGCGTTTTTAAAAATGCATCCCCTTAACAGGCTTAAAAAGGTGTTGAAAGTTGGAATACATTACAAATTCTTTCAAACTTATACAGGCATAATAGCCGATTACAAATCAAAGTTATTTCAACGTTTTTGGAAATTCAACCCCTAATAGGGGTTAAAAAGGGGACGAAAGTTTGTATGTGGTTTAAGTTTTATTATGAGCTATGAACTTGCAACTTTGTGAAAAGGAATTTTATTAAAAAGAAAGAAAACTGTTTTCAGTGTGTTTGAAAATTAATCCCCCAAGGTGGTGAAAAAGGGGTTGAAATATTGTACGTAGATCAAAAATTTTTCTGTGCGGGGCTTGAATCTTTGTATAAAGACATATTATTAGAATACAAGAAAAGTAATTTCAGCGTTTTCAAAAACTCACCCTTAAAACGTGGTGAAAAAGGGGTTGAAAGTTTGTATGGAGATCAAATATTTTTGTGAGTGAGGGACTTGAATCTTTGCTTAAAGGCATATTATTAGAATACAAGAAAAGTAATTTCAGCATTTTAAAAAATTGATCCTCTAAAAGGGTTAAAAAGTGGTCGAAAGTTTGAATCAAGTACAAATAATGCTTTAGACCTTCTTACAAAGGCATATACTTAATATAACATTACTAAAATAAGCTAGGAACTTACCTTTTAAAGTAAGCTAGGAACTTAAAACTTGGTATAAGGGTAGTAATTTGACCGATTTTGAAAATTCATTCCCTGAGTTGGTCAAAAAAGTATTGAAAGTTTACATCAGGAAGGAATTTTTTTGTAAACAGTGAACTTGAAATGTCGTAAAAAGACACAATAATAGAAAACAAGAAAAGTGATTTCAGCGTGTTTAGAACACATTTCGAAATCACTTTTCTCTAAGGGAGTTAAAATGGATTGAAAGTTTGAATTAATCTCCTAATTTGATGAAAAAGGGTTGAAAGTTTGCATCGGGAGCGAACATTATTTTAAATAGTGGACTTGAAAGTCTTCTAAGGGGGCTGAGAGGGATTATATCGAGAACTTTTTTTTCAGTTAGGGGCTTGAAACTTCGTTGGTTGGGACAAACAAATCTTAGCCGTTGTATAATAATTAACAATTGACTAACCGTCCCTACTGCTACCTATTGCTGCATAATGTTATAATACGCTCATGTATACCTATAGAATATATAACCACCGACATAAAAAATCCACGCGTACGAAGTCGCGGACAACAGCTAGTAATTATACATATACACTATGTACTAAATACAATACGAAATAATGATGTACATTGCAGCTGACTCTCCAGTAATAAATATTTAGTAAAATAAAACGGATAACTGTTGCGGACTGAAAAGCCGATAACTTGAAAAGGCAACATGCAGCGAACTGATCGCAAGTGTTTCTGACTGACCAAATTGGCTTAAAATGATGTGAAACGACACTGCGAAGCGAAAACTCGCTTTTAGTTTTAACTGATAGTAGGTAATCGCAGCTCGGATCGCACTCAGTCAGCTGTATACGCTGTATGTGAGCTAAAAGGTCGAAGGTCGAGGAAAATTTCGACTGCTACGCTACCAATAAATAGTTACAATATAAAACGGTTTTTGGTTTCCTTAGTTTCCTTATCTTATAAAGCATTAGGTACGAGTACTTTAAAATACTTAATTGCCGTTTATAAGGCCTTAATGTATTGAGTAGATAATAATTGTTTATATTTTATCTCAATAAAATTTATAAAGTGTAAATAGGGAAAAGCGATGTTTACGTGTTGGATTTGTTAAGTAAAAAAAAGTGTATTTATCACGTATCGGTAAGAGCGGATTTAAGGGCTTATATCACACCCAACACAAGTATCATATATACAAGTGTCACACAAAAGTAAAGTCACATCCATAATGGAACAGATTATGTATTATTTATTTCTACCTTCGTTATTTATTGTTTTTTAAGAGATATGGAAATATTTTTATTGCATTATATTAAAAAAAAAAAAAAAAAAAATGAAAATGTTTTATTTGTTAATGATACAGGGTTCAATTGTAAAGGTTGGAGTCTTCTAGTAAGTATAAAATACCTGTGACAGAAGACCCCGCTCTTCCATAACAACACGTGTAGAATTGAATTAACAAATAATATAAACAACAAGCAGTTTTGCTGAGTAAAAAGAACAAATATAACAATCTTGATATTTATAATATCAATACATTTAATTTTAATTTTACTAATACATTTAACTTTGAGTAAATTTTAATCTAATGTGATACAAATTTCCTAAACTGTGTGTGTGTGTGCGTGTGTGTGCGTGTGTGTGCGTGTGCGTGCGTGTGTGTGTGCGTGTGCGTGTGCGTGTATGTGTGTGTGTATATGTTATGTATGTATATGCTAGTTGGCCTATTCTCTATTTGTTGTGTATATTATAATATGAGAGTCTCCACTTCATCATAGCTTTGTAATTTTAACCATTCTGTCACAACTTTTTTACATTTAAATAACTGCAAAGGATAGATATCAATTTTATTATTAATTCTATTATACAGATGAGCTGAGACTCTACTATACTGAATCTTGGCAAATCGTGACTTAGTCGGGGGTATCGGTGCAACATTTTGCTTACGTCTCCCTATAGTTATGAGATTGGTTTGGATTGGATATGGTAAGGACTTATGTAATTTTAAAATTGATTGCAAGACAAATAGCTTTCTAATTGAAAGTAGTTCGGAAAATTTGTAAAGCTCTTCAGTTGGATATCTATAAGGTTTAAAATACATTAACTTAATTAAACTTCTCTGTCCTCTCTCTACTTCGAGGAATTTCGTTTTGGCTGCCCCACCCCAAACCGTAATACAGTAGCACATTACAGATTGGGCTAGAGCAGTATAAAGTTGATTAAGTAATGGCTTTGAAGCTACATGTCGAAGAGTTTTAAAAATCCAGTTAAGTTTCCTAATCCTATTATTTACGTATTCAATATGTGAGTACCATGAAAGGCGTTGGTCAATTAGAATGCCAAGGTATTTAGTAGAGCTAACTTTTTCTATTTGCGTGCAATTACAATCGTTGGTGTTAATAAGATCACACGTATGTATTTTTAGAGTGTGATTATCAGATGGCTGAGTAATTATGGTTTTTGTAAAACAGGTATAAGTTGTTTTAGATGTGTTTAGCGTTAAGAGATTACATTTTAGCCAATTACTTATTTTGCTTAAACCAATTTCGGCGCTATTGTAGACTCTATCCCAAGACTTCCCGTTAAACACTACAACCGTGTCATCTGCATATGAAAACACTTGTCCATCTTTTACAAGCAGGTTGGTCAGATCATTTATGTAAATCAAGAATAACGTCGGCCCCAGTACACTGCCTTGAGGAACACCATAGGATATGTCTGAGTCGTGGCTTACATAATCCTCAATTTTAACACGCTGTTGCCGATTTTGCAGGTAATCACTCATCAGATCCAAAGGTTTACCTCTAATTCCAATCAGCTCTAATTTGTGCACAAGAGTGGGAATCGAGACGGTGTCAAAGGCTTTTTTAAGGTCTAAAAAGACTGCCATACAACGGTCGCCTCTATCTACATGCTTAGTTATTACTGAAGTGAGCGCTAGCACTGCATCCTCAGTAGACTTACCCTTTCTGAAGCCAAATTGGGAGCTAGATAAAATTTTATATTGATCTAAATATGAAATCAATCTAGTATTAATTAGTTTTTCTAAAATTTTGGAGATTGCAGGGAGAACGGAAATAGGTCTGTAGTTGTTGACGTCATCTCTTTTCCCACTCTTATACACAGGCGTGATTACAGCTTTCTTAAGAGCTGATGGAAAAACTCCATTTATAAAACATTGGTTAGCCAAGTGACTGATTACTGGGACCACGAGATGCCTGGAGAGTTTTAGAAATTCTGTGGGGATATTGTCTAGTCCGGGAGCACTTTTGGTCTTTAGGTTCATAAGTAATTTGTCCACTTCATGAGGATCAGTGCTACTAAGAAAAAATGAGGAAAGGTTGGATTTTATTGGGTGAGCTACACTACTAGGGGAGGAATTTGATTCTGCGATATTGATTTCTCCGGCTAAGTTTCTACCAACATTAGCAAAATAGTTATTTACATAATTAACTGCATTTAAAGGGGTAGATTTACATTTTAGTAGTTCATTATTATTATTTTTAGCTTTTTTATAGTGAGTAATTGACTTGATTGAGTCCCAAAGTGCTTTGGAGTCTTTCATCGAACTTGCAAGTTTTTCCCTTTCATAATTCCGCTTTATTTTTTTAATAAGATTATTGCAATAGTTACGGTATCTAGTAAACGTAGTCTTCAAGATTATATTTAGTGGGTCAGAACGAAGTTTAAGTTGCATTTTATTTCTATTGCGGATACAGCGCAAGATTCCAGGAGTAATCCATGGTTTTATTATTCTACGACTTTTAGGTATGAGTTTGATATTTTTACTTGCGTCCAATGAATTTTGAATAGTGTTTGTTAATTGATCAAGGATAAAATTAGGATCATTACTTAATAGCAAAAAGTCTAGATTTTTATTTTGTAAGTTTGCGAGGGCTTTATTATAGTCGTAAGTTGTTAGAATTTTAGGGGTTTTTTCAAAAGCTTTGTAACCCGTTAAACATAGAAAAATGGTATTGTGGTCCGTCACAGTAGTATTAAGAACAGCCATAGAGGCAGTTAGTTTGTCACTTTGTATTTTTAATATAAAATGGTCTAAACAGTTGTTCATACGAGTAGGTAGTGAGTGAGCAGAAAGTAAGCCATAGGTGGAGAGCATAGTTAGATATTGGTGTCTGTTTAAACATTCCTGTGGGGAATCTTGGTGACGGGAAATAAGATTTATGTTGATGTCCCCGGTTATTATTATGTTGTTAAACGATTTAATAATATCTAAATAGTTGCTAAGAGAGTTGATAAAAATATTTGCATTTGTATTTGAAGGTGACCGGTAAATACCTAGTATTATCATATTATTTATTTTAATGTATATACCAGAAGCTTGTTCAAGCTCTAGTTCGCCTAAAGCCGCCTTTAAATGGTTTTTTACAAACACCACAACTCCGTCGTTCTGATTTAGGTTATTTTTAGTTGATAATGCAGTATAGTTAGGTAAGTAGGGTAATGGTTTCGTGTCGTTTAATCTACATTCCGTTAATATAATTACATCGGTTTTAAACTCTAGCTCTGAAAGTGTAATAATAAAATTATCGAAGTTGCAGTAAATACTCCTAATGTTCTGCGATATTATAGTAAAACTGTTATCGAAAATTGTGATGTGTTTGTTTAAGTCTTGAATGTCACATTGAACTGACGTCGATATTTCAGAAGTATCTAAGTCACTTATTGTTGTAAGTATATTATTCATATTAAGTTGAAATTGTGAACAAGGGGTTTTAAAAGAGTCATAATGTTACTTACCTTATAGATGGTAGTAGAATGTGCAAAGACAAAAGTTTTATTATGTAGAATGTAGAGCGGTTTTATGTTGGTGTGTGTTTTAGGTGAATATCGTGTAAGTAAAGCAACCGACTGATTGTTTGGTAGAGTTTTTAAAGTGAGAATGAATAGCAAATTTGTACTAGGAACCCATAGATGACAGATGGGTGTAGTAAACTTGATTTGTAATGATGCTATTACCAGAGAGAAATTAAATTTAAAGATTCTGTGTGTGTGAAGAGTGTAAAGTGTATTAGAAATACTAATAATATTTAAAGCTAGTCTTAATACTAAGTGATACGAGCGTAAGTTAGTACCAGGATAACATGCAAGTGTATAGGCGAGAAACATGAATACAAGTAAGTATGATAGTCACATATTCTGGGTCGCGCTTTCGTCTAGCTCAAGGGCTGGGGTATCCTTGACGGTTGATTGGTCGGTCTGGGTTCTGGTGGTAGGGGGTCTATTGATATTAAATAAACAAGCCTGCGGGTCCTCCTTGCTTAGTCTTTCGACTTGTTCTTCATTGTTTACGAGTATGATCTGAGAGTGGTCATCTTTGCGTAGGTAAACTCTGCCATAGTTTGTCCAACAATATTTGTAAAGGTTTCTTTTCTTTAGCTCCCTGGCAAGGAAATATAGTCTTGACGCCTTTGCAGTCAGTTGCTCAGCAACAAAAACCGGAGGGTTCCCTGGAGCTTGTAGTCCTAGATGCGAGGCACGTAGACTGCCCTTTTGCTTAATATTGTGTGCTTTGCACATTTTGAGGAAATCGTTTTTTATCAGATTGGATGATAATTCGATGATAATTGGCGTGTTGATTGTTCCTCCTTGTTTCGGGCGTACTCTATAAATATCTTTGATGTCCGTTTTGGTAATTGGACTCAAGATCGTTTTTGAAAGTTCAATAGTCATGTTCAGTAAGTCTTCTTTGGTCTCCTTTGGTGTTTTTGGGACATTTCTTAGTTCTAGGTTGGTTTTGCGGGATTCTCGCTGGATGTCCTCGAGTTTGCATTCAATATTAGCATACGCATAGTTAAAATGTTTTTGTAATTTATCAGTTAGAATCTTTGTTGGTTACATTACAATAGTGGACTACTTTTACACCGCTTTTATGTAAAGTTACTTAAAACGTAACATAAAAAAGTATTATAAAAGTTCCATAAAAGTGTACATACCTACAAGTGTCGAAAAATTGCCAAAAAGCGAAACATAATCCAATTTTTTTAGGCTTGAATAAAGATAAAATTGCGTTCATAAAGTTATTGTATATGCCTAGACTAATACGAATATGTGATTTACGTTATTGAACAGAAAAAAGTGCACACTTTTCTGTAAAATATTTTTACAGTGTAATACATCAAGTAAGATACAAACCACTATGTATACTTTTAATCTTTGTACCGGGCTGTACAACTGCGCTATTAGAATCATCAAAGAAAACACAAAATAAGATAGATTTAAGGCCATATTGTTGTTACATAAGGGAATTTGCTTTTATGTCGACAAAATTCAGCACAATAAGTTATTTTTACAAAATATCCTATTCATTCACATTTAATATCGATGTTCCACTGTTTTCTTGAACACTTCTCACATTAAGCAACAATAAGAAAAGTTACATTGAATTGCTCAGAAAGCAAACAATACTTTATCATGTGGCGGCAGAGATGCTTCACTTGTACTTGTACTTTGTATTGAGGAAATTGTCAATGTTAATTCTAAAAAACTACAAAAAAATATTAAGAAACTATTTTTTCAATATATATTTGTGAATTCAAATGAAGAAATGAGTACTTTATACGTAATAAGTTTTTTGTATATATTATTTCATGATGCTTTTTGGCACAGTGAGCAGAAACGAAATAAGGCCTTAAATCCGTCCTAAAATGTATCAACTTTTTATACAACATATCTATTTAGCATATTACATATATATACAAAATATCTGGAGTACTAAATGACTAATATGCTCTTGACATCCTCCTGATAATATCGATCCAATACGGAGTTAGCCATTTCATATAAAATATTCAGACAAACGACACCGTAGCGTAGCAAAAAATATCGTCAATACCTGAGAAAGGTGTCTGGAATGATTTCCAAAACTGCAGTGTTGGACCCGATATTCGATATGATGAAAACATTTTCTTTGTCTAGATATATTTTTCTTGATGAGTAATAATACAATGCACATAGTAATAGTACATTATTGCAGAGGGCGGAATCGGAAATTCGTGGATGAGCGATTTTCCGATAAAACTAAAACGAATACAGGAATTGCTATTCCCGCCGAGGTGTATATTATGTAAAGCGCATTAAATACTCGTATTTAAGCATAAACAAGATCACTGGAATCATAACATCGGAAACGTAAGAACTATCGTCCCTCGATCCTTAATTAATTTCTAAAAGAATAAAATAAGAAAAGTAAAGAAAGTTTAAGGTATTTAAGGAAATTTTAAGTACTTGTATGTAAGAAGTTGTATGCAGCCTGATTCGAACTTTAATATACATCAGAAATTAGATTAGCTTGAGATATGGATAGTATATCGATCGGATAAATCAGTGTCAAAATTGACGTTTTTGTTTGAAGAGTATCTAGAGCTAATTTTTGGACATATATTAAAGTTCAGATCAGGCCTATAGTTTTGATTAGGTTTATGAGCAGTATACGCATGATCTTACGAGTACATAGCGGTGCTTCAAGATGTAAGATATAAAGAGACATATAACTCATATAAGATCATTGATCTCCTTATCTCACTCTATCATATATTACCATTTCATTTTATGATTTCAAGCTAAAATTTTCATTTACATCATAACTAGTCAACCTCGGGATATTTAAATACATGTATATGTTTTGTTTGTGCCTGCCTTGCATTGTGTACCTACTTAAATATACCCTTGTACTGTGCTGCTTGCCCAGCTGCCAAGCGAAAGATTCCGGTCCCATTAGCTTATTTCGCTATAATATATTTCATACCTAAGTTCTAGAAATTTCAATAATTTATGGTATATTCTTAGGGTTTATGGAGCTTTGTTGTCATTATGGGACTTACCATTATTTGATAAATTAAAAAGTTGTTGCATACTCCACTGATCTGATAGTTATCATTGGTTATTATCTTATTTTGCTGCTGCATAGATATGTTTACTTGGTGGAAATTCAGATTCCAAGTTGCGATTATAGCTTTATAAACGTTTTGTCTCACTGAATGCCAATATTTATTTATACATATTGTATATTTATTTATATTGATGTTTTTCCTATGGCTTATTGCATATGTTTCAGCACATGAAATACTCAGTGTATTTATGCACAAAGAGCTTAAATTTATCAGTTTATATTCACGTAAATAATAGCTTTCGAATGGAGCTTACGTAAGCTAGTATATTTTTAAATAGTACAGCTGCAAAAGCTACAACGATACAACGACATTAAGGGGTTATTATTAAATATGTCCTTTTTCTGGACACTTTCTGCTTACACGGACCGAGAAAACTATATGTAACTTTCCTGTCCCTGTAACAGCAATAATAACCCCTTTGATTCTTTTTGATTTTTATTTAATTGTATTTATAAAACAGCAATGTAAGTTTATTGGGTACAATATAAACAGACAAGACTATTATAGATCGTGTCATTCACGTCGACGCGTGTCTTGACTTGTAATGTCATGTTACTAAAGGTTAGATTTGACAAATCTGCGCGTCATCATGGGTGACACGAAGTACCATTAGATAATAAACAATAAACCTACGGCGGCCAGGCACCCTGTGTAGGTGTGGATAAAGAGATGGTAGCGTTGCATTGGTAGGTATTCATGAAGAAGTGCCGAAATTTGAAAGCCTACCGGGGCGTGCGAAAGCGCTGGCAGCGGCAATATTAATGTCGTTAATACATAAATTGATGCCTGGGAGAATTGTTAAATTATTTTATTAAGTACTTTTTACGGTTTCTTATCCAATTAGGAAACCTTACAGATTCGTCATGTCCGTCTGTCTGCCCGCGGTTTTGCTCAGTGATCGCTAATGCAAGAAAGCTTCAATATGAATTAGTATACATATAATTCAATCAGGCGAAAAGAGTGGTAAAATAAAAACTAGAAATTGGTTTTTGATATCTACCATACAAAACTTGGTATCACGCATAAAAATATAATAACTAATTACCAGGATGGTTATTTTATTATTATTATTAGGTATTAATTACTTTTTGGCAGATAATTGCTTTACGACGGGATAGGGACTGGACACGTGGATAAGGATAGGGGTGGGGTATATAAAAAATATTTTGTGCTTTTCAGTGGGTTAGTTTTTTGAAGGCGGTTCCCTTTTTTTTAAAGATATGAAATTAAGTTATTTTGCTTTTTTTAATTATTATATATTTTTTATTACAATAATAAAAAAGTTGAGTTGAAAAAGTCGTAGGGGAATGGTTAATATACATCAAATTTAAAAAAAAAACATAATGACAGTATGCATAGAGGAAAAGGGGACTACGTTTGTACGAAGCAGCGGCCATCACCTTTCCTCTTAAGTGTTGATGATATTCATTTTAATATGCATTATTTGTGTTAGTATTATGGTTTGAGTAGGAGAAGGTAAAGACGTAAGGGTCGACCGGGTGAAGGGATTATGAGAGTACTCACAAACATAGCTAAGCTAATACATGTTTATAAAGTTGGTTATACGAGTAAATTAATATCATTAAAAAACGTTATAGAAGAATTTTGCCATTACGATTCTTTGTATTTTTTTTTTGGTTTCTTGTTCTTACTAATTCTATTTGTCATATGCATAAAAGTGTTTATAACATACATATTACAATTTATAAATAACCTTTAACCTTTTGAACGCCTATCGTACGCGGCGCGTAATCGTGAACCTTGTCGATACGCATGAAGGTTGATATTGGGCTGTAGCCGCGCGCGTCATATGACGTCTTTGGCGGTCAAAAGGTTAAATATATAACCTTTCTAATTTGATGCATACGTGATAAATACATGCTTATTCCTGTGCACGGATCCTGGATTTTTATCATATTTACGTTATCTGCAGCTGTAGCACGGTCGCATTTATATCACTTGTCAATATGCCTGTCATTTTCGCACTTACTTATTTGTTAGAATGTGACCAGCATAGTGACAAGTGATAAAATTACGACCGTGCTACATCCACAGTAGGGTTTAGATGGTCGGCTCTTTATCATTTGTCACCATGCCTGTCACGTTCTAACAAGTATTTAAGCGCGAATGTGACGGGCATAGTGACAAGTGATAAAAATGAAACCAGCAGCGGTATCATGGTCTCATTTTTATCACCTGTCATGCCATGCGTAACTTTCGCACTTACATACTTGTTAGAACGTGACAAGCATGGTGACAAATGATAAAGAGCCGACCATATTAGCCCTACATGCTGCCACTGCAGGC
This sequence comes from Cydia pomonella, assembly GCF_033807575.1. Taxonomy (NCBI): domain Eukaryota; kingdom Metazoa; phylum Arthropoda; class Insecta; order Lepidoptera; family Tortricidae; genus Cydia; species Cydia pomonella. Next base: position 35,484,803 of record NC_084703.1, on the reverse strand, counting down.
CCCTGTTTCACCACGGTGACAAAATATCACCTTACTGTAACAATTCCCCGTACATTGCTGGTCCAACGAGTAAATTTTGACGCTAAGTACAGAAATTGACAGAAATTCAGTGTCACTGTCAGGTGTGGTCAATGCTCACCGTGTTGCAATAAGTCCCAGATGTAATGCCGTATAGACATATATACAAGGTGTAACAAAAAAAATGGGACATTCGTTTGACGCGAATTTTTTTTGGCAAAGGTATTGAGGGTTGACTGATTTAGGCAACCGCAATATAGCAAAAAATTGTTTTTCGCGTCAAAAATGTTGTTCTTCTACGTTATCCTTATCCAAACACGATACCCAATGTTTTTGTTACACTTTGTACAGTATGTAATTATTAATAGTCTGTATGTTATTTGTATGTAGTGTGTAAGGTTGCCAGAGCTCAACGAGGGTGCGGAGTGTTAGGGTCGGCAACGCGCATGTAACTCCTCTGGAGTTGCAGGCGTCCATAAGCTACGGAGACTGCTTACCATCAGGCGGGCCGTATACTTATTTGCCACCGACGTTATATAAAAAAAGAGAAGAAATTTAATGCCACAAAACATGCTAAAAAGCATGTCATTACAATGAACTCCAGTTTTAACAAATCGCTTTCTTTGGTACAACACACAAGGTGTAACAAAAATAGTGGGGATCCGTTTAAGGGCACGTTCCACGGTATCGTATTCGGATCTCCTATTTAAAATATTTTCTACGAGTAAAAGGTACAACCGAGTACGTACAATACTTTTGGCAACTTTATAGTAGTCTCTCAAGTCAACCTGTTCTTGTTCTTCTAGAGGGTGGCTGTATTTTATTATATGTCGAATGATATATAAGACTTATAGAAATCAATTGTTCAAAAGTCTCATTTCCCCCGAGTTAGGCACGCGTAAGTAATCAATGTGCTCCCCTAACTTTCACTTCGATACCGAATGCAGTCTGATTTGGCTGAATCCTTTGGGAATCATGTAAGGCTAGTGAGAGAGTACTGGCCGCACCTGTAGTACCTACAGAAAAAAAAAATACATACCGTAAAATGGGGTGAGTAGAGATTACGAGGGCAGTTGGGTTATGAATGGGGTGAGGAGGGATGACAGAGGGATGAGTTGGTTTTTACAGGCTACTGCTACGTAAATTATATATTCTAATAACAAATCAAGCTATAATAATGTATAATGTTCATAATCCCAAAGTAGCGATCCAACAATTTTCTAAACTCACCTTAGTAAGAAATCTCTCCTCACCCCTACTACGGGGTGAGCTGGGATTTCCTACTGTTTCGTATTTATCTTTAAAGTTATGAAATGGAACTACACAAAGTCATCAAAAAAACTAAAATATAAATATACAAGAATTACTTGTTTAAATGTATAAGATTCAAGATCAGGAATTCAAAACAACTCAGTTTTTTCTGCTGTTTTGTCTTGAACTTTTTTTTTAATGAAGATAGTGGCTGACCCACGCGATGTCATCTTTTCATACAAACGTAGTCCTCATTTTCCTCTCAGAATATTAACATTAATGAAAATATTTTGATACGATTTTTTGCATATCAGCCACAGCTATGCCCCTACGTTTGACTTTTTTCGATTTATGTTGTATAAAAATTAGGAACGAGAAACAGATTTCATAAAAATTTTAAATGATTCTAACACCTATACTAATCAAAAATTAGAATAATATCAAACGTAGTACCATAGCTGTGGTTAATATACAACAAATTGTGTCAAAATATTTCCAATAATGTTAATATGCAGAGAGGAAAATGAGGACTACTTTTGTATGAAGAATCGGCCGTCCTCTTTCCTCTTAAAGTTTAGAACTATGAAAAAAACAAGTACTTTCATGTCAACATTTACTTCACAAAAATATTTGTAACTCTCACTTACAAAACGCTTTTATGTCAATGTCGCTGTATTAATTGAGTGGCACGACTTCATTCGTGTGATAAAATAAAACACAATACATGTTATATGTACATATAAATGGTATTTTGTCCAGGATTAGTCATATGGACGCACTGCTGTTTGCTCTGGCGCTGGAAGTGGGTCTGTTGCAGCTTAGGATACAAGGTTAGTACTTAACTAAAATGAAGGTACCTTAATGATAATCAGTGATATAATATCACGTAATTAGTAATATATAGTCTGATATCCTACGCCATGTGTATAACGAGAGCCAGGAGATGGTTAAAGTAAAATGTACATACTTATTAACTTAGCAGCCGATTGCAATGACATCGTCTCGTATTAAGCAAACAGAATATCACCACTACGCTGTCTGTAGTTTTTAACTTTTAATTTTGTTGCGCACTTCGCGCCCTATTTTTTAACCGGCAAAGACGACTCTGCCATCCATTTTTGAGAAAATTGTTATCACACATTTTTATTTCGCTTTACCGCGTATATCTCTTTGTATATAATTATATGCGACGACCGGTTTGGCCTAGTGGGTAGTGACCCTGCCTACGAAGCTGATGGTCCCGGGTTCAAATCCTGGTAAGGGCATGTATTCGTGTGATGAGCATGGATATTTGTTCCTGAGTCATGGGTGTTTTCTATGTATTTAAGTATTTATAAATATTTATTATTATATATATCGTTGTCTAAGTACCCTCAACACAAGCCTTATTGAGCTTACCGTGGGACTTAGTCAATTTGTGTAATAATGTCCTATAATATTTATTTATTTATTTATTATATCTATATATATATATAAATGCACGTGTCCTGACTGATTGACGGACTCATCAACGCAGAGCCGAAACTACAAATGCTAGAAAGTTGAAATTAGATAAAGAAGCGAATGAGAGAATAAGAGTTAAGAAGCGATTTTATAAAAGGGATGAAAGTTTGTATGGGGTTCAAGTTTTATTTTAAGCTATAAATTCGAAACTTGGTAAAAAGATATATTATTAAAATACAAGAGAAACGAGATTTCACCATTTTTGCAAATTTATCCTTTAAGATGGTGAAAAAGGGGTTGAAAAAGATTCAAAGATACAACATAGGTAGATTACAAGCAGGGATCGGAAACTCGGGAGCTATTATACCTAAACTTCGGGCTCAGTGCCTACGCCGCGTCGATGTTGACTAGTATGGAGGCGGACTCAATTTAATTTTACTAATAAATTTCCCGGGATTTCCCGGAATACCGAAAATTAGAATAACAGCCATAAAAATGTATTAAAGTATTTAAATAGACTATTTTAGTTGTTCCTATGATCAAAATTTTATTTAATTCATGTGTTTTTCATTTAACTGACAGTACAGTATTAGTTGACATCAAACTAAAGTTGTATTGTTACTTTTAGTAAAAATAATGGTACAAAGGTATGAATCTTCGTTAAATCAGTAAATCAAAACCAAATGTACATACCTATGCAAAAGTAAACAGTATATTTGTATTTCCGTCATTGTTTAAAAATTTCCGTTAAAAAAAGTTTGTCTTGATATTATGTTATCAATATTATCATCCTAACACAATACCTATAATTAATTAAGCCCTTAAACGGACTACCACGTGTCTTTTTGATACATTCTGTACGTCGTTAAAACGGCTTGTATGTTGACGAAATTCGCTAAAAAAGGCATAACCCAACGACAATTGATACGTATTAACCATTTTCTGATGTTCCATACAATCCCAGGATCCCGGGATTTAAATAATAAAAAATATTATTTTTAAGAAGCCGACTCCGTACTTGATTAGCTTTTTCCGGAATTTTGCTAGTTGTAGGTATAATAGCTCCCGAGTTTCCGATCCCTGATTACAACTGGAGCTTAAAGTATAGTAAATTGTTAACCAAGGGATGAAACGGTACCTTTCACGCGAGTTGAACAAATAGGCAAATTTGCATAATCAGTACCTAATTAGGTAAAGTAAGTCTTTTTACTATGAAGGGGGAACTTTTTGCGATAACTCAAAAACAGCTAAACTGATCATGTCTGCTATAGTTTTCATTTAATGTCTTTCTTAAGTTCTACTTTCACGATTTTTTTCATAATTTTTGGACCTATGGTTCAAAAGTTAGAGGGGGAGGGACACAATTTTTTTTTCTTTCGGAGCGATTATCTCCGAATATATTCACTTTATCAAAAAATGTTTGTCGAAGACCCCTATTAGTTTTGAAAGACCTTTCCAACGATACCCCACACTGTAGGGTTGAAGCAAAAAAAAATTCACCCCCACTTTACGTGTAGGGGAGGTACCCTCAAAAAAATTAAGTTTTTAGATTTTATTGTACGACTTTTTCGGTTTTATTGATTTATATATCCATGCCGAATTTCAGCTTTCTAGCACTAACAACCACGGAGCAAAGCCTCGGACAGACAGACAGACAGACAGACAGACGGACATGGCGAAACTATAAGGGTTGACTACGGAACCCTAAAAAGGGGTTAAAAGTTGGAATACATTACAAATTCTTTGAAACTTCTTATAAAGGTGTAATAGCCGATTACAAATAAAAGTTATTCCACCTTTTTTGGAAATACAGCCCCTGAAAGGGGTTAAAAAGGGGTTATTTTGAGCTTAGGAACTTGAAACTTTGTAAAATGGGATTTTATTAAAATGAAAGAAAAGTCTTTTCAGTGTTATTGAAAGTTCATTTTCCAAGGTGGTGAAAAAGGGGTTGAAATATTGTACGGAGATGAAACATATTTTTGTGGCCAGGGCTTGAATCTTTGTATCAAGACATATTATTAGAATACAAGAAAAGTAATTTCAGCATTTTAAATATTCATCCTCTAAAATTATTAAATAGGGGTTGAGAGTTTGAATCCATTACAAATGCTTTTAATCTTCTTAGAACATATAAGACTACAAAACGTTAATTGAATGTTGTTGAAAATTCAACCCCTAAGAGGGATAAGAAGGGGATGAAAGTTTATCTCAGGGTTCAAATTATATTTTAATCTGGGAATTTGAAATTTAGTTAAAAGGTATTTTATTAAAAGAGAAGAATACGAATTTCAGCGTTTTTTTAATTCACCCCCAATGTGGTGAAAAAGGGGTTGTAAGTTTGTATGGAGATCAAAATTTTTTTGAGTGAGGGGCTTGAATTTCTGTGTAAAGACATATTATTAAAATAAAAGGAAAGTAAATTTAGCGTTTATTTATTTAAATTCATCTCCTAAAAGGGTTAAAAGGGGTTGAAACTTTGTATGGGGTTTAAGCTAGGAACTTGAAAGTTCGTTAAATGGTATTTTTTAAGAAGAAAGCGAATTTCTGTGCTTTTAAAAATCATTCGCCAAGGTGTTGAAAAGAGGGTTGAATATTTGTATGAAGATCAAACATTTGTGTGAGTGCGGGACTTGAATCTTTGTTTAAAGGCATGTTATTAGAATATAATTTCTTATATTTTCAATTTCAGCATTTTTTAAAATCACCTCTAAAAGTTAATAGGGGTCGAAAGTTTGAATCCAGTACAAATAATGCTTTAAACCTTTTTAGAAAGGTATACTTAATTAGCTTACATTACTATAATAAGCTAGGAACTTTCCTTTTAAAGTACGCTAGGAACTTGAAACTTGGTGGACGAAAACTAATTTTACCGTTTTTGAAAATTCATTCCCTGAGTTGGTCAAAAAGTGTTGAAAGTTTGCATCAGGAACGAACATTTTTGTAAACAGTGAACTTGAAATGTCGTAAAAAGACAAAATAATAGAAAACAAGAAAAGTGATTTCAGCGTGTTAAGAAATGTATTCCCTAAGGGAGTTGAAATGGATTGAATGTTTGGATTAATGTCCTAATTCGATGAGAAAGGGAGTACGGGAGCGAACATTTTTTTGAAACAGTGGACATGAAAGTCTTCTAAGGGGGCTGAGAGGGATTATATCGAGACCATTTTTTTCAGCTAGGGGCTTGAAACTTCGTTGGTTGGGACAAACAAATGTTAGGCATTGTACAATAATTAAAAATTGATTAACCGTCCCTACTGCTATCTTTTGCTGCATAATGTTACACGCTCGTGTATAGAATATATAACCCCCGATATAAAAATACACACGTACGAAGTCGCGGGCAACAGCTAGTGTTATATATGTATATTTGCTTCAAATCTTGTAACTTAAATTTGAATCGCTTCCCGGTCCCTGCTCAAGGTTAAGCTGAAATTTGGCATACTAATGTATTAATATACTGACTATAATGGAGCTGATCTGATAATGCATTCGGAAGATAACCAAAAGAACTCTACGATGGAAAAAAAGAAATACTTACATTGAGTTTGGGATCATTAGAAAAATCTCAAAAAGCACTTGATAGACATCCAAGGAGAGAAAGTATAGTGGGAAATAAAAGTGTGTATCAAAGGAATATTTTTGACGGTACTAGTTTTATTTTTTATTTTGTTGTGCTCAGAAGACGCTTGGCACACTGCATCCGATATGTTTGAAAGAGACAACGCTATGTGCGTATTAAAGCGACATCTCTTTGGCACGCTGGAGCGACGCGCGCCTTAAAATGACAATTAAAAGGACCGTATATACCGGAGGATCTACAAAAGTTATTAACAATTAACATCACTTATGTCACCATTAGCTAATGAACCGAGATCAAAGTTGCAAACATGCATTACAAAATGCAACACTATGACATGACACAAGTTATGTTTCAAGCTTATTATGACACAGTAGTAAAAAGTTGAGCACACTCGTAGCAAAAATATATCTATAGGTTAGGCACTACCTACGAGTATGTGTGCAGTGGTTTGAGTAAGTTAGGTATAACAAAATGACTAAAAGCAGAAAACTACTAGTGGAATTGCTCTGTTTTAGTTTAATTGGTATTGGTTGGTTGGATTGGCTAATCCATTTATACAGATCACATACTTAATATTTGGCACAGTTATAATTAAACAGTAAAACATCGTGAGGAAAGCGGACCAATCTCAATGACGCAGAGTATTCCTTCTGGGTAAACCAGTGCCGGTGATAATTCTTGGGTTTTGGTTGCCAAGCGGACTTCATACTCCCTAAACCAGCCGTAGCAATATGCAGGGATAACGCAAGGAGTATTATGATGATAGTGATGAATAAACAGAGAGGTAGTTTATATTTCACTATAGATGTCTAGTGAAATATAAACTCCCCCGAACCAGTTTCTGACAGTCCAAAGTAGTCTGATTACGTCGAGATGGAAAACAGATATCTCAATTTGACGAGTTAATTACACTAACCCGGCCCTCCTTGCTGGCTTCATCGTGTTTTTTCAATTCAATTTCAGGATAACTTCAGGCCAGGCCAAATACGGCATTACGTTTCACACGCCGTATAGGCCCGATTCACTTAGCTACTTCTAGCTAAGCAATTAATTGCATACTCAAACAAGAATTGTCAATGCCTTTGTCGAGATATTTTTTCTGATGATTACGAGTGATTTAATTTTTTTGAGAGCTTTGGAATGCATTGAGATAAATTTGGTTTGTACTATGAGGGCCGATTTCTCAATCGATAACTATAAGTTTCCAACGAATTACGTTAATGAAAATGAGACATACGTAAGAATCGTGTTATATCGTGTGCATGGCGACGTTATCTGTGAATTCATTTATAATTTCTTCATGCAATTTTGTAGCTCACTGTACACTGGTTTCTATTTTCTAAAGTACACTGAGTTAAACAGAAAGTACAATATGTTTATAAATATATCGTTGAAATTCACTGAGGTCCACCTGCCATGCTCACGTGTTATCCATTGAATAAATCTTATCCGTACGCTTGACTGTGGACTGAAAAATGGACTCTTGGTGAAATACTAAAGCTAATAAAATAACTAAACGAATTATGCAAAATTTTATTCGACAACAATCTACGTACTTACCTACCACTACGGTCGGTTCACTGATGGCATGACATGACGAGAAATGGAAGTTTCAATTTCAATGCTCCTATGTATGCTTCTGCATTCTTGTGTTGCCTGTCTACAATTAAAAATGCAACATTACATTGGGACTTACATGGATATAGATCCATGATTCCTACCAAGATGCTTGGTTTTTGACTTTATTTTTGTTTTAAATACCTAATCCATGCAAATGTGTGTCAGAACACGCAGAATAAATGTAACAAATCTTGAGCTTTAAACGGATAACCCCCGCGGATACGTAACCCTAAAAAGAATAATAATGAGATGGCAACAAACTTGCTGTTCCTGCGCGGAATTCAAATAGAGAGTGGTTTAAAATTAAATAGAATGTCTGGGCTTACGCTTCCAACGTGACAATTTTTTCAAAATTAGTTAAGTAATTAATTTAGCCACTAAGATGAAACGAGATATAGTTTTTATGGGTGTTGAAATGAATTCGACTATTCTTGGCAAGAATCTTACAGATTTTCACGTGATGGCTAGGAAAGATTAATCCGTGCTTCATCTAAGTTGTTTACGAAATTCCACCGATTATAATTGTACACTCCTTTAATTCTTGATATTAATTTTCAAGTCTCTGTGGGTGGGCTACTCTCCTCCTGACTTACTTTGGAATTATTTACATTGATAATTATTTGTTAAGAATGTGAGTTATGTCTGACAGAATCTACGTTCAGAAGTTTAAATCATATGGAAAGCTTTATTTCCAAAATGTTAACCGAACGCTTGATATGTATAATCTATTAAACTACAGTTGTTCAACAGATGAGAAAATAATTTTAAAACAGTACTTACTTCGCGAATAGTGAAACATTTTGAGACCACAAATACCTAAATTAGCTTCTCATAGGTAAGTAGAAAGGACGGAAAGTACGGAATCGTCCATTTTTAGTATTGCTTCAACACACGCTCTTCCAGTTTTTCGATACAACGATTTATTTACTTCCAGCTATACTTTTCTAACGACCCCAAACTAACGAAAACAAGACCATTCTAACGCGCTCAAACTTGTAATTATTTTGCATCGTCTGTGGCCACCATCGATCGGTCTGCATTGTCATGAGAGCTTCATATTCATATAAATGACATGCCTTGTCGCCGGTATTATGTAGGTAAAGTAATAAATAACAATAAATGAGCTTGATGGAAATTTTGTTATGATTAGAAGTGATGTTTGTAAAGGAGTAGAAGCTATTTTTAACTCATAGCATGAATTAAATCCATTCCATAACCGGTTAATTAATATCAAATAAATACGCGCCGCTAAACGTCTAATTACGTTTCCTAATTCTGAATATTAGTATGAAAATGGTTGTCCCAGGTATACCCTACCCTAACCAAATTATAATAAAATTTTAAATTCGCATATTGATGTCCCGTGTGGCAAATTATCTGGTGCCTGTTTCGCACTGAGCAGGCTGGTGCGTATCTTGCCTTACCAGCAGCTAAGGGCCAGCTAATTCCCGCTGTTCCATGTGGTGATATGCTATGGTTTAGAATTCTGGGGCACGGCTGCGGAATGGCAGCGTGTATTCATTTTGCAAAAAAGTGCAGTACGGATTATATCATATGCCCCACACGGAGCCCCCGCTAGGCAACTCTCCATAAATAGGAACAAAATGACACTCACATCACAATGCCTATTTTACATAATTAAATATATTAGAAGTAACATACACCTATTTCCAATATTAAAAGTTAACGTATTACACAAAAAAACAAAAATATGTTGGACTCGACATGTTGTCGACCTACGAAATCCAATAAAACGGTATTTATTGAAAATGTTCTGACATTCTACACTCGATAAAAAAAAATGCCTTACTACGAGTAAATACAAATGCCTTTTATGACATGTCGGAATATTATAATAATGAATGACTTTAATTATAATTTAATTTATTGGATATATGAATTGTGTTGATTATTTTTATATTTTATATTACTTGAATTTGATTATTATTATCTTAATTTTACTTTAGCTGACATCGACCTAATTATATGTATTAACCCTATTAAAAGCTAAAAAAAGGTAGAGGGCAGGTTGGTGTTCGCAATATTAAATAATAAAAATAATAATTTTAAAAATTAATCAGTAGTAATATGACTTTGACGTTAGCAGACTCATTTTGCAGTTTGCTAATCATTCATTGGATCAAGAGCGACATCTATGTGAAATTTCCGGAGCAGGGTCTCTTAGCGCCATCTGCCGGTCTGTTTTCAGAGGGCAGCTCCGAGCTTCGCAGTCGGTACTGGAGATACAGCGACGAGCGCGAAAAGGCGCAACACAACAAGCTCATTTTGGATCGGTCAGTCACACGTATAGCTGGTAGATGTCTCTGAATCCACCTATTACAATATGTATTTGAAAGGTGGCGGTTCTCAATTCGTCGGTATTTTTTATTTTTTGTAAACTGTTCCCCGCTTTCTTCTTTCGGAGATGCTGGAGATGTTGACATCTCCTGAGGATGCCTCGTAGAGAGGCGAAACACGTGTCGAGTTTTGTACTTTTGGTGGTGGGTTGTTATATTTATTTGCGTATTTATTTTTGCGGTGGGAGGGTGGGAATATTAATTGCATGTAAAAATACACAAGTAAGTATAACGGGTTAGAACTGTTTGACTAACACGTTATTTTCTCGCGGATTAGCAAAGTAATATTAAATTGCTTGGGCCAATTTCGATTTTTTAAGAACCAAGTTAATTTCATTCCATTCCTAAGTTAGCGAACTCTTAAGTCCCAACAAAAACATTTTCATGTAAAAAGTTGCCAAGACGAAACCATAAGGCTCGCACTGTAAAAAAGTTATCAGATCTCATGTAGAGCCAAGCTTCTAACTCTACAAGCCCTAACTTCACACACTCTACACCTTACGGCCCGATTCGAAGAATGAGATATGATAACGATTTGTATATCTTGATCTTTGATTCATTGGGATCTGTATTGGGATCATAGCGGAATCGAAATAAACGTCAATTTTAACATGTCGTTTAGCTATCGATCTTTTAAAGATCTTTCCAAGATCTTAAACTTGTCACAATAATTCTTCGAATCGGGCCGTTTGTCAAAATATGTGGCTTGGCCGTTGCGTTACATGGACTATTGCAGGAACCTATAATAAAAAGTAATGAATGGTGAATATTTTTTTCACCTTTCGCCCATAAGGCAACCACCAAATTATGAGGGTTAAAAAAAATGACGAAGCGCTTCGAGAAAAGGTAGATAGTACCCTTGCGCTTTACTTGGCTCGTCTTGGCAGGGGCACGGTGCCCCCAGATGACAACAGGCGCATCCATAATGATTTGAATTTCTTTATTTGTAATGATAGTACTGTAGTAGTAGTAGTATACTATAGTAGTAGTACTCTTGCATTTTCTTTTTGTGAAGTGGAACTGCTGACGAATAGTTTTAGTTACCTACTACAAATATAATGGATCGCTGTCTTGGGAAGATGGTTCTTTTGTTGTTAAAAGTTATTTAATACATACACTAATGGATTATGCATCACATTGAAAGTTATGCCAATTTACTACCTACGCGTTATATACCTATCACCTTAAATATTCTGGCGGTTTCTTAATGGAGACCGCAGCACTAATTCCTCAATCAATGATAGTCGGCTGAAACACCTGTAGAAAATAATAAGCCCATCAAAAACATAAATGTCAAATGAGAGCCAAGTTCAATATTAATGATATGCATCGTTGTTGACTTCGCCGACAAAATAATTGAACGTCAGAGAATTCTCAATCAGTTTTAAGCGAGCTTAAGACTCATTAATAATAATTCCATTAACGTTGAATTTTAGCTTTATTAAGTAAATCCATATAAACGACAACATACCTACTATCAAATCATGATATAAAAAAAAAAAACTTTTATTTCGTGTAACAAGAGACACATATCTTCTTAAACTAACTTTACCATACGACAGTACTAGTGGGAGAGTGTAATCTTCCACAGTGTGATAAATAGATACAATCCACCCTCTCGGCTATCATCTTCAGAATGATGTTGGGACTGCCCCGCACCCGACGCATCAGGGATGCGGCGCGCCCGCGCATTACCGTGTGAAAGCAATTTACGCGCGCCGCAGTGAACATACCTGACGCGCTACAGAAACGGGGCAATCCCATCAACACCCTGAATGCGTTATTGTATTGTACACGAAGGGCCCCATAAGCCCGTTGCGTATACCGCGCCCACGGGCAGCAGGTATAGAGGGAAGTGCAAAAAGCTCTGAATAATGTTGCTTTCACCTCTATAGAGCATCCTGCAAACCTTCGAGCGATCATATTCGCCCGGACCGACAGGGCCCTTCGCTCTCTCTCCAAGTCCATATCGTCTCTGAGATATCGTCGATATATAAATATATCTTTATCTATCTTTATTTAAACGTTTGTAGTAGGTACCGAATAGATATTTGAGAATTAAGATGCAACTGTGGAAAGTAAGCCATTTTAGAGCAATAAATTTTACAATGCATTGTTGCATAAACTACCTCTAAGTCAAGTAGGGAGTGGTCAAAATTTTATCTTAGTTTAATCACTTCCTTTTCTGAATAAAGTGAGGTGGCGAGGGAAATGGTAACGAAGGCCCTGGTGGAGCTGGCGGAGGCCGGGCGATGCCGGGCGCTTCGGCGCGCCGTGCAGGCGCTGCGCCAGCGGGCTGACGCGGCCGCCGTCACAAGCCTGGCGCACGGTAGGCTGCGACAGTAAGAAATGGCATTATAATTATATAGTGAGGGGTAGGGGTAAGATACATGACAATGAAGGCCTGATGGATGGAAATTTAATTTCGGTATTCGAAGATTAAATGTTTTGTAACGAGGTTCTATAACATTCCGCTAAACAGAAAACCGGCCTTCTAAAAAGTGTAAAAAGGATATAATACATATCCCTTTAAGCCCTGACACGATTGTAGAGATGTAAATATAGTTATCATTAACTTGTTAGAGCGAGTGTGGTGTCAGGACTACGTGTTTACCCCCCATATGCCGGACGTTAAGGCTGCACCCGACACCAACGATCTCGCGCGTGTGGGCAGAGCTTATACCCCACACCGCACCACCCGCTGCAAAAGATCGAATGCGCAGAGCTATGCGTTTAAAATAGAATTTCGCTTGCTCGCGCACACAATGCAGCACAGGTCCGTCTAGCAACACGAGAACACGACTGCCCTGCACTGACTATATGGACGAGAGCAGGGTAGTATGGTAGGAACCAATGTAGGATTTAGGCTTATTTTTTAGGAATTGAGGCATACTTTTATGCATTTGCAAAAAGCAAGAAAACCAATTAATTTCATAGTGTTTAGTGATCAAGATTGTAAAGTTTCATATATTTTAGATAAAAGTTGCAGTAGTAGGTAATAAGGATACAACTGAAAGTAATAGGGGTGACTTTAGGTTTGTTTTCTTCATTTAATTAAATTAAAATAAATTTTCAGATAAACCATATCATTGCTCATATCTTGTAGATTGTTATATTTTTTTGCACAAAAAGTGTCATATTTAATATAAAAAATGGTTCAGGGCAACTTAGTCTTAGCGTATTTTGCGGGAGGAGGAGCCTGTACTATAATTCGGTTTGGCCGCGGCGCGCTCTTAGCAGTCTCAGCACTCACACTAGCAACTGATCATGAGCTGAGCGTCTGACTGACGTCACTGACGTCAAAATCAAATTCATTAGTTTCATGGTGCAGGTCTTCTATTAACAGCTAAGTATAACGTGTTCATCTTTCTTCCCAGAAAAAGAGAAGCCGTTACCGGGGAACTGAAATCGATGCGAAACCAATTTGCGCAGGAACTTCGCAGCGCGGATTGCAAGGTTGCATTTCTCCGAGACAAACTGAAAGTAAGATTAAATTTATAATGAGAAAATCTGTTATCGTCGGGGATGGTGCAATGCCGCGTAACTAACAAATAATATTAGACCTTACTGCATTTGTTAGTTACACGGTATTGCACTATCCCCGACGTTATGTAAGGTCACTCTGCAAGTCTACGTCGAGGATATTTTTAAGTGGACAAGTCTATCGTCGCCAGTTAAGAGTGTAAAATACACGTTTTTAGCGGCATCTTTTTTTACATTAACTTAGAAATGATTTTTCACGTTTCCATGACTATGGTTTTAATTTCAACTCGATATTTACCTCCAATCGTTCCCGAGATAAAGGGTCTTAACCGACAGACGTCGTTTTTTCCTTTTGAAATAAGGAACCCCAAAAAACATCAAATTCATTTTATACTTTTCTTTAGGTATACTCTGCACCTATCGATCAATAATTTTCCAGGATTCATATTTTATAGAGAGATATTTAGGGACGTGACCGACAGACGGACGGACAGACTCACACCATAAGGGATTCTTGTATGGAACCACCTTTTTTCTACGGAACCCTAAAAGGCATAATATTTATCCAGAATAGCGCTGAAATATAAAATCTAAGTCTGAAATGCAACTCGCCGAGCATCCGGATAAACGGCGCACCTACCTTTACATACGAAAGCACATTTGCCAAGCTGAAACGGTTACGCTTCGCTCGCTTTCACTCCCTCAGTCAATAAGTGTCTAGAGACTTGTAATATGAAGGTATATTACCATAGATTGACTTATAATTATAATTATTAATTGTAAGTACTATTGTGCTAACAGTACTTGCGACTTGTGTTCAGTACCCCTAGTGTAAATTTGATCGACATCATAACGTGACGAACGCGTTTGCGTTAAGTCTCATTTTGTATAGGATTTTGAGTTTCCAAAACGTCCCGCTTGGCGCGCTCTTTCTAAATCCAATACAAAATGAGACTAAACGCAAACGCGTACGTCACGTTTCGAAATCGAATTTATTTACACTAGGGGTACTGATTGCGATAGATTTTTCTAATCTAGTCAGCTATATTTACTCACTTATATTACTAATCGCTCTGTGAGCTGAAGACCTCGCGAGCATAGCTTAAAACTGATTAAATGCATGGCTCCGCTGTTTAGAAAAATGTATGAAAACTAAATTGACAAAAATACATAATTATCGGTGGTCCAACTTTGTATGTAGAAAAAAAGTGGAAAAGATTTTATCTTCACATGGCTCCCTTTACGGAATAGTAATTTACTAATTTATGTGCCAAATTTGAACTCATTTGCGAATGATTAAGTGGTCGCTATGATTTTGTGATTTGCAATATCCTCCTCATACAAATAAAAAAATGCAAAGTTACCTAAAAGAAAAAAATCGATCGTCATATTTTTTTGCATACTTATAACAAAGCAGAATTATTGATGTGTCAATTTATTTTCATACAATTTTGTATGGCAGAATTGTTTCATGTATTTTATTTCTCTTAATTTTTTATGGATACTTTTGTCTTAAAAAAACCCACACGGAAAAGGAATTTTCATAACTTTATATCAAACATATCCGAAAAAAATCACGGAAATCGGTTTAGAAATGCGACCTGGAGAGTAAAACAGTTGGATGGATGATTTGCTTAACAGGCCAATTCGAACGTACTCTGATGTCATTAACAAAGATATCATTCAGTTATCGTGCATGTCGCTCGTACTCCTATAATAACTAAACTAAATAAAATAAAGTATTACAGCGCGACAATATTGCCAACTGAATTACTTCCGCAAATCTCAAAATTGGTTCTGCTACTCGCAATTTTGACATTTGCGTCAGTAATGCAATACTGCGGCAGTAGTGCAGCTGCGGTCGGAAGTACGAACGTTACCTTTAATTAACCCCTGCGACTGATGGATGGTGACCGCCCATACTAACCCGTAAGTGGAAACTGAGGGCCTACCGTGAACCACGTTCGACGTGTTGCCTCTCTGTCCCACTCGTAAATTCGTACGTAAGTGTGACAGGGAGGCAACACGTCGAACGTGGTTCGCGGTAGCCCCTCTGACTCCTAGAACATGTAAGCTCTAGGACGCCAAGTTCTTGTGACAGTACAGTTATCAAATCTGACCATTACAACTGAAAGTCGAGGAAAGGGTAGGGAAGATACACCATACAGTACCAACGGATCTATTTTCAGTAAACGACCTCAAAATTGCATCATTGGGCCGTCTCAACATGCAACGAAAACGTATAAAAACTCTGAGCATTTTAAACCCGTCAGGACCTATATTGGTGCTCTAAATACCGCACAGCAAAGTAGCAAGCTGGTCAACTGATGTGGGTATATACAAATATTCGGCCCCTGACTACCAGTCTACCTGCTGGTGACTAACAGCAAAGAGAATTTGAAATAGAGGTGTATTGTCAAAGAAAACTTTGTAGCCACGTAAATTTACTGCCATCTTTCGACACATGATTCAAACTTTTGGAACGTTATGGTGCCATCGCTCGAAACGATGCTGTCATACCTTTGCCTTTTATCTATTAGATGGCGCCAGTTTTAGGTCTTTAACAATTTTAGCACATATTAGTTAACGAATAAGGATCAAAAAGGTCATCAAGGAAAAGAAAGTCAAATGGTGTTCTACAAGTTTTAACATGTGTTGAAATATATAGCAGCAATTTTACTGTATCTACCAAATTTTGTTTGACAAATCTCCTCCATTTCAAATTCTCCCCTAGAAGAAAGAGAAAATACTTCCCTTCCCGTTTCCAAACGCCCACAGTTAGTCGGTCATCCCGTGAATGGTAAAAGTATAACTACCTCCATTATCGTCGGCAAAAGAAGGGCCATCAGAGCTTCACTCTGTAGTGTTTTATCTCTATAGGATTTAGTAATTTAATCCGCTAAAACATCATTTTGCTACATCGATACCTTTACTAAAATATCAACAGAAGATTTATAATAAATCTTCGGAACACTGTGTTCCTGTAAATTTGTGTCCTGCATTTTTGTAGACATGATCTAGCAGGCATCGCCGGCGGTTAGTAATCTATCTGCAACAAAATTTTCTAAAATAATGCCACGAGCCGTACCGTAACTTTCTGTAACTCTGGGGGTAAGAATATTGCAAACTCGGGTATTTAATTCCCTCCAGCCTCCGACTGTCGGGAATTACCACCCTCGTATCCAAGATTACCCCCGCCCTAATTTCTCTAAGGCCCCATACGCACTATGCGGCCAGCCGCGTGCGGTTGCGGCGGACCGCTTAGTGCGTTCAGTATTTATGGTTGCCGTTTCATACATTCTTAACCGTCATGCGGCTGTCCGCACGCGGCTAGCCGCTTAGTGCGTACGTAGCCTAAGCAAAGTTTGCACTGACTTAGCAGTCTTGGCACTCTTGGCAGCGAAAATTTATGTTGCCGCCATACTTGACGTAAAACTTTAAGTTAAAACTATGACTGAAAAAACAATACCATCTTGTATTTGTAAATGAAGCTTTTCCGGGGAAGGCGGATTTCAATAGAAATTTTTAAATAAAGCTTTATTACTCTTTTCAGGATGATCTTCTCAACGCGAGCACACGGCTGCGCTACGCCGACAAATGGCTGTGCGGGCGCGCCGAGGCGGCGGAGATGCGATGGCAGCGAACGCTCGCGCCGGCGCCGAGCCCTTGCCACGAGGAGCGCGTTCACTCCGAGCTGGTCAAGGCGTTCCACTTACAAATAAAGGTTGGGCTTGGATTGGAGCACACTTAAAGGATCGGCACCGGGTCAACGCCGCCCTACCTACTCGGCTCGCCCGCAACCAGGTGTCAACACGCAAACACGCACGGAAGCGGCTCAACACCTCGGAGATGTGGGCACGGCTACGCCTAAGTGACAACACGTTTGGCAGCTGGTAGATACACAGAGTTGCCCTCGACTGTTTTGTTCAATACCCTCTACGGAGGAGGGTATAGGTATCCGCCTTGCAGCTGCGATAGCTACGTCATTTCGGGACCGTTGTGAGAAGGTCATATCACTCGTCATTTTATGGACGAAGTGGCGTCTGAACAGAGTTGTCTAGGCTACGCACCTCTTAAATGGGTGTCTAATGTTTGGTATAATTTTTTTTGTATATTTTCATTCGATATAACGACATTTGGTATATTTATAAAGGGTATAATCATTCATTACATATAATTAACATTTAGTATAACAACAATATATATACACTTATTTCGTATATTCATCGTTACGGATAACGTTTATTTCGAATATACTATATTTGATATAACACTTATTTATTATAACCATCATATGGTATAATTAACTTTTAATATACAACTCATATTATATAATTAACTTGCAGTACAAAAAATCGTATATTCAGTAATCGTAAAGTAGTATTAGTAAACGCTCATCAACATCATATCATTTCCTGTAGGGATCACAGTTCTAACCTAACCTAACCTATTTTTCTGATAGCAATCCGTTTCTTTAGGGGTCACAATTCAAACCTAACCCAACCTTACCTACATTTGTGATAGCAGTTCATTTCTTTAGGGTTCACAGTAAAGTTTTAACCTATCCAATTTTTCTGGTATTACATTTGGAATTATATCTCTAATACATTATATAAAAAAATTGTTATTCTCACTGAGCTTTAGATGGGATTAGCGTTATACCATACGATCATTATTAGAAATAAGCATTATACTCAAATGACGTTATAATAAATTTTATCCGATATAATTAACATTATAAGAAACAATAATTATACATAATGTGAATATATCATTTCTTGTTATGTCAAACAATAATTATAACAAATGAGCGTTATTGCAACTAATAATATATACAAAAAATTATAGCGATCGGTACGCAGCCCTCTTAAATAGCTTGTGCAGAGGCGACGTCTTAATATGGCTGATAAGTGTGCGTTACAGAAAAGTTTCATACAAAAAATATTGACCCATCCAGTTGAGTCGGTGCGGCGTTGACCCGGCGCCGAGCTGTTAAGTGTGCTCCTACCTTAAAGGTGACAACTTCTAGGAACTGTTTATATCAACCGAGCTAGCACTGTGTTTAATAAATGTCTTGTACCGTACCTTGTACTGGATAGTTTCTTTGAAATTATGAGTAATTTATCTGAGGATAATTTATCGCAACTTAAACCTTGCTCATTGCTATGAGACTCATTTCACCAGATTCTGATATCTCTCAGTACACTTTTATGCGTACGACGCCAATGAAAAAATCTTGCATCATGAATATTTAAATGCATAAACAACTTGAATCCTGATAACATAATACTTAAGGACCCAAACTCGCCATATTAAAAGAGTTGTGTGTGTTTGACGGTAATTTTATCCCAATGAAAATTTATACACGTGATCAGAAAGAGTTAAAGCACGTTATAAATAAAGACTGAAGACCTAACTACTACTGTTTTTCCCAGTCTAAAAACTTACAGTTTGCCCCTCGTATATGGTCCATACCTAATAAATTAACTTGAGATATTTTTATTACAGGAACGTGAAGAGCTTTTTGATTATTGGCGAATCCGATATTCTGATGATTTAGCCAAGATAAATGAAAAGTTAGCAAACATACGAGATGTTTACATGGAGGCTATTAAGTGCAGGGAACAACTACAAAATTTAGTAAGTATAGGTATGATCGCGTCATTCACGACGACGCGCGCTTTGACTCGTAATGCCATGTTATTAAAGGTTATTTTTGACAAATCTGCGCGTCATCGTGGATCACGCGAACTATACTAGGTACACAGGTAGTCTTAGTTATGGCGATTAAATCGATAAAGGCGATCTTTAATCTTTAGATTATCTAGGTTGCTATTATCAGAGGATGGAGGTGTGCAAAAAAAGGTTGCTATAGGAGTTTGGCACTGATAACCTATCCGCTTACCTAACGTAATATTTAAAATTGATGTAAGTAGGTAGGTTGTAGTAAAAAGTAAGTAGGTAGTAGTAACCTAGTAGCCGAGGCGCTATGTTGGATCCTGCCCTATGTACTCCAAAAACTGAACAGAAAGTGCCCTTAATTGAGAATATTGGGAAGTTCCTTAAAAATGCTTGGGCAAGATGAGGTTAACTCACCTTTGCCTGAACCTAGTGTCATGATTTTTTAGTAATTGTACCAAATAGTGTAAGCAAATATGAATTTTACTTGGCAACATTCTTAAAATACCTTTAAAATCAGGGTGATTAGAGCTATTAGATATATTTATAATACTCAATTTACCAATCTCTCGTACACTGCTTGCAGTACGACCTTCACGAGGGTGAGATGCGCGGCTGGCTGACGTTCAAACGCGAGCGCGCGGCCCGTCTGGCACGCGAAGAGCGCCTGCGCTGCGCCGCCACTCGCGCGCAGTCTTGGTGGCGCGGTGTCATGGTGCGCCGAGCGCTCGGACCCTTCAAACATTTGAAGAATGCCAAGAAACAGCAACCGAAGACCAAGAAGAAGTAATAATGTGTTCACATTGTAATGGCTCTCATATCCATTTCAGTAGCATAGAGACTTATTCGAACTTTAGATACAGAAGGCCAATTTAGTATGGGTGTTTAGTGGGTAAAGCATGAAACTTGGCACAGTGATTCCTTAAATCAAGGTAAGCCATCGGGAGCTCACCCTCTGGGGCCCGAGAGGGAGGGTTATGTTTTTTCAATCTACATTAAATAGGTTTTATTAATTAAGCAGTTTAATTTTTCAAAAAACATAGTCGAAAATTTGATCATTTGTGATTGTTTTTATTATTTTTTTACAAAATGCCGTTTTTTATACCGGAAATGAATTATCCGACATTTTATACCAAACATGACCTATTAGCTACACAGCGATTGTGATTTTTTTGAATGAAGCCGGGTGGAGCGGTTCTTTAACCCCCCCTCTCGGGCCCCAGAGGGTGAGCTCCCGATGGCTCCCGATCTAAATCGGCTTACTTTGATATAAGGAACCACTGTGTCAAGTTTCATGCTTTATTCAAGAAAAGTAAGGTTCGAACTCTTTTTGTCACTAATTCAAACGTACACTATGATTAGGTATCTAAATGATGTCATGTAGGTAGTATGAAGACCGAAATAAATAAATACTCCCAATACGGGTGGTCGCCGAGGGAAAATTAGACCGAAACCCTTCAGCAACACAAAACACATATAAAGTCCGGCAACGCACTTACAACCCCTCTGGTGTTGCAGGTGTCCATGGGCGGCGGTAATCGCTTACCATCAGGTGATCCATCTGCTCGTTTGCCTCCTCTATCATAAAAAAAAACACACTAAATATGACAAGAAAAATAAAAACCATCATATGCATGGAGGGGGGCTTTACCCAGAATTCTTTCCAATCCACCCTCGTATCTCGCATGTTAGTTTATATCGAATGATACGGACCCCGACTCTAGTTATCTCTCTATTAAAAAAAAACTACGAATGCGTGACATGCGTAAAAAAGTTTTCATTTGCCGCCATTTGACGTACAATTTATCTTTTAATTAGTTATAAGTATGTATAAAATGAGTATGTTTTGTTGTTTTTATAGCAAAAGTTTCGTGTAAAATGAGCGATAAAAATATTTCGGTGACGCCACCACATATTCGCGAGTTCCGCCAAGAGAGCAACTATGCCCTGTAATTTGGGTTAGTGAATACCCAAACCCACACTCGTGTATTTTAATGCCTTTTATTATGTAGTAGTCATATAACCTACTATTATGACATGACGTAGCTAATCCATAATCACATATTTATTACTATTTTATTATTATTATTCTTAAATATATATAAAGACCTTAGTTATAAGAAATGTAATGTCTTAGGCTAGTCCTGTATTGTTACATTTTGTGTTTTTTTGAATAAATTGAATTGAAATTGAAATTGAATTGTAAACGACACGATTTGTCACTTTCTCGAGTGAAATGGGAGTCTCCGAGCTGTTATTTACTCAATTACAACGTTTTATATTATAATTAATTTTACATGGTATGCTAGCATGGATGATAAATATGTACTTTATTACCTAGGTATCTATATTATATATATTTTATTTTTGTGTGTTATTTTGATTACTGGTCCATGCCAGTGCTGTGTGAGTGGGTAGACGAATACTAAATAAAATAAAAAATAAAATGACAGTTTAGTACAATTGGCGAACCCTACCCAATAATCCTGTTTTTGTAGGTAAGTATTAAAAAGACAGATTGGTCGGACAAATAGGAGCAGTCGAACTGTCACCTTAGTTTGATGGATAAATCAAGCAGCAACGAGCAAGCGAAAAGCGACTGCAAGCACGCTGACGTCAAGTTTGAGTCACTCGCAGAGCCGAGTGGAGTGTCGCGTGTCGTTGTCGAGCGAGTCAGTCTAGTTCCGCTCTCGGTGTTAATATGACGCGCCGGTTGCACGGGAAACGCCGGTCAAGTTGCACATTAAATTAGACTGTTGTTTCTGTTTACTCACAACATATTGTTATCTTCATTGACTGTGTACAAATATTTTGGAAAAACCCGTGTACATCTTTAGAAATCAACATTCCTAGAAGTCAGAGTGAGGTAAGTTTAAAACTAACAATAAACTGCCACGGTTATTTTGTAGAGTGTCTGCTGATTCTTAACTAGATGATAATAAATATCGGCCCGATTCGAAGAATGATTAAGACACGTTTAAGATCTTTAAAAGATCGATAACTAAACGACATGTCAAAATTGACGTTTATGTCGGTTCCGCTGTGGTCCCAATAAGATCTATCTACATACGATATTTCTTACGTAAAAGTGACATTGGTTGCCCAAATTGAGCTGCGGCGGTATTATGGTTCCATTTTGATCACTTGTCACTATGCCCGTCATATTAGCCCTACTGCTTCTATCAATTATACGACATACAAACGATATCTAAATGAGAACTTATCTAAACCAGAACTTATCGTTATCGTATCTCATTCTTCGAATCGGGCCGTATTACTTAGTTCTGATTCTTCCAATATAAGCCGTAATTTTAATAAATATTTACTTACATTTATATTAACAATACCTTGGATACCTTGGTATGGATTAGTTTTTTACTATCATGATCCCTATGACAGTTCATTTTAAAAGTTCCGTACCCGAAATAGCAAAAATGTTATTTAGGTTAATAGTAAGTATTTATAAAAATAATTTTAGGGTCTCCTTACGTGTAGCTAAAAAAGAATAAAAATGCAAAATAAACATCTGGCACATCATTAGATAGGTCTTTACAGATAACATTAAGGTTGCTAATAACGTTTATTGATTAAGTGAATAGTTTTAGAAATAAAGCTTTATAAAGCTCTCTGCGAATCTAGCCCTTTAATGGGCAAACTTTGATTTTATATAGCAAAAATGACCATCCTAGAACACTGATTTTTAACTTAATTTCAAAGTGACAGGGTTAAGTTTTCCGTCACTTCTGATATTCTTATGCCCGTTAAAGGGCTTCACTCTATTGAATAGGTATGATCGGTTGAGCAATGAAAGACTGTTTAAAAAAACTGATCTTATTAAAGCGACGTAAGTACCGCGAAGATACGCTCTTTTGCTTGAACGGCTTTTTTGTGTTATATGAAGGTACAGAACCCAACATTATGCGTAAGTCCGACACGCACTTGGCCGGTATTTTATATGGAGTAGCTGTCACATAATAAAATTAGGACATTTTATTGGAAGTTTAGCATGTTAATTTACAGTGCAACCTCCATAACTCGAACCTCGATATGGCGAGATCCTCGTTAACACGAATTAAGATGCCATTCCTTTCCCTTCAAAACCCAAAACCTCCATAACTCGAAATATTTCACCTCATTAAGACGAAGTAACCAACTATCCTCTTCACGGTTATCCAGTACAATTTTTACCTCTATAACTCGGGAAATGACACATAGTTTACCTCTGCAACTTACAACAAACCTTTGTAACTCAAAACAGAAAAGTACTGTAATTTATGAGTTTGTATAATTAACCTATTTAACACGAATTGTTCATGCGTTTTATCTCTGTAACTCGAAACCTCTTTAAGATGAACAAAAACCTATTACCTCCCTTAGTGGATGCCCTCTATTAGATGAAACCTCGTTAACACAAAGTTTTTGACGTTACCCTTCAATTTCGTGCTATCGAGGTTACACTGTATTTAGAAATGCAACATTTTAATATATAAAAAACCTAGCCATCTATAAATTGGTATTGGTATTCTTCAATCATTAAAATCTATGCCGTACCTATATCACATATTTAGTAAAATAATTAGTTAATAAAAATACCTACAACCCGGTATCAGGTTCTGTTCGGTATTCTAAGATTGTTACAGCTTAACAAAAACTACGAGTATGTATCAGTTAACCGAAGTGCTTGTTTTTTATCATAACTTACTGCTGCATGTGTGTGTAGCCTGCTAAATAAGTTAGCATAGTCTATTGAGATTAAACTTGTCCTAACTTGTCTCACCTAATGGTTCTTGTTTGCGGATGCAAACAATCATTCGGGCCACAGAGCATGGCGTCCCTTCTCTCATTGTAATTGAAGTGCTTTTTATTCCTTTCAAGTGTAAGAATGTGAAGTGGAAAGTTGGCTCGGAGCATAGTGCCGGCCGTTGCAAAAGCTTATTGGTAAAATATATATGAAAAAAATGATGCCCTATTAATCCCCCGAGTAAAATTACGCCGATTTTCGTTTCGCAGACGGGTGTATTGGCAGAGGAACGTTTGGCAAGAATCATTACCCAGAGTAATTGTTTTCAAGAGTAGACAGTTGGCCGAATAATTGATACGCAGATTTACTTTTCGTAGAATGATCCTCTGGTAACCGTCACAATTACCCGAGAAACCATTGGTCGAAACGAAACACGGTTGGTAGAGTGCTTATTTGGTATTACATAATTATGAATTCTCATATGTGGATATGAGTTGAGTACAGAGCCCTAATATGTAAGAATGAAGATTTTTTACTAACATGGGCAGTTAATTGAGTCTTAGCGTTACAAAACTTGAAAATTTTAGTACAATTTCTAAAAATATTGCCCGTTTTTAATTAAGAGCCGCAGAAGTTTTTAGGTACCTATCTTGGTGTGTATAAAAAGGGTTATACAGATTGCAATAAATCGGATGCCGTTATAAATTGCTGTCTAGGTGCAAAGATTTAAAAATTTCGAAAACACCTACTTTAGGAAAATCTTTAGGTAAACGCATAAAATGTAAAACGTTACTCGACTAAACGCTGCTTAGTTGCTTAAACGAAAAGATTACTCTACCAATTGAACATCTTCCCATAAATGTTCTGCTAATTTGCACAGAAGCGAATTAGGTTCCCGAAAAATATATAGAAACATGAAAACGTAACTTTAATTCATTACAAATAAATTATAACGCGTTGCAAACTTGTTGACCAATCTCATCTCATCTTTACCACGCTTCAAGTGAACCAAAATAACGATTAAAAATAGTAAATTGTAAGTCACTTTTGGCTTAATAATTGTGACCGCGGTCGGCAAAACGTCCCACTTTGTCGCTTGCCATAAGGGCGAGATTTGTATGTTTCAAACGACAAAGTGGGACGTTTTGCCGGCCTATTAGGCTCGAAGAATTGGGATTACAAGAAAATAAATAACATGAAATTTACTCTATCTAGTAGTCTTTATTTTTCCACCGACTACATAGGGTGACCAGATCTGATCTGATCTTTCCAGTTTTACGGGACAACCGCATTCAAAATACGGAATTCGAGGTTAAAATACGGGACAGGTGTTTTTTTTTTAATTAAAAATCCACATTAATTTTTTATTACTAACATTTGGCATAATCAATTAAATAACCTATAAAATTGCTGAATTTCTTAATTCTTCTTTGCTGACTTTAAAAAACAATAATAAATATTATAAAATACAACAATTTTTATATAAACTGGAAAGGAAAATTTGAAATAATGAACTGAACCTATACATACATTATAAACTTTGCTTTTCCTTATGCATTACCATTAAAACAATCATAAATCAAGAATTTGTTGATTATATGGATAAAAAGGTGGATTAATCTGCTAAATAACATATACAAAAAAAAACTGACTTTCCAAATGAATTACCCTTAAAACGATAATAAATATGAATAACACAATTTTTAAATTATTTGGAAAATGTGAAATGATCAACTACATAACCGCTGTGTGCGAGAAAATAAATATTGTTCGGATAGGTATTTTTATCATTGAATGCCATTTAATCATAAAATTACGAGACAATGAACTGTCCCGTATTGGTTTCGCCAAATTACGGGACAATGACAAGTTCGTGCCTGAAATACGGGCCACCCTACGACGACGTCACATAATAGGTATTTATTAGATTATTATATTACTTACTGATCAATACAAAAAACATTAAGTCTCTGTTTAATTCAAGCAGTTAGTTTTTAGTCTTAGCGAGTCTTACCCTGCCCCCAGATATACAGGGCGTCCCAAGCCTACGGGACATCAAGGGAAAGTACCTTACTAAGTAGTAATTCTGCATTTAAAGGTTTTCTAAGAATTACTTACTTCGCCTGGGAATCGAACCGACTTAAATGTGAAAAAAATCACCCCTATTTTTATGATGCCAATCGAAAAAATGGACAAAAAATAATAATTCTTCTTAAGTAACATAGTATTTTTAAAGAAAGGAACAACGTAAAATGTTTGGGTCAAATTTCAAGAAGATTATTATCGGTTCGAATCCCAGACGAAGCAAGTAATTCTTAGAAAATCCATAAATGCAGAATTACTAACTTTTAAAAATAACGTAAAGTCTTCTTTCAGCAAAATATCCTACCTAATATATTTAAGGTACTTTCCCTGGATGTCCCATAGTTTTGGGACGTCCTGTACTTATACTCTGGTAATGAAAACATGACTAACTGGTATTCTGTCCTACCTCGCACAACAAATGTAACAATTATTGAAAAACTCATTCTATCTTCAAATTATTCAAGTAAATTGTTTGAGTAAACTGTTGTTTGGGTTAAAAAAGATAACTTAGTTAATTCAAATGTCTGTTTGATTTTATTTTATCTTTTTCGACGACGGGTGATAAATTGATAATCCATCCATTGTATGAAGACCGGATTATCACGACTTGCAAACGAAGACTGCCATGTGGTAAAATAAACATTTATTTTTATTACAACATTTTTTGGTTTTGCAGGTGTTGTAGGTAAGTACTATTGTTGTTTTAGTGCAACCATTATCGGTTCGCGCTACATTACGAATCAAAATATGGTTTTGTGCAATACAAAGCAGTTTTGAGATGGATGCAATTAGGCCACCAATTTTAAAAATTGCAGTCTGCAGCATTCTTTTTGGAACCTCGTTCCCGCTGCGCCCGACGCCAACGGCAGGGAAGTCGGGTCAGTGCCCGCGCGAAATCGCGTTTTCGGCAGTTATGCACATACTTACCTTTGTATTAACAGCAACACTCGTAACTGAATCTCGGTGAGCCTTTGTCTGTGCAATAAGGTTTACGAAAACTATATAGTATGGAGGTACGGTATTCAACTCACCAGTAATAAAAACGAATAGAACAACACGCCAAAAGTATCGGCGATCCGCTAGTAGTTTTACAAATACCTACAAGAGATAGGCAACTGTATATGTATATCTCCGGTTTGCGGTCAAATTTATCAGCCG
The DNA here is from genome assembly GCF_033807575.1 of Cydia pomonella. Classification (NCBI taxonomy): domain Eukaryota; kingdom Metazoa; phylum Arthropoda; class Insecta; order Lepidoptera; family Tortricidae; genus Cydia; species Cydia pomonella. The sequence continues at coordinate 35,457,388 of NC_084703.1, read as the reverse complement.
CATTCTATTTGTTCACAATCTGTTTCTGTGAAGCCATTATAAAATAGGAGATAGGTACAAACTTTGTGAATATGCAGTGTCCAAATTCCTTGGATTCTGTATGTTTGGCTTCCACTTGACTCAATCGATATGAAACGTAGATATATACCGTTAGCATAAGCAAATAGCGAATGTCCCCATCGCTTAGAGCCTGTGAATACAACTGTAACATCGGCGTTGAACCCGCTTTGTGAATAGGTACAGGATCGGGGTAATAGCAAATACCCACATGACTTTTCGTTAATTCCGATACATTTTTACTTTTCTGTTGGTATTAAGTAACGAATAGCGAAAGTCACATTAACTACACCACCAGAGCTGACTAATAGCCAAGTAGCTTTTCCAAAGATATTTCTAGCGCAGGTGAGTGGACCCATTCAGTGCATTTTGCGCCGGCCTCGCAAATCGCGATAGGGATTTTTTTTACATAGACGTTATTCACGTCACGTCATGCCGTCGGAAAGTATGTAGGTAGGTACGTAATTAATATGAGTAGGTAAGATTGTAGCCAGAAAATAAGAAAGCAAATTAGTCTCTGGTGCAATGGTATATGGAAAAACACGGCCAGTGTAGCAGAGGCCTTAAACCTCCAGTAGTCTTTCCAGAGTAAGAGCAAGCTAAAGGCTAAATTGAGAAAGTAATATGGATATTAAACTAATAGATAAGTATCTATATTCAACTTATTTAATACATATAACCACATAAGTCTAGCAGATAGCTGCCTCCCACTCTTGTGCGCTAGGTTTTAGTGAGAGAACGCGGCGCGGCGCATTTGCGGTTGATGCAACTGCGCTTCTGAGAAGGCAATCAGCGCTCGCGGGTAACTGCAAAATGTGGTCAGATACCTAGTGTGTGCCGACTGTCGGTCGGTAATTGCAAAATTGTGCGGGCTGTCGCGGAACACGATTAAGTTCTTGTTGTACAACCCGTTTAGTCATGCTTGTTTATGTTGCTGAACCCAGTCTTAGGTATCTATCTACCTAACCTACCTACAGCTTCGGTATTATTACTATTTTTAAAAGCAGTTTCAAAATAAATATAACTAAAAACGCTGCAGCTACCGCAATTGCGGCGGGTTGTCGTGAAGGTAAAACTTAGGTTATATTAGGTCAAGATATAAGTAAATCAAATTATTACAAAACATACAGCTATTTTCATTTGCTTACCATACCATACCATACGTACCATATTATTTACCGATAGATTATAAAGATAGTAATTTTGACAGATTTTACAACATTGACAACATTATATATTTCTGACCCTATAATTTTATTGGTTCTCTACTACGTATATACTTACATTACCCTTTGTTCTCTACATTTATTATGTAAATACATTTATTTTTGATTTGAATTCCAATCTATACTTCCTATTTTTTCTTGTGATGAATGGCAATGGAATTTCACCTATTGTGCCGTAGAATTGGTAAAGTCACATTTTTTTTACTCCTTTGTATTTTTAGGGTTCCGTACCCAAAGGGTCAAACGGGACCCTATTACTGAGACTTCGCTGTCCGTCCGTCCGTCTGTCACCAGGCTGTATCTCATGAACCGTGATAGCTAGACAGTTGAAATTTTCACAGATGATGTATTTCTGTTGCCGCTATAACAACAAATAATACCACCTTGTAATACCATGGTTGACATTCAATAAATGATGATGATAATGACGATGAAATACTAAAAACAGAATAAAATAAATATTTAAGGGGGCTCCCATACAACAAACATATTTTTTTTGCCGTTTTTATAAATAATGGTACGGAACCCTTCGTGCGCGAGTCCGACTCGCACTTGCCCGGTTTTTTTTGTAATAAGCGACATTACATTTATATTACCTAATTAATATATGCAGTGTTCCGGAAGCTTTTTTTTTCCGAATCACATGGAAAACATCAGGTTTTATTAAAATGAAATGTCAATTGTATAATATTCATCGAATGGGAATACATTTAAGAACATAATCAGATGTTATTATTAAGTTAACGAAGGACCAATTTTTATCAGCAAAAACTAGAACACAAACATACAAATACTTAATATATAACTGGTATATACTGTAATGACGAGTTCTATCGGAAAAGTAGGCAAAGGGAAACGTAAAGACCGTTGGACAGATGCAATTCAAAGAGAAGCGGTAGAGAGTAGATACCCGGAAACGGATGAAGGAGGCCTTTACCCAAAACCCAGCTTTGACAAAAATAAGCTCGCAAAAATTCAATTATTTTAGTCTATTTGTATAATGCACGGAACCAAAATGGTATATTGTTATTGTAAACTAAAATCAGTAATATGGTCGCAGCGGTAGATTACATTTTTAGTGATCGAACCAAGAGAAGAGACGTAACGGAGGTAACCTGATAGTGTATCAAACTATGATGATAATTTTACAGCCGTTGAAATACGTATCCAATACGGGCGATAAATTAAACTAGTTACATATAAGCCGGTAAGTAAGGTTGTCAGAGCTCAACGAGGGGGGGGCGGGTTTAGGGTCGGCAACGCGCATGTAACTCCTCTGGAGTTGCAGGCGTTCATAGGCTACGGAGACTGCTTACCATCAGGCGGGCCGTATGCTTGTTTGCCACCGACGTAGTATAAAAAAAATGTTATACCTTTCAACGAGCTATTCTTGTATATATATGTGTCGGAGAAGGACTGAATTGTGCCATCTATCGCCTTTAAGAGGCTATTAATCACGCCATATTTGACAAATAGAGTAAGCTAAGGAGTTGGTTGGCTGGTTGTAATCAGTCTTGTCCAGTAAATACTGTGAGTTGAACATCGTATTTCAGTGAAAGCCCTCCTCATCCACTATTAACCAGATCCAGAAATCAGAAACTCTACACCGAAGGGAAATTCGAAGGATTAACATTTTTTATTCGTTATGCCACGAGCGTATAAAATTACTAAAAAAGCCATTGCATAAGTTTTTACCAAAACATTGACGTCTCTAAAGCTTGATCAATGGCAGATTCGTTTTTTTTTATATGGATTTTTATTGTAAAGATTGCCTTTATAATGCATGACATTTTAATATGACGAAATAATTAAAATTAAACGTTGTCCAAAACATGATGCGGACGGTCAGAAGACGGTTACAAAAATTTTAATGTGGTTAACTTTATGTTATACTGGCTGTGCCCGCGGCTCCGCCCGCGTGGAATTCGATCTGTGCCAGTAAGCGGCTAATTCACCCTTAATTTCTCTCCCTCTCCCCTGGAGGCGGAACTTGAAGTAAAGTTGACAGATGGATACCCTAGAGTTTTAGAATTAAACATTTTCATTATCATTTAGCCATCCCGTTATCTAAGTACCTATAAGGTGGCCAGTGGCATATATCCGATTTTAGTTTTTGTTTTAGTTTCAATAATCCATTTTAGTTCAAATGATCCAGAGCCCAATAGTCTCGTGCTAGACCGTTTATTATAAACCTTTTGGAATCAATTTTTTTAATAATTATAATTCCATGAATTAATTTGTTCATATTGAACTACGCATTTCAATAGAACAACCCAATAGTAGGAATTGTTTACCAATACCTCACATTTCGGTACTTAATTCAATACCGATGCATAGGTTTGTTTTTCCCATCATTTTCCCACAAGCGACACCGATTGTTCCAAGTTGTCAGGACACCCAACATCCTGTTGTGGTCACATTCGTAAAGAGCCAGTGCTAAGAATTGTTCATGTGTAAGTGACAACCTGACAACTGAGTACCTACGTATATGAACGACCTATATAGCTATGAGCTACCTAAATATTCATGGCTATGTAAGTTACAGAGTTAATGTGTGTTAAACCGCAACTAGTCCCTGTACAGTCGGCATCAAATAGATTGTGACGGCCAAAGTGGCCAAATATGACGTAACACATCATTTTAACTATAGAAAGAAAGATGTGTCCTGCTTTATTTAGCCACTTTTACCGTGAATAAAATGTCTATTTGATGCTGACTTATACATAGTCAACCCAACTTACATGTAATACGTGTAGAAGGCGTAGCTATTTTTTTTACGTATAAGGGCCACTTGCACCAATCAATAACCAAAGGTTAACCAGTTAAACCTGGAGTTACCATGGGTAACAGTACAATTTGACACTGAGTTAACGGTTTAACCGGTTAACCTGCCGTTACCATGGTTACCAGTACAATTTGACACTGGGTTAACGGTATAATTGGTTAACCTGCATTTACCATGGTTACCTGTACAATTTGACTCTGGGTTAACGGTTTAACCGGTTAACCTGCGGTTGCTATGGTTACCAGTAAAATTTGACACTGGGTTAACGATTTAATCGGTTAACCTGCAGTTACCATGGTTACCAGTACAATTTGACACTGGGTTAACGGTTTAACCGGTTAACTCCGGGTTAGTGGGATGGTGCAAGTAGCCCTAAGAGTCAAATAATGCGATTCGCATCATTAGTTTAGTCGGAAAACGTCAATGCTGGACAAAGGCCTCCCGCTAGGAATTCACAACGACCGGTTGTGTGCACGTGCACCTCTCATACAACGATTACTTGGTACTTATTATATATATCGTTGTCTAAGTACCCTCAACACAAGCCTTATTGAGCTTACTGTGGGACTTAGTCAATTTGTGTAATAATGTCCTATAATATTTATTTATTTTTATTTATTTATTATACTTACATTACTGCTCAGATTGTCAATACACGTCAATCTGGACTTTCCGCCTTGTTGTTCCCTATAGGAAATTACATGTTCAGCTGTTCGTCACTCGAGGACCCTTACTTACATCTAATATACTTAGAACATAAGCCAAAACAGTTTCCACTTATAGTTAATACAAGATGATGTCATTAATTTTAACAGTAATACAGGTAATACTTATCAATTAAAAGTATTTAGTAGTAGTAGTAGTAATTCACGCGAACTGATTAGAGTGTACTTTGAACGGAGAGGTATGACCATTGAACCGTAGAGAACCAGTATTATGCGCCATGAGTTGTTGTTGTTTTGACAACAAACTATGTAAGCGGAGCGTGGATCTCACGACCCAAACGCGTACTGTAAGCGTGGACCTACATATAACTTTAAAATAGTCGAAAATAAATAAAAAAAGGCCTAAACGCGTAAGCGCCATGAATTACACGGCGCTTATGACGTTTTAGTCACGCTGTACAGGTTGCGGTTGCGACAATTTCATTGTTTGGTATGGCTTCTCTATAGTAATAATAACTCAATGGGTAATTTGCGAAATTCCATGGGAACGGGAATCACGCGGGAAAATCAGAATAATAAAACAAGCCTTTGTTACTTAACATCTTGCGTCATAATTTTAGTAACTTAAGTAAGTACAGTCAAGGTATTAAATATCGATACGGTCAAAGTGCCAAACATATGTATACACGACCTTATTGCCTATAAATATTGAATATTAAGGTAGTGTGTTCATATTTTTGTCACTTAGTCCGTATCGAAATTTAATACCTTGACTGTACTTAATAGTTTATAACCTCCGACGCAAAAACATGGGTGATATAATAGTTTGACCGCTTTATGTGTGTGCATTTTTTTAAAGTTAGATAAACAGATTTTCTAGCGGAGCATTTTATTTACATTGTATTCTTTGGTTTAATTTTTATATTTATGCAATTCACTTCAGAAGGAAGAGGGTAAATGAACCTTCAACATTAAAGTACATAATTTGTTTTTAAAATCATTTACTAATAATCGCTCTTTTTTCCTGCAGGTGTCCGGTCGCATGCTGCTGCTGGTGTTAGTGGTGGCGGCCGGCGCGCGCGCCGCCGCCGCCGCGGACCTCTGCTCGCTGCACCTCATCCCCTCCAACACCACCTACATGCAGTTCACCAAGGAACCGGTCGCGCTCGAGTACGGCTTCCAGGGCCAATTTAAAAGCATCCACTGCTGCGTGAAAGGATACCGAAGCATCGAATGGTAAGCACTTGCTCGTAATTTACATATATTGGCTAGTATATACCTAAGTGTTGCATTATTGATGGCAACATTCGAAAATAACATCAATTTTGCCCATATACTATTAGACCAATCACATTGATCCAACAAAAGCGTTTTGAGGAATTAGTTTTCCAGCAAACTGGAAATCGTCTCAATACCTTCATTTGGTCCTAAATGCGTGTAATAAATAAATAAATATTATAGGACATTATTACACAAATTGACTTAGTGAGCTCATGAAGGCTTGTGTTGTGGGTATTTAGACAACGATATACAGTATGTTTATTAACTAAAACCATTTACTCAAACCCTTTAATATTTAGGTCATACTGAGCAACTTCTATTATGGGGCCATGTATATAATATATAAATACTTAAATACATAGAAAACACCCATGACTCAGGAAGAAATATCTGTGTTCATGATACAAATAAATTCCCTTACCAGGATTTGAACCCGGAACTATTGGCTTCATACCTAGGCACACCCAGGTCACTACCCACAGGGTAAGACCGGTCGTGTAATCCGAGTTTGCATGCAGCAGAAGTTGTGAAGAACTTATGGGTGCCTTGAGAGATACATTCCATTCCTTCGATTACCAAACCATATGACGAAGGAACCTACCATCAATTACAGTGGCACTTCCAGCAAGGTAAGGTCGATCAGACCCTGGTGAAAAAGCGCTTTCGGATTTTTAACATGATCATACTAAAATAAAGAAATTCAAAATGGCGGCCATTTTTTAACATGAACTTGATCATACTAAAATAAAGAAATTCAAAATGGTGGCCATTTTTTTAACATGATCATGATCATACTAAAATAAAGAAATTCAAAATGGCGGCCATTTTTTACAACTTCGACTATGAATTCATATTAAGGTACCTTTCGGATTCTCAGATATCAATTTTCATCATGAATATAACAAATTTTCCGTCGGACGTATCGTTTTCGATTTACAAGCAAAAATCTTAAAAAGAGCAAAATGTCTGCACACCTGGGATTGCGCAAAATCTCATTACACATAATACCAAATACGTACAGGACCAAATGAAGGTATTAAAACAATTTCCTGCTTGCTGGGAATTAATTCCTCGAATTTTGATTGGCCTATGTTATTAAGTAGGCCTTCCAGGTATGGATTGTTTAAAGAATCTGTATAGGATCCATTTAAACAATGAAAACCCAAATTTGTAACCAATGTAAACGCAAACTATTTATTACTTAACGCAAAATCATCGTTTCCCGGAATTAAGGCAAAATAAAGGTAGTTACCGTACCATAAACTAAACCGTCCTAACCTTAATTTCGAACGACATAATTGTTATGTAATATGTATGTACTGGTACGTAGACCGTAGAGATATAATATTATAATAATACATACGTTCATATCATACCAATTAGCGGTCAACATCCCTCAAATAGATAATTAGTGTGATCAGTGAAGAGCTCCGTAAGGTAACCTCCAATGCCGACATTGTAATTGTAGTGACTTGTCGTACTATTCGCTTACCGCAGTTATGGATTTTAGTCTCCTGCATTTTATTCTGTTCCCAATATCCAAAAGTTAGATACCGCTTAAAACTAGATATGGACTCCCAAACGGGGACAGAATAATCAACTTTTGTTTTTGTGCGTGTGTATTTGCGTATGACCCGATGTAAGGTAAAACTGGCGTAAGTTAGATACCAAAAGTGTTGATTGGCCTAACCTCAATTTATTTTAAGCCAGTACCTACCGGTATTGATACAAACCAATCTCAAACTGGTAAAGTAGAATTAGAGTTAACAGACTTTTTTTAAGAACGGCCATATTTATATAACCTTACCAGCGTGTTTTATTCTCATAATCTGCAATGTTGACTTGCAGAGAACCATTCCGATGATTAGATATGACGTATTCGGCAGATGTATGGCGCTGGCGCGGTAATAAGTGCGAGCAATTCTCGGAAGGAGCCCGCTGCGGGCGCCGCGCCCGCGTGATAGCCACATACTTGTAGGTAGCTACCGATATAATAATCCGCAGATGTACTATTATGCACATTCCCGTACGTAGTGTCTGGGCTCACCCTCGCTTTGTTTCCTACATACGTAAATATAGTTCAGTCACATGCAGAGCGAGGTGACCTCCCCTGCATAGGCTGATTGTATGTCACCTCTCTCTTCAGCTGACTGTACACTAGGTTCTGCCCGCGACTTCGCCTGTGTAGAGTAAAGTGATGATGATTGATAAAAACTATCCCATGTCCTTCATACATACAAAATTTACGAAAAAATACTTCATATAAACGTAGTCCCCATTTTCTTCTCTGAATATTGACATTATGGATAATGTTTTTACGTACATATTTTGATGTATACTTACCCCTATGTTTGACTTTCTTAGATTTTTTTTATTTGTGTAAAAATTAAGAGCAAAACACAGATTTCATACAAATTTTTATATGCTCCTAACTTGTGTAATAATTAAAGATTAGGAAAAAATCATACATGGGGCATAGCTGTGGTTGATATACAACAAATTGTGTCAAAACATTTTTAATGATGTTATTGATGTTAATATCCAGAAAGGAAAATGAGAACTACGTTTGTATAAAAAAAGCGGTTTCGGGGCAGCCGTGGCCCGTGGCCTATCCTCTTAACAGAAGAAGAAGAAAAAGAAGAGGTAACAGACAGACTGACAAGTACTGTCGCATTTCTTATATTTGTAGGGGTTATTCCAGAGGGCGGGAAATGGCAATTCGTGGATGTGATTCGATTTTGTCGACGATGGATGATGCGAATCTGAGTAGGTTACCTCTGAACCGATTTAGGTGAAATTAGAGATAGGGATAGTTTGCGGCCCAGGGTAAGACGGGATAGTTTTCATCAATCATCATCATACGTCGGGGTTTTCGGTGCGGGAATGTTTTCTTGTATTTATAACTTTGTCTATTGTAAAATAATTACCAAACTATGAATTAAAAATAGAAGGTAAGCTTCAAATGCGCTTAGAAATATTAAAATAGTATTGGTTTTTATAGTTTTAACCTGTTTTTTGGCTAGTGTAAAACATTTCCGCACCGAAAACCCCGGGGTATGATCATCATCATCATTCCACGCAGATGGAGCCGCGGACAGAAGGTATATTATTATAATTAACAAAAGCGCCCAATGTCTTCCGATCTGTGTTAGCATAATCAATTGAGTTGAGTTTGTTCGTTATTTACCTACAATGAATGAACTCTTGTTACATAATTTGAATTAGGCATGTATACGGAAAGCAACCTACAAAAGCTGCGCGTCTTCCCTGAATAGATATAATAAATAGCCCATCGGAAAAGGTTTAAATTTAAACTCTTCAATCGCACTTAATTATATTCTTAAAGAGGATAGTAAAGGACGGCTTCTCCATTCAAACGTTAGTACCCATTTTCCTCTCTGAATATTGACATTATGGAAAAACGAGGAATGTCCCGTCGTGATACGAGTACATAAGATTTAAGAGCGAAAAACAGAATCGATAAAAAATTAAAAGCTCATAATAATAAAAAAACCGGACAAGTGCGAGTCGGACTCGCTCACCGAGGGTTCCGTACAAATTTAACTTATTTTTACAACAAATTTAGAGTTTTGATATTTTTCCCTGGACTTGTAGTGTAAGAAAATATTACTTGCCAAATTTCGTTTTCCTAGGTCAACTGGAAGTACCTTATGAATTTTGAATCCCTTGAGTGTCAAAATATGTATACGATTTTTTTGTGGCATAAACGGACGTATCTTTTTTACATTAACTTAGAAGTTTCATTTTTGCATAGCTTAAAGGGGTTGTAGACCTGAATATATGGTTTTAATTTCAACTCGATAATGCCACGTGTTCCCGAGATACAGGGTATTGAGTGTATTGACAGACAGATGGACGGACGGACAACAAAGTGATCCTATAAGGGTTCCGTTTATCTTTTTGAGGTACGTGACCACAAAAATCGATAAAAATCAACCGAAGGGGAATTTGTAGCTGTGATCAATCAATATTATAAATATAGGACTACGCGTTTACTGCCTTGAATTAATAATTAATAATCTGGCTGCGAGCACAATGTTGCGCGTTGAGCATAACGTCGGAGGTAGTTAAACTAAGGAAGGAAGGTGTGAATTTAATTTTATGACCCTACAACAAGATTTAATAGACTACAAGTACGAGAATGCATATAAGATAAGTACTTGTGCGGAAAATACGTTTTTCATGTCAGCAGCTCGAACAAGGGTAATTTGCTGCTTAAAAACAGGGAGCAAAATCGCTTTTTGCTCACTGAGTGAGACAAAATAACATTCAAGTTACCTTTATATTAGAATGTCATTTCAACGTGCGGGGCCTAATACACGTTCGAAGTATTTGGATTATATTGTCTTTGTCCCTTTCACATCATTAGCAAAAAGAAAGAGACAAATAAAGTGCATATGTAATTCAACGGTAAATTGACGGTTTATAATAAACTCCCGAAATAAGTCAGACCGCATCGTTCCAAAAAGTCTTAATTCGTAATAATGAATTAATGAAATAAAAGTATAATATTTAAAATTTAAATTTATTTTATTATACAACCAAAACAATGAACTTATACAAATTTACGCAATTTTTACGCAGTAAATAATTCTACTTAGCTACCTTTAACGATCTCTACTACAGTTGACAAATAGTAGTGTCTGCAATTCGGACCGTATCTTACAAAGTTTTTTTTACAAAAAACAGTTGTCGATTGAACTGTCTATTGATGTTCGTTAATTAATTATTTTCGTATTATTTTATTGAAATTTCTTTCGTTTTGTTTTATTGCGGTAGTTAAAGTTAATTGTTAGAATACCTTCAGAAAACATGAGTGAAATAGTGATAAAGACGGATTACATTTTTTTCAGGTTTTTTTTTATGGCTGACTGACGTGAAAATGTTTGTGTACTACACGAGATCAAAGTTATTTCTTGTTGTACAAATAACTATTTCTTCGTAATTCTATTGATATTGCCAACACATATAAGGATAGTAATTTAAAAGCATACCTTTCATATACTTTGTAAATGCCAATATTATTACTATAAAATATTTAAAAAGGTATTTATGGTTCTCAGTAGATTTGAAGAACTATATATCCTCGATATACGTGTTACATTATTCCTCTACCCTACGCCACTGCATATTCGTAGTTTAAGGGACATAGCCAGCCGTTAGTGTTTCTCATTGATATATATCTAAATTATCCAAGGACAGGCCTTACGGGCCATAAGAATGGGACCAGTATAGCGGTGTCACGCACACGAATTCGAGCCAATCGGGCAGTCTAACGTAGATATAATTATGTTACTTAAATGTATATGTCCAATTTATTATTAGGTATTTCAGAATATCGTTTTAAAACGACAGCGTAAAGGATGACTCACTCTATAGTGCCGAGGCGCCCGACACATCATTTTCTATGACGGCTGATCGGTGATCACGTGGTGCTTTCCATAGGAAACGAGTGTCGGAAGCTCCGGCCCGGCCCCGGCCCGGTCTAGCGTGAGTCATATACGACTGTATAGCAGCTGCTAGGATTCGCGCAACTAGCAAGTAGTTTTGTGTTAGGGCTAAAGTAGGTATGTATTATAGTTTGCAAACCCGGAACAGATATCCATGATCAATTTAGCGTCCCGGGCGAGGTGGGTTGAGGACCAAAGTTTCTTAAGTCGCGATGACAACAAAAATACACGTTCATGTGACCAGATGACTGACTGGTCTTTGCGCCACTATAAACCGCCTGACGATTATTTTATTCACAATAGTTTCAATCCGCATGCGATAACCAATTTGTTTTACGTATTTGGGTGACTACTGTTTCTCAATCCACCAATGGACCAACAGCTAACGTTCACTAAGCTTTAATATACATCTCCCTTAACCACTCTACGAGTTATCGCCCTAGTTGCAATGACCAACGAAATTTGCGCCTGGCCTGCGGACTATTATGTAATGTTATTGTCCACTTATTCAAACTTGTTTTATATGAGTTTTCTAAGAATCCGCGAACTGTAATTGTTTCATGTTATGCATTCATCACAATGCTAAATTGTCATTTTAATTGCTGACTTCGAGCATGGCGTCAATGACCGGGACTCACCTTTAGCTGTTCATTTGTTCATCAAGAAGAAACTAACTACTGCAGATAGTGCAGAATTGTAGATACTGTCAGTGTCAGTTTATTTTATTTTTTTAATTGCTTTTATTTACTTTCACTCGCCCCGGAGGCCAATTCAAATGTAAATTTAGACATCTAATTGATATCTAAAAGATATTATTTAGTTATCATTCGCGTCCATTTTGCTCGTACTTGTCCGTACATGTATTTGCGTAAGCGAGACGCACGGACGAATGGTAACAAAATGACATCATTTTGATGGGCAAAATGTAAGTTTCTCAAAATGTAACTCTGTCTGCCCGTAATCGGATCTTTCAAGTTTATATTTGATTCAGGTGAAAATTAGCATTTAAAGGTAGCTTCGGGGACAATGCAATTTCATGAAATGTTATGATGTGAGTGACCAAAGGTGGCCATTACAACTCGGTGAGCCCAGATTCACTAACAGACCGAATCGAACGTAGACTGACATCAGAATCACATCTAAATGATGTTATTCAATTATGGTACTTTTAGCTGACGTAGAACCATGCCGCCTCCATGTACACAGATATTATATACTCGTACTATATTGTACTTACTGTACTCGTAGAATCACCAGGCCTTTTTAGGGAATATAACCAATTGATTGGAACGTCAATCGAACAAGACAGCTCAATCGAACAGGCGAGGCAGACTGTTTATCCTGTCGTAAAATTATTTCGTAAAATGTACGAAATGTATTAATATATTTGATTCACAATACACACAGAGCATGATGACACACCCAACCTGAGGCCTGAAGGCTGAAATAGCAAATACTCGTTCCATGGCGGCATTTGGCGGTAAAATATTTTATGCGAGCCTCATCGCTAACAGAGCAATTGCAGTCACTCATCACCATACGTAGTACTTGTACGTAGTCAATTATACAGGTCATAGTCATCATTATAAAAAATAATAGTATTAAATATACTCGATGAAAATAAGCGAGCAAACTACAGACGATTTTTGTTAACATACGAGTGATGCGAGTGTGATACGCAACGTGATACTCAATAGTTCCAAACGTAAGCTCACTTTAAAAGTTAACCTCTTTTGTACTCGTATGTTGACATTTGGCATTAGGAAATGGTGACCAAATTACGAAGTACAGCCCATTGTGGGATCTTCGAGCGTATTACAATTACCACGTAATTGGTTCGAGTTGTATTTATGTTCAATTAATGAATGTTAATTATTGCTATATTGTATATAGGCCAATCAAATTAAATACAAAATAGCGTTTCGAGGAATTAATTCCTAACAAGCTACAAAATCCACTTAATACTTTCATTTGGCCCAGGAGGTGTGCATACAGTTTGGGAGCCTTAGGAGATACATTTTTATCCTTGGATTGCCAAACCACTCGATGTAAAAGGAACCCGCCATCAATTACAATTGCACTGTCAGCAAGGCCTGGTGGATCAGACACTGGTAAACAGACATGTTTTGGGAATTTAAACATGATTATACTAAAAAAATGTATGAATATCTCCTCGGATTACACGGATTTAGGACCAAATGAAGGTATTAAAACGAATTAATTCTTCGAAAAAATCTAATTTGTTTGCGCATAAATATGATATTTCATCGTGTCGTCATGTCATCAAGCACTTACGAGTATCATTGCTTATTATTACCTTCTACAGACTTTGCTACAAAAACAAATGGCAAGCGAATTTAGATAATTCCTGGCTAAGTAGGACATAGGAGCAACAAATTCAATCAATTAATCAAATGCCGCAGTGTATCGCAAATTTTATCGTTCGTTTCGTATTTGTATCATTTATTGGAAAGTGGAAAACTTTCTCAAGCCAATCGCAAGACCAGGGTCAAGGTATTCAAAAGGTACCATGACACAAAGCTGAGTGGAAAACTGGAAACCTTTTCATTGACGTTGTAAAGTGTTTTTTTGTCATGTTTTAGTTTAGTCTAGTTGTGTAAGCGTCCTGAATACATTTATACATTACATACATTTGATTATATTATATTGTATTCCATTATCTTATCAGTGAGGTGTGTACAGGCCTTTCGCGCGTCTGTAGCAATTAGTTAACACTAACAATTTAAGAGGGAAGAATAGATTGATCGCAAATCTAGCGAAATAACGGTTTTTTTTTCTATGAATATCCATTTCGGGAGAAAACGTTTTCCACTTACTAAATCTTAACAAATCACTTTGCTTTTGATGTCCATCGCTTCAGCATTAGTACATTACGATACAAGTGCGAAAAATAGGAAATTCGAAACGAGTGGCGATAAATTAAAACACGACCGAAGGGAGTGTTTTAAATCGACACGAGTTGCGAATTACCTATTCGCACATGTATCGTACAACGTTTTACAGTACATATGGCCCTTTAAATGTTCGACACAGTAACATAATATGCTACTTCTCGCACTAGTGCTATAAAGTAGCCCCATATGTACTGTAAAATATATTTTAGGTTTGTGTGTTTCGTTTTTTTATATTTTTTTTTTGCTTTTGCAAATTTTGATACTAAGAACCTATAAACCTTGTTTTTCACTGTGTCAATAACATACAAAAAAATCATGGAGAATGGAAAATGTTTAGAAGTGGAAAAACGTTTTCTCTTATTGTATGGACGATCACGTGGTATCATCCCTTTTAAGACGAAGATTCGGTTTGCCCGTTCGTTGCACCAAAGTTAATCATAAACATAACGAAAATGTTGGTAGGTACCTAGTTTGTCGAAGTTTGCTTTATGAGCCATAATAAATTGCTGTAAGATGTGTTTGAGCGTAGTGTTTAGACATGGTTATATAAATGAGCTAACTAGAATAACTCGAGGCCAAATTAGAAATATTCAAATGTGTGACACATTGATTAGGTATTTTTAAAAGTGATTCTACCTACTGGCTACAAATACGCAAACAGGGCAATCAAAGTAAGTACCTGCCTAGTTAGTAGGCACTCCTGCCTACTTTTTCTTGACTATGTAAGTAAGTACTTAATTTAAGGCGTTTTTTTTCTCTTTAATCTCACGAAGAAATATCAATCAGATTTTTTTTTTCAAGTTATTTAACAAAAATCCATCAAACAAATGTAATAGGTACCTAACTAAAATAAGTGAACGCCACGCACTACTTAAACATCAATACCCTAGTGTAAATTTATTCGATAGCGAAACGTGACGAACGCGAGAATGAGACTTAACGCAAACGCGTACGTCACGTTACGATATCGAATAAATGTACACTAGGGGTACAGAATGAGACTTAACGCAAACGCGTACGTCACGTTACGATATCGAATAAATTTACACTAGGGGTTCTAGTAGGTAAGTTAACAATCATATTTACGTTATAAAACATTTACGCATATCATAATAGTAACTTATACTTGCGTAAACGAGGTCGACGCGTTTGAATGCATGCATTTACTAATTATTAGTTACTGAACAAAAAACACACTGACTGTTTTTGAGACATAATGCAAACGCGTTCGTTGCATTACGTTATGAAATTTCGACTAAAGGTACAGAGGGCCTACCGGGAACCACGTTCGACGTGTTTCCTCCCTGTCACACTGAGGTACGAATTTACAAGTGCGACGGAGAGGCAACACGTCGAACGTGGTTCGCTTCGCGGTAGGCCCTCAGGTTATAGCACGAGGTGGTCGGTGAGCCGAGCGGTTGACAAAAGGTGGTCGTGCGCGCGGTACCTGGCCGCGCCGGTATCTGCCAAGGTATCGCACGTCGCCGCGAACCTGTATTATGCCGGTTCCAGGAAGGCGCTTTGTTCGTAGCCGCTGCCCTTCCTCCATGTTCCATTCGCCCCGACTCGCTACAATGAACCGGCTGCTGTGAGAACAATGAGAGCCATTACACGATGATGATGATGAACGGACGTGTCTGTTTATATTCTGATATACGAGCACATATAGTAACAATTAAAATATGTCTGAAATCATGCTTGGAAATCTTACTGCAACTGCTAGTTTTTCCAAAACATGTTCCGATTTTAAACTCAGTTTAATTTAATAATATAAAAATGAAAATCATATTGATCTACGAACATTTCTAGTTCTTGGAACGAATTTGATGGCTTCGTGAGATATGCTGATATGAGAGTTCGGTATTGGTCTGGTTACTGCTGAAATATTAAAGAAATTGTTGGTAACGTTATCCACGTAACGTAATTTACAATAATAATATTTAATTTGTGACCCATTCCGTACCTTGTTACAGTGACAAACAACATGAAAATCGCTAGAGACCTCATACTATTATCACTATCACAAGGTACGAAATGGGTCACACTACGTACTGTCAAAAGAATTCATGTGTGACTCACACATGAATTCTTTTGACAGTACGTAATAAAACTTTGTAAGTGAATTTTCATTTTCTGCTATACATGTAACGAAAAATAATTCGAAAATAAGTTATTTGTTTAGCTATGAAGCCCGCATCTTATTTTAAACAGTGCTACCAATTATAAAGGAAGTGAGAGAATCTTAATCTATATGCGGTGTCAACATCGTCTATTTATTTTAGAAAAGGTACTTATTTGTCTCATGTCAGAACGGGCGCGCACGGATACGGGTGGAATAAGATCAGGGGCCCTATTTGAGTCCAGTCTAAGTGACAGAAGGGGCATACGAGCTTCAAAGTAAGATCCAACTTCGCCCATTATGATACTTGATACTTGTAACGTTTTTCGTTTTACTTGTATGCTTTTTGTGTGATTTCATTCTCTTGGATAAAAATTATCTTCGCGCTGCTGAATACCTAACCCGTAATATGTGGTCGTGGTTGAAACGTGGATTGGATGATCCGTTCACCATTATAACTAATTTGTATGGAATTCGGCGGCGGACCCAGATTGGGTTCAGACTTTGTGTTGTGCCCGAGGGATTTCTCGAAACCCGGACAGAAAAAAGACTTGCAACTCATCCTTCAGCATAAACTACTACTGAGCTATTTTATTTGGGATTTTATTTTATTCAATATTTCCATACCTATCGGCTACACTTGTATACCTAAGTATAAGGCGATGGTACCTCATACCCTATTATTCTCATAGGCTATTATTTTATTCCCATTGTTATTTCCTTTACTAAATGTTATACCTATCTACCTGTCGTACACATAAACAATAGAGTTTCTACTGTTTACCTATTTTAAGACACCTACCTACTTTCTTAATGGACCTTTGTTGTAGGCATAACCAAGCTTAACCAATGCTCTTATACCATCCATTTTTGCTGGGGGGGTTGAATTTAAAGATAGCACGGACATAACAGGTTCTATGATATTAATTAGTGACAGGTTTACAATTTACTAACGGTTTACGCAATCCCTTTTTGCTCTTGATAGACTTTTGATGGATGGTGGCACCCAACAAATGAAAATAAACTTTTATTAATGATACACATGCAGACAATAAAACGCCAATAGAGAAAACGATGTGCGATTTCAAAGGTATAGCCTGTCCGATTACCGTCCGTCCGTCCGTCGTTGTCCGAAGCGCCGGTCCGCTATACCTAGTTTAAAGTATTGCAAATCATTAGATACTTTTGATAGACATGTATAAATCATATACCTTTGTATTTTCACTTAGTACCTATGTGTATGGGGACCATAGGTACTTATAATATCGCCATATAAAAACCGGAACCATACTAAAAATTGTGGTATTATTTTGAGCATATGAATCTGTAACTCTAAATAACCAAAATAAATCAATTATACCCGAATGCCGTCATCGTCCTACCTGAATACAAACATCTTTAAAGGAGCTCACAATTAATCGGGGTGTTGGGACATAGCGTTTTTTATTAAGTCCTCAGATTGACGTTTTGTATATTTTATAGCCACCTTGTTATTTGTTAAATGCCGTTGTCAACGTCATGAAAGGATTGATCATAACCAGAGTCCTTTAATAGGAGATTATACACCAAGGGGATAAAGTACTGTTTTATGTCACGGGCGCGATATTGAATCCTGAACGTAAGGACACCGATTTAACTCCCGAATTAACTAATGTTAATTCCGTCGCTTCGCTCGGGACTAAGGCCTTTAAGACTGAGGCCTGAGTGCAGTGAGGGATTCAAGCGTGCCCAAGACAAAAACAGCAGTATCTCCGAGGAGTATACTCTACTTTTCTTACCTCCTGCGTGACAATAAAACCAACTAAGGCTTCTACAAACAATATTTTATTAAAATAAATTACAAATGAAAATGAATGTTAGATACGTTTGTTCAATTGTGTAAAGACATTTTTCATAAACAATAAGGTGGTGGCCAGTACGATTTTCGAATAAATTTTGATTTTCAAATCAGTGCGGCGGCCGCCGCGCCGCGTGTGCAGCCACAGTTCACGAAATTACACTTTAAACAATAAGATCTGTGAGAATTGAAATCACTTTATAATGTTATAGTGAAACTCAGTACAACAATACTACTCGGCTAAAGCCAAGGGCTATAATGATTCGCTTTCGGTAAGGTTTTTATTATGTATATTTGATGCATTGTCGAACAGGAGGTAAGAAATAGTAAATAAAGAAGACTGACATAAACAAAATATATCTGCCATTTCAACGCCGCGAGTATGGTCAATGTTGTAGATGACATTAATTTATTTGCGTATGAGAACTGCCAGCCTTATGCTGTTTATAATTTCAAAACATAAAATTGGACATGACCGCGCTTTAAGCTATAAATTGATTACAGTACTTATTATAAAGCGAAGCATTTGGATCTCATAGAAAAAGATTTAAAATCTTACAACTGAATAGCATTATTAAATAAGAATTGAAATTTCGAACCAATATTGGCTACTTATACGAGATTTCGCGCGAAAAATCGTTTACCTAAAGACTTTCGAAATTGATTCATATCGACGAGATTGAGATTGGATAAAGTAATTAAAAATGAGTTATTGGATCAAAAATCCCTAAGTATTCCGTATATGTTACCTATTTTCTTATATTTCCAACTTGGTACTTGCTGCTACTTAAATTGTACTTTTGTGCATAGTGCAACTTCGTATGCGGGCATTATGTTGAATGTTATCATAGAATTTTTTGAGAAAATTAAATCACTCAATGAACTAGGTATATCATTGACCCACTCACATAAATAACTGCCTATTGCATAATAATTGTACCTATTTGGTCATTGAACCATTATTTTAATGAATTATTAAATTATTTTTAGTTTTTTTTCTGATTTATACCTAGGTTAAGAAAAAATGACATGTATTATAAAATGTTGAATTTTACCAATAAATTAAAAAAAAAACAACATTGTGCAGCAAAAGATAGCAGTAGGGTTCATAATTAGTTAATGTGCGATCTAATCCATCTCAACCGCCTTAGCAGAAGAATTTTACAAATAGCTGAAATTGTGTTTCTTGTATCAAAATAGGTTAATGATTTTTTTAAGACGTAGCATGTACCTCGTTTGAAACTATATTTTCAGGTCCATTTTTAATGTTTAACTTTCTTGCTATTTTCTAATATAATCTGTTTCTAAGAAGCTTCAAGTCTCAAACAAGTTTCCGTAACCGATACAACCTTAGGGAATTGATTTTAAATAAACGCTGAAATAACTGTCTTAAATTCTACGGAGTTTGAAATTCCTCACTTCAAAAAAATTACATGCCCAATCTATATAATATATGTGAATTAAAGTATGTAAATGGCTGCCTTATGCCAAAGCTACAAAAAAGCTACCAACTAATACTTACCAACTTCTTCTGAGGATACTTGGAATTCCTGTAGCGCTTAGCAACGATACCTACTAACTTCGAATGATTCAGTTCGTACCGCGAAGACCACCGAGCCGAGCTACTTAAATCAGACTTTAGCGAATGCAACTGGATACTTACCCAGACTCCAAAAGTAACATCAACAATATTAAACCACTTGGGTGTTTGGTAACTAATTAGAGTAATTAGATACTTTATGATCCATAATCTCTTTGACATCGCAACACGATAAACTATCGGCGGATTATTTATCAGGCCCACCACGCACGACTTATCTTACATATAGCTCAAGAACATTAACCCGAATATGGGCAATCAGGGGAAATACCTAATTCGTGTAGTTTTGTAAATTAGTTCAATTATGCCTTGTGGTGTCCAGATCAAGATACTAAAAGTCCTCGAGGGTGGTGCTCACGGCGTAGGGGTGGGGGGAGGGGGGAGGGGTTGTTGAAGGTACCTTTTATCAGCAAAATTTTACCATAAAGTTTCCTACAAATTTTGATTACGTTTATTTTTACGCTACGAACAATACTCGTACTATCAATTTCAGAAAACGTCGTTTTTTCGTAATTGTTCATTATAACTCAATTTTTTACTTTAGATAAGTCACCTGCTGACGAAATATTAAAATAAAAACCGGCCAAGAGCATGTCGGGCCATGCTTAGTGTAGGGTTCCGTAGTTACCCGTCCGTCAAAATAGACTTATTATAAAAACTCACAAATGGCTCAACCGATCAGGTTTGCTATAGTTTTCCTTGCAAACCCTTACTAAGCTAAACTTTCACGATTTTGCATATTTTTTGGATTCATGGTTCAGAAGTTAGGGGAAGTAGAAGGGGGAAACACATTTTTTTTCTTTCAGTGCGATTTCCAAAAATATTTCTGATTTCATTAATTTTCTTGAACTAATATAACAGTCATTCGAATGATCATAACGCTACAATACAAATACGATACTATTTATTGTGCGAGGTGCACACTTGGTATAGAGATAGTTTGGGGCCCGGGGAAGGAAATAGAATAATTTTACAAGATTTTATTTAACTGGCAATGTACCTATGTATGTTTGCACGGATCAAAACTCGCAAGTTATATTTGACCCACATCCGGTTTCCGATGAAGCTGAAAATTTGCATACATAGGTATGTAAGTCGGGTGACAATGCAATATTTATAGGACCATCGAGCTGATGATGGAGACAGGAGGTGGCTATATGAACTCTCTGGCAAAACTACGAAACCTAATTGTGTTTGGGGTTTTTAGCATTGTCTCGATGAGTATTCGTTGCCAGTGGCAAAAAAAGTACAGTCAGCGAGAAAAGCTTGTACCAAAATTGTTCTTTTTTTTGCCAAAAACTTATTTTCCATTATGATCATAATTACACGTAGACGAAGTCGCGGGCAGAACCTAGTACCTACTTAGCAAATAAAAAAATGATTTGATAAAAGAATACGATTTCGCAAACGCAGTATAACAATACTTTTAAACTATTACGATGCTTTGCTAAAGAATACCAAGAATAATAAATAAAACATTTATTTAACCCCACAGTACCTACGTAACTATCCTCAAGAGTCAACGAACACCGAGATCAATGTGCAGAGCATATCAAAACGACATGTTCATTGTGATTGAAACTTATCACAAAGCGCATCACCATGCCGTCGTATATAGTGGGGATCGATTTTGAGAACCGGCGAGTTGCAGTGTCTGGGCACGTCGTAATGGTCCTCATCGTGAATATCAACAAGGCTCTGTGTCCGTGTCCGCGTGCGCTCGCCCACGACTTTAAACCAATATTTAATCATCTTTCCGAGACCTCCGCGACAGTGACGCATTCTCGTCGTGTAGCCACACATTCACAAACTATTCAACATTTTTTTAAACTAATTTACTACGTATTATCGTAACATGGAACTATAAAGATCTTCCCGGTTCGAACTATAAGATACGTCAAAAATTTGCTAAAGATACTATGTATGTATGATAGTATTAAAAATGTATATTTATTTCTGAGTATAATGACGTAGCTAAATAGTGTAACCACAAGTACCTGTATTTTCTAAACCTAGTAAAGGTAATGACCAAGAAAATACTCCACTTGCGATTAACATGGCATGTAAATCTGTTGAAACGTAAGACATAAACGGTACAATTACTTACTTCAGTTATTTAATATTGATAATACCGTGTATGCAATTTACATGAGCTTTTTGCCGGTGCTGTCATTGTTCATTATAATAAGTGGTCGTCGCTAGCAGCCGGTGCACGGGAATTATCCTAATTCAAGGCTACATGCAAACGTCTTCTTTGCTTCGCGAAACTACACCACGCCTCGACCAAACAATAAAGTATGATCTCCGATCTCTGAATACGTGTAATTGTTATGGATGCCGATGGCACATTTAAAGTACTTAACCCTTTACCAGGCCCCGAAGAACCAGCGTGTCTTAATACGTACTTTATATGCTGTTGCAACCGTATTGAACGCCTTGTAAAAAATGTATTTATGAAAGTCGGAGATCTTCCTTTAAACCAGAAATAAAAATGTGGGTTACGGTTATCCCATCGCCTGTCTAAGTAATGAACTGTCATACTAGATTTTGTCTTATTATATTCTTGATCAGGCCAAGGGATATATTCCACCCACATCTTATATCGGTTATAATAGTCAAGGTTTAACTCCAAATCTCCTACGAAACATTATATCAATCACTACTTACTTACGTGAGTTTTTATGACATGACAAGACAATTTACCGGGCCATGGGAAAAATAGCTCCCACACAGTTAAACTCTAATAAGGCCATGGGATAATGTCAACCCACATCCTAATTCTGGTCATACACAATAATGCATGAATATTTAGCAATGTTTACGATTACATTAGCTTTCAACACTCAAAATCTACAAAATATCAAAAAATTGTTCGACCTATGTACTTCTGTTTCATAGAAATTATGGAAAGTGTTCGAATTTCTCCGTAGTTTACTGAAATTAGCGTTCAAGTGAATTTAAACGGCTGCCGAAGATATATTACGCAATTTAGAAGCGTGTTCTGAATGAAGATCATAAAATAATATTTCAGGGATTGACAAAATATTTTGTAGGTGGTTTGGAGTTAAAACCTGACTACGGTAACCGATATAAGATGTGGGTGGAATATATCCCTTGGCCTGGTAAAGGGTTAAACTGGTTTACGCGAATCGAGTGCTGCCAGAGTGAGAGCCAGGTAAGCTAACATGCAAGTTTCTTGCCTGATCACTGTATAGAAAATCTGACTCATGTATACTCTGAACGTCATACTGAGTAGGTCTCACTCGTTTTTCATATTTTATGAACGCTAAATGATGCTGGTACAGTCACGTTGTACAGAAATTTTCATGGGTACCTGTACCTACTCTTTTCATTTAACGTGGATGGCACATGGTACTTTGGCCTCTACATATATTTTTAACTCGATTCCAGGATTCGTTATTCCGATATCCTTTACCAATAGGAATTGTTAGAGTGCCATTATTACTTTTCCGGATACCTACAACAAAAATTAGCGAAGCAATTGTTCACAAACCTATGGGCTTTCCTGATTTATTTACCGTGCAAAATCGTCATTCAATAAGGTACTGAGATTATTAAAATATTATCAATAAATGTAACATTAGACGTCCATCGAGATTATACATTATCAAAGTGTAACACAGAAATATAAGTAATAATTTGTAAGTTTCAACTTAATTAGAATGTAAATTAAGTCGTTGGATATAACATATAACATAGGAAATCGTATGATTATACTACTCAAACAGCAATTAGCAGCTCTGGGAAGCCTAATTGTAGTTGCTGTCGATATGTGGACCGATTAGCGGGAAGATATCCATGCCTCAGATCTGAACGCGCACCGGCTCCGCGCAGTGTGCGGACAGCAGACACCCACACACGCTCCGATTTACCTATAATACACGAGACCCAAAACATTGTACGTATACAGCGTGTATTTTTGATATAACTCTGCATACAACGGATTGATTCCCAGAAGTAAGCGCGGAATTTCTGTTGATATTGACAGTTCAACAAAAACCTGGAATCAGCTCTCATACACAGGTAACAGGCTAGCGCAACTACAAACAAAAAACATGACGAATCTATAAGGGTTCCGTTTTTTTGCCATTTGGCTACGGAACCCTAAAAATACAGCTTGTAACAATCAACTCTCTGGTACTTATCTCTACTAGTGGTTATATTATTTTTGCTAGATACTGAATTTTATGCACATACCGACCGACGACAGGTCGCGGTTTGCTGCCGGGCTCAGCGTCCCTCGCTCACGTTTAGTATTCATCGCATGATAAGGCATATACATATAATACATTCTTCTGCACTTGCAATTTCACGTACCTAGTGCCAACAATTGGCGGTGATCGGACAAAGAATGTCAATTGGCTATTGTTATTCGCTCTGTCCTTAGTCTGGTAGCAACAGCAGTTAATGGTAATTTTTAGTTCCGTACCTCAAAGGGAAAAACGGAACCCCTGTAGGATGATGAAATTTGGAAAATATTGTCTTACACTACAAGTACAAGGAAAAATCAGAAAACTATACATATGTAGGTAATTAAATCATAAAAAATATAGTATTTAAAGTGCGTAATCCATCATCGAGGTTAAGCAACGGTTCATGCGCATAATTTTGTGGGTGACCAAATCTTTTTGTTGAGTATTATAGGTTTTTGGAAATTAAATTTCGGGAAAGACTCGGAAAAATCTGCGAGATTTTGGTGAGAGTCAGAATGGGGGGTGTACCTAAATAAAAATAATTGAGATGCATACCATATTTTTGTACCTAATTTGTACTATTTAGTACCTCCATTAAAAAAAAAAATGTACCTCACGGTACGTAAAGTTATCATCAAAAAACAGTACACCCGCCATCCAGCAGTCAGGATGGCGGGTGTACTTTATTACGCTATGTTCCCGTGGTTATTGATAAATTCTATAAAAGCCAAATTTTTGTACCTTTTTTGTACCTTCATATACAATTATAATATGAGCCATTTTATTTGTGGTATCTCCCCTCCTCATTATGTGGCCGAAGTAGGACGATATGCGCTGCTGGCAAACTGTGGATAAGCGAGTTCGGATAAGAAGCTGTGAAAGGATCGATACATTGGTGCGCGTGGCGGTCCAGGGTATCCTAGACATACACCTTCAGCACCATATCTGAAAGTTTGTATTGGTATAGATTTTTTTTTTTGTGAGGGACGTGTTACTTTGTAAAAAGGCGTGTTATTAGACCACAAAAAAGTTAATATCAAAGTTTGATTCAAAGTGTTTTTTTTTAGTTGAAAGACATAAAATTTAAGGGTAACAGTAAAAAGGGGTTAAAAGGTTTTAATAATACCTATAGTTATCCAGTTTTTAGTAAAGGGACTTAAAACTGCTTAGAAAATCACAATATTAGAAAACAAGAAAAGGTTTCACAGAGTTATTTAATGCATCCCTTAATTATGAATCCCTTAATACGAGTAATACAATGGAGTTGAAAATATTTTAAGTGCTGTATCGACCCCTAAAATGTACTTAAAAATTCTAAAATAAATATATTTTATTTTTAGTGGTACAGTCAGCATCAATAGTAGCGGATGAAACAACGCGCCAAAAGTATTTGATATTCCGGATAAATTTCCGAATGTAGATAAATCACTAAAGTGTACGTTCACAAGTATATCTTATACCGTCTTAATTGTTCTACATATAGGATCATCATATTTTGTTAAGCTGTAACAGAATGGTAGATACTTTTAAAACCTTGTTTGATCCGCTACTTTTGATGCTGACTGTACATTAACCACCTATGCGGGTGCCACGTAGAAAATTATAAGTTCGACGAAATAAAAACCACCCTAATGTACATGCAGATTAAATAAATATCAACCAATATAAAATTACAACGTACGAAGTTGAGTGCTCTAACCGTGGCATAATATAATTTTAGGATAATTTGAAGTATCTCCAAGAAACTTTGGTATCGAATATCACTTAAAAATTAAGAATTTACTTACTTTATGGTTTCATTCTAAGAATTATAGGAGTTTTGTTAAAGACAAAATACGCTTTTCCGCATTAGTTCAGTCCGAGAAATTAGTGTACAAAGTTTGTGAGCGCTGTAGGTATCTCTGTTAAATGAGACACTTGTTTTAATAAATTAAGATTTGTTTTTACAAATACAGCTTAGCAGTATTAAATACAATTTTTCGAAATATGGGCCACAGCTGTCTAGTTGATTCAGACCACACATTGTTCTTGCATCGGTTTTGTGCCTTGCGTTGCGCTGTTTGGTCACGGAACTCACGGAACACATTCACTGCCAAGAACACGTAACGTATGTATGTTCATTTTGTACTAGAAACGGGGCACCCGGCACTGAAAGCGTGTTCGCTCCTCCTCGCTTTGTTCGTCATCGCACCCATTTTTCTATTCTGGCAGAATACCGTGAAAACTAGTTTTATTTTAACTAATGAAAACTAGTTTATAGTAAAAAAATAATTATGAATAATTAGTAACAAATGTTTGCTAAAACTAGTTCTAAAATAAATCCCGGTTAAAACTAGTTTTTATCGAGGCTTGACGGAAAACTGGTTTTAACTAGCGAAAACTTGTTTTCACTTAAAACGTGTGGTCACGAAGCTAAGTTGTGGACAGACAGACATACATGGCAAAACTACAAGAGCTCCTAATAACGAAACCCGTAAATGAGAACATACGGAAATTCACAATTTTGCCACGTCGAGTGGGCTCATAAGTATCACATTAAATTCCCTCTATACGTAAGTAGGTATTACGCGCATACCTATTCAATAGCTCGACGCGGTAATCGGCTTACAGTACAGCCCAATTCGAACAATGCTTATAAGATGCGACACCGATACGATACGGATTTGTAAATGTTAAAAGTGACATTTCTTCAACCAAAAACGTCACTTTTGACACTGACTAATCGGTATTGTATCGGCTTGACATCTTATAAGTATTGCTCGAATTGGGCCGTTAGTCCGCAACAAAATTCACACCCGGTATTATAGTAATTAACAATAACAATATATATAATGGATATATACAGATGATTGCTATAACTAGCTTATATCTAAAATAGGCCCTTGAGGCATTGTACCAAGGATGCTGGCTGCATTTCCTCGTTGTATCGCAATACTGATACGTTGTGCGAGGAAGCCGCCAGCTCTTCGGTCACCAGTTACGTCAACCAGACGTTTCGCGATTTCTCCAAAAAACTTGTGCGCGCTGGGACCCCATGGACCTAGAGTTTCAACGCCAAATGGTACAAAATGGTACTCTCTACCGAGGCTCTTATATTTATTACGTTTCAAAATTTCGGCGCTTTCCGCCGCTGCGCCCGCTTTTACATTAGTCCGTTGGAAGTGGGACGGTGCCAGTGTGTCTACGCAGGTACCATCCCACACTAACATCCGTCCCAAGCTCCAAGGAACCAAGGACATCCCATCAGGCCTCTTGCCATCATCCCTAATAATGCCAGTCGGCTCAAGAAGAGCAGGCACATTGATGGTGGCAAGAGATCGACGGATTCATTAAGCGACGCATGTCTTGAAAAACGACATTATATTGTTATAGTTAGAACTTAGAAATTTACTTATATACATAAACGGGGTATAGCTTTCAGCACAGATAAAACAAAGCTTATGATTTCTCCGAAGCCATTTCTTTCACTGAAAGTATCCATGTGGATCAAATCGATAGTTTTAAGAGGCAAGTATACCACGTGATCGTCCATACAAAAAAAGAAAACGTTATTCTATTTCTAAATATTTTCCATTCTCCATGATTTTTTAGTATGTTATTGACACAATGAAAAACTAGGTTAAAAGGTTGTCCTTTTTTTCTAAATTAAATATAAAACTATTATTTTTCAAAAAAGAGAAACCTTATAAATCTACAATATATTATGCTGAAGCGATCGACTTTAAAATCAAAGTGATTTGTTAAGTTTAGTTCGTGGAAAACGTTTTCTCCCGAAATGGAATTTCATAGAATAAATGCTGTTACTTCGTTAGATTCAAAAGGCTACTCTTCCCTCTTAAGTTCCAGGTAGAGATGAGTAGTGAGTAAATACTTATGGGTAAATACTCAGTGTTTACTCAATATACCGTTATTTACTTTTTTATACCGAAATTGGTCTGTATTTAGAGTATTTTAGAGTGCTGAAAGTTCAATATAAATTTAAAATATAGGTATATTTTGTAAGCCGCTACTGGATTAAGTACTGAAAATTGTACTTTTGAAATAAAACCGTTCTGAAGATCGAAATATTGTTTATCCTTCTATAACTTTCGAACCAAAGTTAAAAAAAAATGATAAAATGGGAGATTAGACGTAGAATAGAGTACTAAAAAAATCTTTGAACGTGATCGGTTAAGCGATTTCTAAGTTTTCTTTAAGAAACCTTTAATAAAAGGTCGTAAGTGCACCGTAAACACTCACTTGTGCGACATGCAGCTATTCTAGATCATCGATAGAACTTAAGTCCCATATTTTTAAAGTAAATACCTTCCTAATTAAAACAAAATAGTTTACTACACATTATCATAAATTGAGTCTCACTAATGATTACCTATGATTACCTTACTTTTTCAAAAATTAAGCGGCCTATTTGCTTTTTATTATGTAAATATTGTTAATACACGTTAACACTCTTCAATAATAAAAAAAACAATTTAGTTCTTATCTTATCTCTATCAGCAATCGTTTTTATGCACCTAAATGAGTAAACGGGTATTTATCTGGTGCTTTGAGTAAATACCGAGTAAATACTGAGTATTTACTCACCCTTATCTCTAGTTTCAAGTCATTGGTCTTTGTTTGATCCGTATTAAAAGCGACATAATTAGAAACATATCTATATTCCTAATACGTGGATGCAGTTTCAAATCAGTCTTTTACCCTCAACTTGCCTCAACCCTCTCAAATCCGCTGGGATAAAAATGTGGATTGGAAAACCGTTATTAAGTACGTACCTAGAATCAGGTTTTACAGATGTCGGCTAGCACTGCGAACTGGGCGATGACGGGTTCCCAAGCTACATCGCGGGATTCCTTGCCCATAACAGCGAGGCGCACCTGGGTGTTCCGGGACGCGCCGCGCAGGCCTGTGCCATCTCTACGTCCACCTCTCTCTGATCACAATATACACTCCCGTTTGCTTTTCTGTTTTCGTTTTCACTAATATTTCACTTATTGATTCAGCATTTTTTTTTCTTTTTATTGGAGAAACAACAGAAGTATGCGACAGGATAATAGGTTACATTGTTAGGTACAGACAATATAGAGATGAACACTTACTTCCTTAAACACTCTCACTAAAACATACATAAAATAAACATTTAGGAACATTATGTGGTTTTCCATTTTTCAATATTCTTAAAAAAGCCCATCTGAGCTAACTCGGCAGCAACTTTGACGTTGTCACGTCATGCGCCCTTATACGAGTATGTCATTTTCATAGAAATTTAACGTTTATTCCCTATAAGGTAAATGTACGGTTCACCGAACACTTAAGACCTGGATGCACGTTTCTTTTTTTTAATGGTCTGGTATGTTTATACGAGTATGATCAATACTTTCATTGAAATTTCGATAAATTTGTCTTCATGTAAATTACTGAAATTATTACACTTGGGGTTATATTACGTGTTAACTTTTAATCGTTACACGCCGATATCAATGTTGTTTGTTAAAAAAATATATATTTTATTGCGTATAATAAATATGTTATTTTGTTTTATTTGGAATTATAACATTATATTAGTAGTTACCACCAAACCAAGTTGGTGGTAACTAGTGGGAATAACCCGAAAGTAGGGTTATGGGTTTAAGTACTGATGATTCAGTAGACCACAGGGTCTACGCTACAGAGCTTAGAATACTACCCGGATTAAAAAAAATGTCATATCGGTAGATTTCTCTTGCCTTTCACGACCTGTTTACACTTGTTTTGTTTTAAAAAAGCGGCCAAGTGCGAGTCGGACTCGTTCATGAAGGGTTCCGTACCATTTATGGCGTATTAAAAAAATCTACTTACTACACATTTTTTCATTTTGGAAGTGTCTCTCGCGCAAACTATTCAGTTTAGAAAAAAATGATAGTAGAAGCCTAAATATCATTTTTGAAGACCTATCTATAGATACCCCACACGTATGGGTTTGATGAAAAAATTTTTTTTTAAATTTTATGAAGTATTAAAAAAACTACTTACTAGATCTCGTTCAAACCAAAATCGGTGGAAGTTTGCATAGCAATGTATATCATATATTTTTTTTAGATTTTTCATTCTGTTATTTTAGAAGTTACGGGGGGAGGGACACATTTTTTCACGTTGGAAGTGTCTCTCGCGCAAACTATTCAGTTTAGAAAAAAATGATATTAGAAACCTAAATATCATTTTTGAAGACCTATCCCTAGATACCCCACACGTATGGGTTTGATAAATTTTTTTTTTTTTTTTTTAATTTTATGACGTATTAAGAAAAAAATACTTACTAGATCTCGTTCAAACCAAATTTCGGTGGAAGTTTGCATGGGAATGTATATCATATATTTTTTTTAGATTTTTCATTCTGTTATTTTAGAACTTACAGGGGGGGACACATTTTTTCACTTTGGAAGTGTCTCTCGCGCAAACTATTCAGTTTAGAAAAAAATGATATTAGAAACCTAAATATCATTTTTGAAGACATATCCATAGATACCCCACACGTATGGGTTTCATAAAAAAGGTTTATTGAGTTTCAGTACTAAGTATGGGGAACCCCCAAAATTTATTGTTATTTTTCTATTTTTGTGTAAACATCTTAATGCGGTTCATAGAATACATCTACTTACCAAGTTTGAACAGTATAGCTCTTATAGTTTCGGAAAAAAGTGGCTGTGACATAATCGGACAGACAGACGGATATGACGAATCTATAAGGGTTCCGTTTTTTGCCATTTGGCTACGGAACCCTAAAAATCAGTAGAGCTGCCTTGAGAGGACGCAGAATATTAAATCATATTTTTTCTTCTATCGCCTAAATTATTGAGCGGATTTCAACAAAACAGATATCAGTAGATAGTAGTAGATGGTACACGAGTGTTATGCAATACAAAATTACTAAAATAAACAGAGGAAACTTGTTTCGGCGAAACGCGAGTTCTCAGTTCGGGGCGAACTACTAGTTAATTAATTCCCTTTAGCTGTTCGGCTAGCCCAGAGACATGTCAAACACATGGGCTAGCCAGACTAAGTTTAGCAAGAATGGCGGCGGTGCAGTCCGCTGCGCCCTCGTTATGTGGGTCAAAGACCGGTTCGCGTCATTTCGGGGATTCAAGCAGGCGGTGAACGGCGGACCCCACCGCAGAAATGCTCATAGGATGACTTCATAGCTCTCTTTGTTGTTTTATTAGCGGGCTATATGTATGGTTGCTAAATATTTAAATATGCATTTAAAACGCAACTTATGGTTGTAGCTCAAGCTTCACATGTCTGTTATTTTCTTAATATACCCGGATCATAGACCGAATTATTAGCAGGTACATTGTGCAATATTATAAGGTAGGGATGGTAAAAATAGTTAACGAGAGTCAATTGAAGATAAAAGTTTTTTATGACTCGGACTCGCTCGTGTTTAGAAGACGATGGGTACGGCTGTTACAGGATACCTACGGTTTAAATAGCTCGAATATTTACATAACTATCTCCAGAAGAAAGAGGAGCGGTGCCTAGTCATAAACATGATTATCGGCAATGCGGCGCCCTCAGTTTGGTAAATACGTGTGCATATGGGTACATTGTAGTTTTTGCATCAAGAGTAGGTTTGTCTAGTCGATTTCTTCTCAAAATATCTTGATTATTAAATCACACTACGGTTGAAACATTTTCATTATAGGTACTCCTCATACTTTAGCGGAGTTTTATCAATTATTTATTTTATCTATTGCACGCGCAAATTTATATTGTTTTCAAGCTCGCACAGCGACATTGACAGCAATATAATTATGCGCGTGCGATAGAGATAGCAACTGGCGGGTCAATGTACAAAAATTTATATGGAAAGCGTCTCCGCTTTAGCATTAAGCTTCTCTGGTGTCATGCCACTCCGGTAGTGTGGTTATAAAAGCCTACTTATCGAAAGTCGATTAAATTAAAAACATATGACCCATTCACAATGCACAATGCAAGTGTGGGGTATCAAACAAACATGTAGTTGATACGTACTTTATTACAATGCATAACACAGTTTAACAGCAGTAGAGAAAAAAAAAGTTTTTAACTAAACTAAACGTTAGACGCTTCGTTTAACATGAAAATGAAGAAAATGTAGGGAGCTACGAGGAGCCCGAACAGTGTGAGGTTATTTTCTAATCTCGCTTTCGCTACGACATATTTACTGTATGACGTTTTATTAGTTGCCTTCAACTCTTCAAAATACATTTCCATTGACGCTTCGGTTCACAGTAGCTACTTGCATGCTATATTTATAAAACTATGGTACTTAGTGGTAACTTATACATAGGTATAGTTAAATCCCGAAGCTCCGGCACTCCTAGGTATGCACAATCAAACCTCAGCGTTGACAAGCGGTTTTAGGAAAACCAGCAAAACAATAGAATTATCGACCTTTGTGTAATGCCGTCAATCAATTCAGGATGGGGTTTTTATTGGGGTCTGTAACCTGTCAGTTGACGTAATTCGTTGATAAGAAAAAAGTTTTTTGGAAGCCTATAAGATTATACGAAATGAAATCGTATAAAACATACATATTTTTTTTATACTATACTGCAATATAACGTTATCATTTAGGTTCAAAGATGGCATACCGTACCCATGGCCGGCGGGGTTGTCCAACCTCATCCTGTACCCCGAGGCGGGCAACCAGACGCTGTACGTGCGGCGCGCATCGCGCTCAGACTCCGGCGAGTACATCTGCCGCGTGTCCAACCAGACCCACACGCAGGACCATCTCATCACTCTGCAAATCTTCAGTAAGTACATCATTGCAAGAACGGCATACGGTACACCGACCGTATCCTGTCTCCAGTGAACAATGACTTTTGATAACTTTTATTTGTCCCAGCTAAATTAGTCTGCTTAGATAAGAAAACGTACATAAATAACTATTGATCTCACTACCTACTATATTGTGTATTGTATAATAATGCTCGTAAAATTTATTGTTATTTTTTTTTTCATGCTACTCGTATCGTTATCCCTGTAGCGACCCGTGAGTATTAAGTATTCATGCTAAAACTTGAAAAAAGAAAGTGGAGGAATAAAAGTCGATTCCAATGAGGGAGGTTCAAAATCTTTTTCGAAATAAGCGCACACACTTATTTATCTGTTAATAAGGACCCAATCCACTAAGTTCGTAACTGACAGAAAAAACTTCTTCGATTAGCAGAATAGTAGGTATTTATGACACAGATTTCTTAGGTTTATAATTACTTAGATGACACCGCTTACTCATTAGACTTCTACAAATTATAGTCTTAATGTCGTAGTTTGGAAAATATGTTGGTTTTAATTTATACCTACGTTTATTGAAGTGAGTGTTCGTCCGAGAATATCGTTATTCATCCACGTTGAATAACCTGCATTATTAAAAAACAATGGAAAATGGATTGCTTTGATGAGGATCCGATGAAATTAACGGTATATTTTTTACAAATAAATATATATTTAACATACTTATATTGTTATTTCTTAGTAAAGCCTGAGTAATCCGTTTCGTTTTCATCCATAGGTAAAGTTACCAATGCTCCAAGGACAATGTATGTGAGCCAAGATCAGTCGGTTGAAGAGGGCGCACCTCTTCGCCTGTTCTGTGAAGCTCTGGTTGGTAAGTCACCCAGTTTTCAGCACTGACAGTTTTCAGACCATTGTAGAGCATTTACTTATGAAATTAATCCCCCATTCGGGTGTCTCACTACTTCGAAATAATATAAGTAATGCAAAAGCAATTTCAATAAAAACATCGGTATTTCACCGATGTTTTTATTGAAATTGCTTTTGCATTTGCCACGAAAATGATGTCTACCGTGATCGTGTGTCGTGATGTGTGTGATGTAGGTAGGTATCTACTTATGTATAGAAATATGTATACTTACTAGAAATTTAATTTACAGAAAGGACTCATTTGGCTGATGCAGTCAGCGATTTGAAATGGAAGAGAGTTTGGCCGAATGGGACCGAAGGGGACTTGCTGCCTACTCAAAAAGAAATAAACACATCTCGGTAAATATGATTACGATTTTTTAAAGCTATTTTGTGTCACAGCCAATTATTAAAAAGTAAGCATAGCGAATTTACTTACTCGATTGCTACTTTTTCTAAAATAAAAGCAACAAAACAAT
This sequence comes from Cydia pomonella, assembly GCF_033807575.1. Taxonomy (NCBI): domain Eukaryota; kingdom Metazoa; phylum Arthropoda; class Insecta; order Lepidoptera; family Tortricidae; genus Cydia; species Cydia pomonella. The sequence continues at coordinate 35,423,076 of NC_084703.1, read as the reverse complement.
CAAGTGCTTATAAACGCAGTATGTATAGGTATAAAGGAGATGACAGCGTTTATTGGTGGAAACATTCCAATTATTTAAATGATGCTGATGCGATGCTGTGAGGCGCATTTATATTGAAGCTATTCATATTGAATATTGGAAATTGGAAATTTTGTATCCTAGAAACGATGTATTTTTGATTGATTTCTTTTAAGGGCTATATTTTAATGTTCTGTATTCAGATTTTGTAAAAAATTTAATAGGGAACGTACACGAACTGTAGGAAGCAGCACATAGGGTCCCTATTTATTGACGCAAAGTCTATATGTTAAGTTTAAGCTTCCAATGTAACCCATAAGATGGCAGAACCTCCAATGCACCATGAAACGTACGTGACCTGTAGAGGACAGCACTTGCTTTGGCGTGAAGTGTCAATGTACAATTTTGTTTCGGATTCAGGCCACAAGAGGGCAGACCCTCCAACGCGCACGGCCGCTATTGTTCCCCTATTCTGTACAACATTAGCGCAATTTCACCGTATGTCCTAAAAAAACATCTGAGTTACGAAACCTTATTTTATTATAAATTACATACTTTTTAATGGGGCGGATTGAGATTTCGTATTTATTCCATCCGGAATTAGGAGGCCTACCAAATTTTATCAAAGTAAAAATACGGCAACAACTAAACAATATAATATAATATTTAAGGATATGAGGAGATAAGGAACCTGCTCACAAAATACATTAAAATTAATTGATTTGTTTAACGATTGCTCATTTTTAAGAAATCTTGATCTCTCATGCAGGTATATTTTTGTCATATTATACAACTAAAATATGTTTGTGTCAGGGAGGACGTGCCGAACATCTACGGATCGTACTTGATGGTGGACCGCGTGTCGCCGGACGACTACGGCAAGTTCGTGTGCGTCGCGCACAGCAACAACGTGCCGGTGCGCTCATACGTCGTCGTCAGCCCTCCCCGTAAGCCCGCCTGCTCCAGGCATTATCCTCACATACACGTTACATTTCATATTGGCGCTTTCATTGAAAGTTGAGAAAAGCACTATACAAATTCAGTGATAAACGGGGTTACCGGCCGCGTATCTGTATATGTATACTCGGCCTGCAATCCTTCGTTTCCCGGCCTCTATATTAATGTACTCTTATATTATAAGTATAGCAATTCAGCGAATCCAAAAATTAATTATTTGTAATGCATTGCGAGTTTATTTCGTTGTATATACCAACCTTTCGAAATTTTACCTTGCGAATGATTAGAAGCTAAATATTAGGCATAGTAAAATGTTCAAGCTTTTTAAAGCCTGAAGCATAATATTCTGATATTGTGTCTCATGACCTACTAGAAGGTGTAAGACTTAGGTCATAGAGAGATAAGTAAGCATATAGTGCTCACTCCATACATCAGTTTTCTTACTAAAAAGCTTAATTTTCGTAGTCGACATCTAGCGTCAAGTAGCGCATTTATGAGCACCTACTGCTACATTGTCATTTTCCCTACATTCCGTGATCACAATAAAACAACCGCACGCTTAAATGATAAATTTAGAGATATAAATGCAAGTACTGAACTTATTTTTAAATGTTTTTATTTGCTATACAGGTTGCCACAAAATTATGGGCCCCGGAGGGGAAGTGCCTTGAAACCAAAGTTACTCACGTTACTTAAACATGTTTTTCACAAAATTCTCTGTATGTGTCTCTTGCTTACAACGATTATTGTTGCAGTGGCGCCGGAAGAGCCGTGGCACGTAGACTCGGTGCCGTGGCGCGCACTGGCGCTGGGCGGCGGCGCGCTGGCGTGCGTGGCGCTGGCCGTGGCCGTGCTACACCGACGCTGCACACCGCGCCTGCGGCTGCTGGTACGCCGCGCACGCGCTTTGGCCACCACGCCGGCTCAGAGAGCGCGAGGTAAATCGTATATACACCTGAACTAAGAAAGTGACTAAAGCTAAAACTGCATTCTTATGTCAACGGAAGCCTGCTGCCATCCTTTAAAAATAAGGGTTCCGTTTTTTGCCATTTGGCTACGGAACCCTAAAAACTGACAGCATAACTAAAATTTTAACTCTCGCACCTTTAATAAAGACGTAACATGTGTCAGATTGGCATGGCGAAGGTGTTAACTTACGAAAAATCTTCATGCACTTCATTCATTTAAATTCTAAAGCTATCCAAATCGTATCGAACCAGCTCATTCTAATTTACTATCGTAAAAAAATAAATGTGATTACGTTATTTTTACATGACTATCACTTCCTTGATGTCTTGGGCTCAGTACCGGGTGAGACTACAACAGTACACCTAAAGCGGCAGCAAGTAAAGCTAGGTAGTACCTAAGCTACCTATGTACTTTTTTTCAATCAAAATTGAACAATCATTAACCGAAAGCATCATTGTTATATTAACTTATTGGCACGTTGACGACGTCTTTGGCTGCGCTCTGCTTGCTTGATCACGTCGTCTGCGGTGGGCAACTATCAGCCGTCCGCGGCGGGCGACGGCCAAATGCTATTCGTAAATGTATGTGCGCGGTCTGTCACCCGCAATTCGCGACGTCTGATTGAGGCACACGCACCCGTCCACGGATGGCGTCCGAAAAAGGGGCCGTGCGCGTTGGAGATTTGCCATCTTGTGGCCTGAATAGGAAACATAAACTGTACATTAAAACTTCACACCATAGAGTGCTGCCATCTACAGTTCACGTACGTTTTCTTAAGCATTGTAAGTTCTGCCATCTCGTGGGCTACTGTGGAAGCTTAAACTTGACATTTATTTTTTGGGCCAATAAACAGGCTCCTGTGCTGCCCCCTACAGCCTGTTGTGACGTCACGACACGCTATCCGCCGCGAGCGGCGTTAATAAGCACTCCGCCTACCCCGAAAAAGCGAAATTTGCAAATTGCGGGGATCTTTCTCTTTTACACTCACTAAGAAGTGATTAGAGTGAAAGAGAAAAATGCCTGCAATTGACGAACTTTTCGTGGTTGTAGCCCAGTCCGTAGCCTCAGACGTGTCAAAACGAGATACAATTTTGTAATTTGGCGTCAATTTCGGTCATACTTGTTTGGTCATAGTGCACTGTCCGCTTTAGGTATAAAGTCGTGGATAAAACTAAATATTCTTGTTGCTGATGATGTTTGTTTGTTTAATGGAGCTGCTGCATAAGTAGGAAACTGTAGTGTGTTGGTTTCAAAATACCTAGAGTCAGACCAAGCTAGGTTGACAGCGATTTTGATAGCCCAGACAGTGCAAGTGTTAATTTAAACGTCAAACTTCTATGAAATTATGACGTTTACTTACACTTTCACAGGCTGACCTATCAAAATCGCGGCCAACTTAGCTTGGTCTGACTCTATGTATATTGCAAAATTATTATTGTTACGTAGATACATACATTATAATTTATAGACATGTGTCGTTCACGAGAGAGGGATTTAAATGAATTATCTTTTGATTAAACTCACTCATTCTTCAACTCGCTCAGTAACTCATCTACCTCAATGTTCCTTGCTTGCTCTTTCCCACTCATGATTCGAATGAGACGATGTGAATATACGGAACGATCAGTTTCGGAGCGGTACTTAAGAATTCGGAGGGTGTCGGGAAATGATGCCGGGATCGTATCGCGTGATTCGCGATCTTGGTCGCACTTTCTTCAATCTGATTGGTTGACATCTCTTTCTACTCATTCGTGAACAATATAGTCTACAGATCCACTGAGCGAAATGTACGTAATGAGTGATATATATCTCCGCGAGCGAAAGATAAATCAATCTTTTCAACTCAGTGAAGCGTTTTGCGCATCTCTAATATTTTATATATTTTAATGCCATAATTAACCGTTCGTCTTGTAGTTCAAAATGGTTATGCATTTATTATATGTATATGTTATATATGTAATGTATTTTTTTTTAATCCGTATCCCAGAATGTCTACAAAAGACGAAAACTTTTACTGTCGTTATGTGATTTACAATATGAGTGAAGATAAGCAATTAAAATTAAATAAAATTGAAAGGCATCCATTTTTGTCGAGGTCACCAATAGTCCGAGACTGAAATGGTACCTTTCACTCCAGTTAAATACTCCACCATTATTATCGGATACAAGAAAGTTTAAATACATGTGCATTTAAAAAAAACACGGCTAAGTGTCAACTTTAGTAATATTAATTGAGGGTGCTTTGAATTAACATTTTGAATAAAAATATCGTTATTTATGGAATGGGAAATTATTTATCAGAATAGAAAGCACAAATCCATTAAAAAACCAAAATTAAAAAGAACCCTCTTAGAAAGTACAGTGTTCTAAAACAGAAACGTGTCATTTTCTGCACAGTTTTTAGAGCAAGAAAGACCCACTTTCTGAGAAAGAGAAATTAAAATCATATTTTCTGAACAGATACTTATGAAAGAGATATATAATACAAAAGTATGTAGGTATTTAATCTGAACCGGATTTCAAAGAATACATGATGATTTTTTAATGATCATGTATTCGTGAACGACACAACGGCGAAGGTGTAGGACATTCTCGGAAGCGCTCCGGCTACTGCGGGCCGGAACATGCAAACACTTTTATAAAAATTGAGCTATAAAATTAACTGCCATGTTCCCGTAACAAAGGATACTATCTACCTGCCTTTAGAAAAGTTGAGCACAAAGTATTATTTTAGCCGAAGAAGAGAGGATGGTAATAATGATGGAGTATTCACGAACACGGCGTCTATTTTGTGTAGCTTTATTACGACAGGCTTTATACCTAAGGTAGTAAAGTTTAAAAACCTCTCCTACACATACTTATAACTATTATTTTCTTAATTATGGTTTAGGTATTCAAAGTGCCAGATAAAATTATGTACATTGGTAGGTATCATAGACACTTAAATTCTCGTAGTTAAACTACTTCACGATAAACCGCGTACAAGGAAAATAGGTATACCTATTACGCATTAATTTCTTAGAACAACTGTAGGTAAACGGCATCCCAGGCATAAAGAATACAGCCATGGAGAAACTTTCCCAAGCAAGTGTTTGTATTAAATGCTTGGTAAATACTTATTTATATAAACATTATTGTAAATCATAATAACTAGCATTCTATACTAAACATTTTCGCTTTAAGGCAGTGTATTTTCCATAAAATAAATACGTAACGAACTATATACATGAACTTCTTCTTCTTTTAATATATGGCTTCCATCAAATCTATGATGATTTCGCCAATGTCAAGTTATGTTGTAAGTTTTAAGTGTGCTCGTAGAGCATGACGTTGTTCGGTAGTTGCTTTTAGTAAAGAGATAGCTGGACTTTACTAAAAGCCACGATGGATTGCCGGGTGTTGATTAAAATATGGTTAAACGCGTTTCAAGATCAGTTTTTCATTAGCTGCACACTTCTACGATAGTTCACTGCATAATAAGCTATCAATATTACACTTTAAACTACATGAATGAGCAAACACAAAAAAATATTCTAGAGACGTGTTCGCCATCTTGAATCTCAACGACAACCCCTACATGAACTTAATTCTGTTTGGATGTTGGTAAGGTACTTAATAGTTAGGGAGGCCAGGTAGCTAAATGGCGTAATTCAACGTAAATGTAGATGAAATGTAGTACGAATTGTATTATTTATTGTATAAAAAAATGAAATGATATAAAAATATATTTCCGCGAAGCGCTCAGTCTGTATTACATGTTTATGGCAAATTCCTCTTTTTTGCTTCAATTCTTCACTTCGTTTTGCTTACGGTACGTCCAAAAACAATTTGAGGATCAACAGGCTATTGAATAATATACATAGGTACATGAAACTGTACATGTTAATTATACTTTTGTATACAGATACGCGTAACTTTTTCCGAGTCCACGAAAATTGTCGAGAAGCTATAGAAAAGAATTTTTTTGAGATATAATAAGTCACATAATTTAATCATCGTTATTTCATATCAATTTTTTTTAACACCCTCAGTTTTCGAGATATACTCAAAAACCGGGAGTTTGAGTTTTTATGATGCTTCAAGTCAAAAAGTTTTAACTTTGGACAAAAATGTAAAGAGACTTAAGAGACCTTTTTTGTGTAAAATATAATTACCTTTTTTGTTTATTTAAACTTTTTTTTGTAAAATGTATCTTTCGCGACTTAAATGCCGCAACGCGTTTTTCGGAAGACGAAATGGCTCCTCCGCACCTCCGGTCATGTGGAAACCGGCAGATTTTGTATTTTTAGTAAGTTTTAGATTATATTCTTTAAATAAAAATAAAAAAAATCGCGCTCGAGAATGCCGGATTAACGTTTTTTTTTTAAAAGTTCGCGACCCTATAACTCGGCGGCGTCAAGGACTTATCGTCAGATTAGTTAAATTTAGTCTTAAAACACTAAAATCGACCCCCAATATCTTAATCTGACGCGCTCGAGTATTTCAGACTATCGATTTTTTTTACTAATCTGATCGTCTATCCTAGGCGCGCGTCACTACATATAGAGCTAAATACTTTACAAGGTTGTTCTATTAGGTCTAAGGTATCTCTCATATCTTAAACTGCCACGCTCGAGTATTACCGAAAATTTCCCTATTCGCCGCCGTAACTATAATATTTGGCTGCATGATGTAACACGTAAAGCTGACACATGTCAAAAAATTAAATTAAAAACTTTTTTTTACGATTCTAGATTTAATCTGCAATGGCCATATAATCGATGCTATTGATGATGATTTGTGACGTTCTCAAGCAAAACGTACCATATTATGGTAAGCCATAATGTGGTACCTTTTGCTTGAGAACGGCACATTTATATTTTTAAGTAAACAAACCTTCAGTCCTTCACAATTGGACGTGACTGTAACGATATGACAAGAGCGGAATTAATTTGGTTTATAAGTGGAGTAAAACTCTATTGCAATTGAGTTCCATTTTACATACTTAATGAAACTCGACGGTATCAATATTTATTTTTCATTTTAAAAATATTATATAATGAGATATTCTAAGCCACTAAGATATGTATCTTTTGACCTATGGTATTCAAATTATTTCTGTTTAAAAAAATTGGTCTGTAACGTCAATGGCAGGGCAGGAATGAAAAAAAACAAATGTCACCCTACCCCATCCCTACATAATCCCTACCCTTCGCGTGGTGTTATTTTAAACGTTTGTGTGCTGTCGTTTTTAAATATCGTTGTGTGTCGATATGCATGCCGATGTTGTCTAGTCGACAAGTTCAAAATGGTGAAAAATAGAGATAAGTCTTAAAATACGTGTGATACCATACCTCATTGGATTCGGAATGATGTCCAGAACCCCTAGTGTAAATTTCATTCGATAACGTGACGAGCGTTCGCGTTTGCGTTATGTTCAATTTTGTATGGGATATTGAACAGCGTGCCAAGTGGGACTTTTTGGAAACTCAAAAATCTCATAGGCACAAAATGACACTTAACGCAAACGCGTACGACACGTCACGCTATCGAATGAAATTTACACTAGGGGTACAGAAAAATGTGTTCAAAGCATTTATTAGCACATAAAAAGCTGCAAAAGTAAAAAAAAGATAAAATTTAAGACATATTGCGGTTTTGACATATAAGATATTAAAACAAACGATTCCTAAAGACGAGGAATTTTCCAATAAAAAAATCCAAACTATAATATAAATATCAAATTTGTTCATTTTTTACCAGCAACTTTTGCAATTATTTATGTTCTATAGGTAATAAACGCTGGAATACATTTTTCTAGACACTTATTTCCGAATACAATGAGTTATAACACGCATTTTAGGAGCAGTATCTCAATTTTTCACCATTTTGAACTCGTCGACTAGACTAATGTGTTATTTTTGTGTACAGTCAGCTTCAAAAGTAGCGGATCAAATAACGTTTCATAAGTAACGTGCCAAATGGCAAAATACGGAACCCTTATAGATTCGTCATGTCCGTCTGTCTGTCCGATTATTTAACAGCTTACCAAAAAGTGATGTATTTAATATAGAATAACTAAGAATGTAAAAGATATACTCTTGAGCGCGAATTTTAACAATTTATCTATATTTGGAAAAGTTATCCGGAATATCAGATACTTATGGCGCGTTTTTTCATCCGCTACTTTTGATGCTGACTGTACCTGCCTATTATTAGTTATAATTCAACAAATATGACATATATTTATAATATAACTGATATGATATTTTTATAGAGAAATAAATACATTAAACCGGGGTGAAATGGTTTGTCGAATGTGAACAGGGATAAAAACCGCGAATAGCATTTACCCGATAATTTCTTAAAAACTAGGTACCACACAAATTGTATCATGCGATTGAAAATAGGCACATACTTACTCGTATAATGACGCAATTTGTGGAAGATGTTTTTAAGAAATTATAAGGTAAATTTCAGTCCCGGTTTTATCCATTCACTCCGGACTGACGGTACCAGGTATGCTTAGAGTCCTGTAGATTGGCGATGCGGCTTGAAGTGAGGATTCTTTCAGGCTTGCCCGTTTAAGGGCCAGAACATAATAACTTTTAAAATAAGATTTAAGGTTGCATAACCTTAAATCTTATTATAAATGGACTATAAGAGTATCTGTGTATGGAATTAGCACTGGGGTGAAATGGTTTGTCGAATGTGAACAGGGATAAAAACCGCGAATAGCATTTACCCGATAATTTCTTAAAAACTAGGTACCACACAAATTGTATCATGCGATTGAAAATAGGCACATACTTACTCGTATATTTTGAATGACGCAATTTGTGGAAGATGTTTTTAAGAAATTATAAGGTAAATTTCAGTCCCGGTTTTATCCATTCACTCCGGACTGACGGTACCAGGTACGCTTAGAGTCCTGTAGATTGGCGATGCGGCTTGAAGTGAGGATTCTTTCAGGCTTGCCCGTTTAAGGGCCTGAACATAATAACTTTTAAAATAAGATTTATGGTTGCATAACCTTAAATCTTATTATAAATGGACTATAAGAGTATCTGTGTATGGAATTAGCACTTGTAGCACTCTAAACTTATTTATTTCTCTGTGGTTATACTCAGTTTGGCGAAACTATTAGATGCATAGTATTTTAAGTTTGTTTAAAAATTTAAAAATGTGTACAGTGCTGGGCAAGGAGTTCGACGTGCTCGTGTGCTGGACACCTGTGGACCGGGAACTGGTGCGCGGCGCGCTGCTGCCAACGCTTCAATACAAGTATAAGTACCGCGTGCATGGCGTGCAAGTGCCCACCGAGCCTGACAATTGTGAGTTACGCGCACCATACGATGGACCAGCAACATATTAACTTTTATAACTTCAATGACGAGTAGGTAGCAAATACGAATAGTGAATTAGCCGAAAAGATCAAGCTACGACTCAATGCATAAGTATTTTGCTTTTATAACTTCTTCTTCTTCTTCCTTCCCTTATCCTTTTCTGGACGCAGCTCGAGAACAGGATCACAACTCGTGCGTTATATATTCAATAGATACTGTACATTAAGTAGATAGAGTAAACAATAAAGGTAAACCTAAAAAAGGTAAAGATAAAGGTTAACTGGAAGAGATCCCATACAGGGATAAGTTCGCCTTTGTTGTATTTAATTTACTCTGTAACTGTGTTTTTCGTGTTTTTATTTCTATGTACAATAAAGTATATACATACATACATACATAAACCTTATTCTCATACAATGTGTCACACACTTGAATTATCAAAATTTGTTATTGCACTTCAAGTTAGCAGGGCAGTACTATTCGTCGTCCTATCGTCAAATCCGTCAGATGATGAAATTCCTAGACATACCATGAAACGAATGATATAACAGAAAAGCACCTGGTTGGTTCCTAGTAAAATAGCTTTTTGATTAAAGGGTATCACGAGCTGGAGGGCGAGTGCGCGCGCTGCAGAGCGCTAGTCGCCGTGCTGTCGCCCGCGCAGTACTCGGCCGCGCAGCTGCTCACGTCGCTGCGCCAGCTGCGCGCACTGCCCATGCCCCCCGTCGTCGTGCTACTGCAGGTATGCTCACTGAAGGAAGTGAAGGGTACCACGAGTTATATTTGAATGTACTGGTTTACTTTTAGATATTCTTACTCTAGACTATGCCAATGTTGAATTAGCTCAAGTGGATTGTCTGGGTAATAGGCTTATTGGGCGTTTTTTGTATGGGGTTTTTATAATCGAGTTGTGCGCGTCACATTTATTTTAGCAATTTGAAAGTTTTTGGGGTACAATCTGTAGCAGGTTTACTCGTATGAGAAACATTCGGAAATGGCACATTGACATCTTCCAGAAAATTTATGCTTTAGCTGATTGGCCTCGTGTAAATTCTGTACCGCGTTCAGAGCAGTGAATGCCTTGCTAGAGCGTCATTTGTGATATGGTCCTTAAAACAGGCCCTTGTATCCGAGGCAAATCGATTGTAATATGTATAAGATTCCGGCCCATCTTCTATCTCTTCTTAGATCTCAGGTATACTTATTATTGGCCAAGTTAAGCCGTACATCAACTATTTTTTATATCACGTTGACTTAAGTACGATTCCCACCAAACGGGCAGAGTCGGCACGCATTTCACATTTGTAAGTACGGCCGCAAGCCGGTAGCTCCTCGCGGACACGGACGACTCCGGTCGGACTGTATTGCTTCTGTAATACATAATGTATATGCGCATTGAAAATGCGCTCCGGCACCCCCGACTCCAGCCGGTCGGTGGGAATCGTACCTACGTATCGATCGATCGGTATGTATGTGTACTATCGATTAGCTGTAAAGTCAAAGATATCAATGCATAACAAATTAATTGTAATTTGGTAAAGTAATACGCATTTAAAATCCAGTTTATTATATTAAAAATAAATAAATAAAAATGAATCTTAAACATTACATAGGATCTGCCGGATCTCAAACGCGAAGCCAAAGATTCAGGAGAAACTTTGGTGAATATCTTGCGACGCACTCGCCTGATCCCCTGGCGTAGCCTGCAGGACCGCGAGTTTTGGACCCAGCTGCGGCTCGCGCTGCCCCTGCCGCCGCCGTCGTCGCCGCCGCCCGCCTCCCCGCAACACGTCAGTATTTAATTACATGTCTCATTAGGCAAACCCTACGACTAGAGTTATCATTGCAACTTTCCCACCGGCGTGTTGCCACGACACCATTGGCGAACGGAAACTAATAAACGATGCGAATGCGAATTAGAACGACCACTGTTGCTTGATTTTGATGTGTAAAATATTAGTTGAGCCCTTTTTCAGATTTAAGTAATTTAAATCAATGTTACTGTCTCGCAGGCGCGAGCATAGCGGAGCGAAATGTGTGATGAGAAAAACTGCAGCTCCGTCCAAAAATCTAACTTAAAATTCTCAGAAAATGACGCATCTCATTCTGAGCATTTTCTCCCTCTAAAACTTACCCAATAGACAAAAGTATTGAGTTTATTGTTGCCGATTTTGTATGCTAGACATCTGTTTACGGTGCATTTATTTGGTCGTATTAGCGTTGTTTGAAGTAACCTAGTTGTTATGAAAACAAGAATATCAAAAAAAGCAAAACGTACCGTTAATATTAAACTCATATAAATACAATATTCATCTAGGGCCAAAATCCAGAAAGAAAAATGTCGAGAACGATTTTATGGAATAATGACCACTAATCATTCCTCTACATTCAACAGACTGGCCAGAACCCGATCCCGGCTGAAACTGACGACAATACGAATTCGCGATCCGGTAGTCTTACAGCTCTCGTGGTGTAAACTGGTAACGAGACACAAACGGATTCTCTTCAAGCGCCGAGTGGGGTTGGCTTCGACCTTCCAAACTAGCGCTACAATGAGCACTATTTAGTGACTGTAAACATGTTATTAAATATAAACAATCATATCAAATAGGCACACATACACGATTTACGAGCAAAGAAAACGGATATTTTTTTACAGAATGTCCAATACGAACTGACTTCATTGCTCGTGAATGTACCTATGTATTCAAGACGATAGTCTTACGTAGGTATAAGATGATAACGCATCTCTGCTTTCTGAAAGTTATTTGTGTTGCGTTTAAGAAAAATAGATAGAAGTAAGTATTAAATTAATTTATTTATTGTTTAATTAATCAAACCGTCTTTATATTGTACCTATCCTAAAGTATGGCTGCTGATAGGCCATGCGCGGCTAGAGCGTTTTGTTTTGAGCAAAGAAAACGGATATTTTTTTACAGAATGTCCAATACGAACTGACTTCATTGCTCGTGAATGTACCTATGTATTCAAGACGATAGTCTTACGTAGGTATAAGATGATAACGCATCTCTGCTTTCTGAAAGTTATTTGTGTTGCGTTTAAGAAAAATAGATAGAAGTAAGTATTAAATTAATTTATTTATTGTTTAATTAATCAAACCGTCTTTATATTGTACCTATCCTAAAGTATGGCTGCTGATAGGCCATGCGCGGCTAGAGCGTTTTGTTCTTTGTAGGTACCTAAGTTGTGTAATATAATAATAATTGCAAGACGCGACCTGCGGAATAATTGCATTTAATCCAATTCATATGTATATCTTTCTCAGTGTTTGGAAACTAATAATACAGTAGGTACCTAAATACAGCTAAACTGAACTCCACATCACATTGTCGGTCAGAATATAGACAGTTTTCAAAGATCTCTTAAGTAATCTTAATGTTAATTTAAACACTTGTGTATATGATTTCTAGGAACCAATTAGCGTTGTAATATTATAGAAATATTTTAATGTGCCAAAATATTTCGAGGTTTTGCATTATTATAATATCTATATACGATATATACCGAATAAGTATTTTTTTTCGATGTTTTCATTATTTCTAAGAACTGAACTGTGCCACGCGATTTAGAACAAAAGACTGATCTGAGCTATCACAGGGTAAAATTCAATGACCCGTTCACAACTTACACAATTGTAATGCTACGATGTTAGGACATATTGCCTTTATTTTATTTATAGGTAGTCGGTATTAGGTAATCCTCATTTGGGGTCCGTGATAATAATAAATTTAGGTTCTGTTTCACAATGTCCAAGTATTGAATAGTTAATTAACAAATAAATTAACGGCCAGATGAAACTTCCGGCATATCTTAGCACTTTATCCACCAGTTAAGCTTAGGTACTTGAAGACTGTGAAACGCCAACGAAGACTTTGTTCGTCAGATAAGTGGCAAGTAGCTTATTCAGGACTTTACTTGGTCGTTGTGATACAGGCCCTTAAACTAATTTACGCTGGAATAAGTATACGTACTGTAGGTATTGCTCAAAACTATTTAGTTGTTTAATTCCTTTGCACAATAAAATTAGATCATTGATCTTTTATATATCTCTTGCTAAAAAAAAAAGAGTTTAATTGTACCTACTGTAAGACGTTAGGTATTTTTGTTTATAGTTATTAAATTATACTATATTATATTTACTAACCGTAGTAGATTTTATTGTTTTTTTTTTTTTGGCACAATTGTTAACAGGTGGCTGAGGTTAATATTGAGTATAATGATTGATGTTTTATCATAATTCACTTTATATACATATCTTTAGGATTGCTATTTTTACCTATTAAATGTAATTTCGGTAATAGATAAAAACATGTATTAGGTATACATGTTTTTATCTACTTATTATGTACATGTTAGAAACTGACCCTTAAAGGATTTTCTAGCTAGGCCTGGTTTTAGACTACGAAAGAAGCACATTGTTTACTAGGATAAAATATAATGAGCATACAACTTCTCAATGAATTAAACCAGCAAGAGGTGGGTAAAAACGGAAAAATAAATCTCAGGTGTTGCCTTTCAGAATAAGTAACAATTGTGGCCAATGGTGATTCTTATTTACTGGAAATGTCCAAGTACTCACTATAATAGGTAAGTATGTACAAAACACCTAGCACACCACGAACTCGTTGTACCGAATTTGTTAGGTTCGAGCGGGCAAATTAAGAATATATATATACCGGGTGGGCCCTGTAACACGAGCAAATAATTAAAATATATACGAGTATTTATTGGGTTTGGAGTGGAGTTCTACCAGGATTGAATAGAGTAAAACATTATATTGTCGCAGACAGCAAAACGATACGTGTATTCATTTGTTTGTAAACTGACAAAATAAAAAACCACAGACAAAACAAAATAGCTTCCAGCTAAGGAACATTGGGTTTAAAACCTGTTTGGTTTATATGTTCTAACACCTGCCCTTAAACCGAACAGTTTAAACCAAGATTAGAAACAAAATTAAAATGTTTGTCTTTGCCTAGAGGCTTTGTCAAAACATCCGCAGGCATTTGATCAGTAGACAAGTATTCTAAGTTAATAATTTTATCACTTACAACTTGCCGCACATAATGATGTCGAATGTATATATGTTTACTTCTACTATGGTTAATTTGGTTGTTACAAATCGTCTGCGCCGACTGACTATCATTGTATAGAGTAATGGGTAAGTATTTACCTAAGCATTCATGTAAAAAGGTCCTTATGAATGCAGCTTCTTTCGCTCCTTCGCATAACCCCATGTACTCTGATTCGGTTGAAGATAAGGCAATGGTTCTTTGCTTACGACTCTCCCATGACACAGCCGAGTTGCTTATCTTGAACACATAACCTGTGTACGAACGTTGAACCTGTGTGCCAACATGTGATTTGGTAGTAGTGTCTGATTGACATCTTACCTTTCAACTGCAATGCATGGCGGTATAGAATATAGGTAAAACAAAAGCGAAATGAAAACAATACCTCTAATAGGAATATAGGTATTATTTGTATAGAGGTAATAGTTCGACAATTTATTTACAGGTATTAAATAAAACCGGTTGTACAATCCCTGCTTTAAAGTGTAATAAAAATCAAAACAAGTAATTTTTAAAAGTCGCTGAACAAATCTTGGTCCGTATGAGTACGGCCTACAGTTTAATTTATTATTATTTATTTATTTTCAAACTGTCCGGCTCACAGCGGAAGCCATTGCTCTATAACTCATGTTACAGGGCCCACCCGGTATAATACGATCAAGGAAATAATCAATGCGTTCCCACTGGTAGGACTAAATGGGATATAGGCAAAATATTACACTAGTAATTTTGCGTTCTAGAAAGTCCGAGACCAACCCGTATACCTGGCGGGGAAATAGAAATGAGATTTTTATCATAACACCTATATACCCGGCGAAAATGCTTTAGCTTATTTTACAATTTGTTTCTGTCTCATGCTCTTAAGGACTATCTAATAGAACTACACCGAATCAATGTATTAAGGTGGTTCGACTAGGTTACCCAAAGCTTAAACCTCACTAGATGGCGCCACAATTGCAAATTTTGAGTTTTAATTTTTTTGTGGAGTAGTCTTGGTATTTCTATACTGTAAAATATATTTAGCGCACTCTTTAAATAAATATTGAACTATTACAACAAACATTGAACACTTCATTGTACAAAAACTACCCCTTAATGTCGACAGAATGTTTCTTGACTCTATTTCTAAGTATCACTCACACATTGAAACAGTCTTACTGGGATCCTTGTAGTAGACAATTTGGCACAGCGTGAGTAGGCTTCAATGGCGTTGCGGTATGTACGTGGAAATACATGCAAGAGGATGTGGGTTCGAGACTCATTAATTTTTTTTTTGTTATCAGTATTATCAAGTACCTATTATTAATAAATCATTTTATGAGAAATATGAGCGTTTTCCATAAAAATACTAAAAATCTGATTCTCACACATCATGATATTTTTGGGTTCTTCCAACTCAGAATCACTAGCATAATCAATCCTCGTGCTAAAAAAAACCCGAAAATTTGTATTGAAATTTTAGTTTTACATTGTAATTTCTTTCACACTAAAATGTGACGTAATGGTATGGATATTTTAGGATATCTTTTTTTAATGCTAGGGTGGAGAAGATTCTAAGTAGAATGAACCTAAGAAAGTCTAAATTTGTAAGTCAGATTTTCCGGTATTTTTTAAAAAAAAAAAACGGTGTTTTGTTCTAAAATTAAAGCAATCCCTTACTGCCCAGCCTTTAAAAAAGTAGGTACTATTTTACAGTAGAATTAAAACATTTTTTTACGATACATTTAATTAAATTACAGTGAGTTACAAAATTGCATGGCCTTCTATTTATAACCATTATAAAAAGAAATGAGATATTTACCATGTTTGTTTATATTATTGATTTCCCGATATTTTGACACAACTAGAAATTTCACACAATGCCTAGAGATAGAAAATTATTTATTTATTTTATTTATTGTCAATTTCATTCAACGGATCACATCATATCCAATTTATTTTCTACCTAGTTGGTTATTAAATTCTGTTACTGCAATAATCTTTATCTACATAAAATATACCAACGAAAGTTTAAAAAAGTATATATTAATATGAAGTACACAAAATCAGGAATTACATATGACAATATCATTCAAAATCGCCTCCTCTGGCTTTGACACAGGCCCTCAAACGACGAGGCCAGTCATCAATAGCGGCACGCACGATTGTCATGTCTAATTCCGTCACTGTCTTAACTATGGCCCGCTTGAGGGAGTTAAGATTTGTGTGGGGTTTAGCACAGGCTTTCTCCTCAATAACCTGCTATATGGCATAATCCAGGGGCTTAAGGTCCGGGCTGGAGGACGGCCAGTCTTCGTGGGCAATAAAGTCAATTTTGTTCCTTCGAAACCAGGCTTGAGTTGTTTTTGCCTTATGTGCAGGAGCTGAGTCCTGTTCAAAGATCCATGGCTGGTTTTGAAATAGGGTGTGGCTTAAGGGCTTCACTATTGGTTCGAGAACGGTTTCCAGTTTCCGGTTTTCACACTTTTTTCACAGAAATGAATCTGTGTTAGCCCTGAGTATGACACACCCAAAATCATGTTTGGCGGGTGCCCACATTTGTGCAACGCAATAGGGTTGTTTCCATCTACAAATCTTAGGGCATAATTGTATCCCAATAAATTCTTTTGGATTATAAGAACATGTTAAACTGCTTTTAGGGGACCTGTAATGACCATATTTTTATAAAAATTGAATTTAAAATAACTTTTGGCACACATCACGTGACCAAACTCGAAACGTCATTGAAGATTCTGATGACGTCACAACTCTCGGATTGACACTGTTGACAGTTAGGCGATTAACAACAAATGACAAATATCAGTTGACAGTTCGTATCATCTACGTATGTATGTAGTTATTGTGTCAAACCATAAACTGTGACGTCAACAATTTTCAAAGAGCGTTTTGGGCGCGAAAGCATCTGTCAAAATATATTTTGTTAATTGAACATATTTAAAGCCGTTTTTAGTATAAAAGCTGAATTTTAAGGCAACTTTTAGTTAATATAGAAAGTAATACAAGCGTTTCAAAAAATTGGAATACGATTCTCTTTTAGGCCTCAATTCATTATAGATACGACGAGATAAGCGTTATGTGTGGTATATAATTATAGCTCACAAATCCACCACATTATGTCATTTTTTATTTTTTCGGTAGCATTTGTTTTAACGGAAATAAAGAGGTTGCAAATCGAGTAACAGAACTTCAGAACAGATATCATTTGATATTTACCAGTCGCTTTTCGGTGAAGGAAAACATCGTGAGGAAACTGGACTAATCCCAACAAGGCTTAGTTTTACCCTCTGGGTTGGAAGGTCAGATGGCAGTGGCTTTCGTAAAAACTAGTGCCTAAGCCAAATCTTGGGATTAGTTGTCAAAGCGGACCCCAAGCTCCATTGAGCCGTGGCAATATGCTGGGACAACGCTAGGAAGAAAGAAAGAAATCGAGTAACAGAACTTAGTAACCAACTAGGTATAATAGTTATGATGTAAATGTCCATATCATGTTGGAGTCATATATGTATTAGCCAACTAATTATTCAAGATCACTTAGCTCCCTTAGGTATTCGCCTAAGTACAATCTCGGGCAAAATTGAGTTTTATAAAAGTGAACTAGTTTCTAGGTCATATTTTCTATGAATTGGTCATTTTTGTAGACTCCAATTACAGTTACACTTTTCCTGGTTTTTCGCGGACCAGAATATCGATGATTTTTGTAACTTGATTTAGACGTTGCTATCATTTTCAATCCAAAAACACATAAAATCACAATTCAGAACATGCGGCAGCGTTGTTTTCTATCAAGTACCTCAAGCACCAGAGCGGCTACCGGGAAAATCGAAATTCGTCAATTTCGGGCATTTTTCTCTGTCACTCTAATTACGTCTTAGTGAGAGTAAAAGAGAAAGATCCCCGCAATTTGCGAATTTAGGTTTTCGCGGTAGGCCCCCAGGTCCTGTCAAGTTTCAGCAGTGTTGCCAGGTGAGCGGAAGAGAATTATCGTACTTGAGTGTCAATATTATTGTACCGTTGAAAAAAATATCGTACGCCAATCAAAAAGGCAGCCCCTAAAAATGTCTAGCAAAATAAGCTTAAATTTCCAATTAATAATAAAAAAAAGACAATTTTCGTCTAAATTGCGTAAAAAATCTGTTTATGTTTGTGTATTTTTGGGATAGACTCAAACGGTATACAGGAAATTGTGACATTTTAAACTTTAAACTTACACCAAGGAGCCGAACACCCAAAAGATACTAATTTTAGCCAATTTCTGAGAGAAAGTGTCATATTTTGCTTCAAATTACTAGAGTTTTAAGGTGGCATCATCCAAGGGCTGAAAGTATAGTACTTTAGTGTACGATAATGCTCTTTGGAACATTACGTCATACCGGGGCCCAAATTATCGTACATGTACGACAATTATCGTACGCCTGGTCACACTGAGTGTCAGTGTCGACAGAGTCAGCTATAAACGCGTCAAACATCGCAACGTCGCGCCGATGGCCGGCCGAGGCATGGAGTGGCAACGCCGCAATGTATTTGTACACGACATTTGTCACACACACATGAGTAAAATTTATAAAAATATAACGTTGATTATTGCATGATTTCTGTATGAAACAAAGTTTTTCTATTAATTTAGCGCAAATGAATATTCGAAAGTAGATAGATGCGCAACTATTTATGTAATAATATTGTGTAATTAATTAATAAATAGCGATTGTTTTTTGTATGAAAATCGAACCACCTTAAATATCAGTATTTCACAAATAAAGATGTCAGAATATCCATGAAAATAGTGTTTTATTATATTTCACCAAAAAAATACCAAGTTACAGACAGACATTTTGACTAGCCCGCACGCAGAGGTGATGCCGGTGATTACTGGAGAAGCTTACTGCCCTGACGAACCTAATGCTAGTGGGCAAACTTTGACGAGAAATTGCTCCCATACTGTACGGGGCTAATGCCTAATCGTATTGCTCTAAAGAAAAAAGACGGCGATATTCAGCTGGGGTTTGAGGCCACATGCGAGGACACGCTGGCTCCGTCCCACGTGGAAGGGTCAGCTCGGAAGCCTGGAACTGCCGCGGTCCAGGCCCAAACGTTCAAGCGCCGCAAATACGCGTTTTTAACGAATCAGTATGAGTTTGCGGCGCTTGCAATGAAGACATTGATCCCGTGGTCGACCTACACCAATCATTTTGTCACAGATTTCTCGCTCCGGCTGATAGGCGTCTCAAGCGATCATGGGGCGGGCGCTTTCTTTGACCAGAGGCCGTCTGGTAGTGCAGAGGGGTAACGCCGCTAACGTTCTTGCGACCATCCCCGAAGGGTTTGGGGAGTCTTTTATATTTCGTTTTTGTTTTTAGCATAAGGTACTTGAGTTCAGGTTGAGGTAGGTTTGGTTAAGGTCAATCTCAATCATTTAAGAGTACCCAGTAAGCTCGGTTTTTCATACAAAATTGTTAACTAGCTAGATTGCTCTGTAACTTTGTACTTACAATAGGATAAGGTATATCAAGTCCTGTAATTCGTTTATGTAGCTTCAGATACCATAGTTAAAAACACAGCCATTTAAATTCGTACATGTTTTCTCTATTTCGTTTGTTTTATAAACTGAAGCGAAACGGAGAAACGAAATAAAGTTGAGATTAATATAGGATTTTAAAAACACTATATTTCTTTGTATGGTTTAATTTACACAAAAATAATAGTGTTAATATTACCTTTAAAAAAAAGTAAAAAATCAATATTTTCCAATAAATTTTGACTTGTACCAATTGTTTTACCACATTCCGTCAGATGGCGTAGTGGCGCCTATGATGCTGCATTCTTAAATTGGTTTTATAGTTACCATGTCATTATCAGACACGTTAATATTTTACATATGGCGCCAGCTTGCCCTGTCAAACCCTACATCGTATAGTTTCGATAGCAAACTGGTATTTTTATTTTATGAAAATAACTTCGTTATGTGCAAGGAAACATTGTTTAAAATTTAACTATAAATGTTCGCGCCAAAAAAGCATCCGCCATTCTTGTGACGTCATAATAGCAGTACAGTAACAAAGATACATCAAATGTGCATTGCAAACTTTTTTGGTTGTTAGAAATTTAACATTTTGTTTCTACTATAATGACGTCACTCGCGAGAAAAAAATGGTGGTCAGCGTTTACAGTTACGTGACACAGATGATAAAACTACAATTTTAGGGCCTCGCTTTCAACTCGCTCGCAAACAGCCATTGATAGTTGCCAATCCCGATGGTCTTTCATACAACATTCCGTTACACGTTACTTTCTTCAATAATTATTGTAAAAATATTAATTTTAATAATATATTAACGACGCATTGTATTAGCTTTTTACTTACAAAATATACATAAGTATCATTATTGTATTTTCCCTATATGGATTTTATTTTATAATATAATTAAAGAACATATATTGGTACATAAGAACTGCATTTAATTCATATTTATTATTATAGAATATAATAATTATAACAGGCACAACATTTCACATAATTTCATTATCAATTAAGAACCAGGAAAAAATAATGTTCCTTTTTAATTATTACTGACTTTAGCATTAGTGTAAAAATATAAAGATCAAAACTGGGCACCATTTGTGGCATTTACACCAAATACTTCAAATAACATACTTTGTATGTTCTATTGAGAAATCGTTATCAAGTACACTTGTGAGCCTGAAACAGCAATCGTATAATCCGTCGCGACACCATCCCTACCAACGTCACCATACAAATTTACTTATACATTAAGTACATAGAAAGTATAATAGCACCTCAACTATAAACACTACAAAAAGATCCGTAAGTTAACTCATAATTCTAAATGTCATACACACCCTTATAAGTAATAATTCCCTGCTCTCCTTCCAGACAGATCTTTGAATATTCGATTTCGTTTAATATAGTAAATTCATTAAGTTGTACAGTTTTACCATGAAAATAAGCTAAATACGTACGAGATAATTGGCTTGCACTGCATGATTAAGTATAAACATTGAAAAAATTTATATTTCATGAATGAGGTAGTAAAATAAATCAATAGCTAAAATTTGCTACTGCTTCGCCCAAATTATGTTTTATGAAAAACAAATTATATCCAAAATAAAACTAATACAGCGCCATATCTTTGGATATGGTGCTTCTCGCACACTAGCGTCCCCTCCCCTCACGCACAGTTTTTTTTGGGATAAGTATACATTTTAGGAATGAAGTGTGAATGAAAAAATAATCCTCATTAAATTGATAACAAAATAAGTTATATTGATTTTATTGATATGATGCACCATTTTCATATAGTTAGATGAACTTCCACAAAATTCAGCCATTGAACAAGCTGGTTCTCCCTATAAGATTTTTTTCAGTACTATTTTATATTAAACTCCAACAAGCTAATACATGAATATAGTGAATCTTACATAAAAAATGCATAAAACCTTTTTGTTTAAAATTTATGAATAATATTACAGTGACACTTTTTTCCTAATACTAATACTTTTCTCAAAAATTAAGAAAAAAACCGTCAACAGGGAAATATTTCATGGTAAACGGGGTTGCGTCAGGGGGAAGGGAGAGGATGCTAGTGTGCGTAAAGCACCATACCCAAAGGTTATCATACTACATTCGTCTCAAGCTTAAGTCTTTCCCACATTTTAGAACATAACTAGACCGAATTTTATGTACAAACATCAGCTTAGTATTAGTAAAAATCTCTAGCGCGTGGGTCTACCGCGCATGTACTTATTCATATGGTAAACCTGTTTAAACAATATATAACACAGAATTGACACCTACTTAATTATTTATTTGGTATTAAACATAGGATGAATCATGTCGATTATAAAATTAAAATATACACACTAATCAATTAATCTATTCTTAAATATAGTTCCTGAAATATATAAAAATAACTGGCTTCATAAATATAATTATGGACGTAGTTGAGAGGATCTGTGATAATTTAAGATTAAGTATCTTGGCTACTTGCACAAGGGTGCGTGCTTTGTCGCAGTTTACTTGATACTAGATCAGATCCTTGTTAAGTACCTACATTAACTTTATGGATACTAATTCAAACATAGGAACGTTTGTGTACATTGATTTCAATAATCTAATATTTGTCTAGATCACTCGGCGCCACTCGTGGTAGGCGGTCGTTGCTTTTTACTATAAGACTGTAACAAACAAATAAAATAATTAGCAAACAAACAAATTAAAATGTTATCAGCAATATGGAGTTCAGTCTTTACCAGATTAAGGGTGGTATTAATCTTTATTAATTCTTGTGAAATGCCAACGAAGACTTTTTTCGTCAGATAAGTGGCAAGTATCGTATTCAGGTATTTACTTGGACATTGTGAAACAGACCCTAATTGTAATATACAAGATGCTAAAGAATTACCCCCTTATGCATAAACATCTACTGAACTTGACAAGCCGCTAATAATCGTTTGTCCCTTTCCATCATACCAATACGTGGGAAAGGGACAAATGATTATTAGCGGCTTGTCAACTTTAGTAGACGTTTATGAATAAGGGGATTAGTATATTCAAGTATGTAGACAAGCAGTCTAGCTCATTGCCAGCAGTTGTGTTAGATATTTGCCGACCACCTCAGCTGCTTTTAACTGAATGGACAGGAAATCGGTTACAGATTCCTGTTATAAAGTTGTAGTTACAGTTTACCCAAACACCGCATAAGTAGTGTTTCCACAGAGCACCAAGTCACACATGGGCGGGATTGTAAAATGGTACATCTCGAACATCGCTGCCGAGTTGCATCCCTTACCATTGTATATATACTAAAACAGCCCTTGTCTCCCTTATATCTCCATATCTGTAGATATTTTTAATAGAGAGTATTACTGTAATGTTCTGCCGCCAGAGTGCACCACTAGCACCTATCGTAAACCATAGAGTAACTTATACATACTGCGCCTTAAACTGTTTTATACAAGTTTTCATAGATAATAAATAATGACATTGATGAATCAAGGCGGTTTGTTTACAAAGGGCCTACCTGGAACCGTGAAAATCGAAATTGAGTTATCTGCCTCTTTATTGCTCGATTATAGAGAGGTAAGATAACGAAATTTCGATTTTCTTGTTTCGCGGTAGATTGTGATGGATTGTGCTAGTGGCGCCCCATATGCAGTTTCGCTTTCCCTATTTAAAAGAGTACAGATTGTGAGTAAACTAAGTGAAATCCGCGAGTTGTTTTACAGCTCCACCTGGTAGTTTGGTGATCTATGGTTGTCGTGCATACAGGTAACTTCCTACCTGTTCAGCGATCCTGGCCAGCGTGTCGGCCATGGCGCGGCCCGTCTGGTGGACCATGCCGCGCAGCACGCCGCTCGGGCGCCCCAGTAGCACGTGCGGGTGGTCGAACTCAACCATCTGACCCGCGTCCATCACCAGAACCTGCGCACGTCAACACTACATTACAAAACGTTAATCATTCTGTGGCTTTTGTGAAAAACCCGGCCAAGTGCGAGTCGGACTCGCGCACGAAGGGTTCCGTACCATTATTTATAAAAACGACAAAAAAAATATGTTTGTTGTATGGGAGCCCCCCTTAAATATTTATTTTATTCTGTTTTTAGTAATTGTTGTTATAGCAGCAACAGAAATACATCATCTGTGAAAATTTTAACTGTCTAGCTATCACGGTTCATGAGATACAGCCTGGTGACAGACGGACGGACGGACAGCGAAGTCTCAGTAATAGGGTCCCGTTTGACCCTTTGGGTACGGAATCCTAAAAACGGCACATCTGTGAAGAGGAGTATAAGTTTTATTCGAGTTATATGATAATTGTATTCTTTAAGTCACTAGAGCAACCGAAATGATATAATGACAACGATACAAAAACAATCCATTTTATCCAAGAATACTAGTCCGAGCCTCCAGATAATAACGTATTTACGTATAAATGGGTAATTACGTATTTTTTACATATAAATGCCTGGAATGGTTACCGGTATTAATAAAAATCAAAATTCCGCTCTACATTTGCAATATTTCTACGATGCTGTATTTATGTAAGGATAGAACGAAGTACCAGATTATGCAAATATAATCCTAAAAATACATTAGCGACCGAGATATCATAACTAAACACCAATTAAGGCGCAGGGTAGGACAAGGCATTCTCCATACAAACCTTGTGCAAGTTTTATTCGTTATTTTTGGCACTATAGCATTTATTTTAATTTTTGGCGTGTATATATTGGATATACGCAGAACTTGATGTAGAAATTTTTCTTTATTAAAAAAAAATACGAAAAAAATAATAATACATCAAGCATCAAAAATAAGCATATTTACAAAAAATAATAACTGTAGCGCAAACACAAACGAAGAAAAACGCGCACAAAGTTTGTATGGAAAGAGCTTGCCCTACCCTTCGCCTTAATCTGTGTAAAAGAACCTATCTCTTTTCATCAGATCCCACCGGTTTCCGATCCCAGATTTATGTTCAAGTTACACACTCTAGCAACATTAAAGTGGCTTTGGTACTACTGCTAAGTTACTCTATTACTGTTGTTAAGATCCTACCTTATCAGAGTCCATAACTGTATGTAATCGATGGGCAATAGTAAGTACAGTGCAATCGGCAAATTTATTTCTTATTGTATTTTGGATCAGCGCATCGGTCCTGAAAAAAAAATAGCTTAATTAATTTTACACGTATAAAAACTTTATGCAGATTTATCACTGTTAGCTTTTAAGTAACTTTAATGGCTCCTGGGTTAGACCGAAACGTGTCATAAGTTTCCAATTTTGCCTAAAATCACTTGTAATACTAACTAGGTGACTAAGCAAACCTAGGCATAATGGTTAAAATGCGATATTTAATGTAACAAATATTAGTCAATATCTTGGTGTCGAGTTGACGTCACAAGATGCGGGGCAGCTTCAGACTCAATGCGAAAACAGTTATACTGATGTCATATGGAGACGGAGGTTTAAAGTGAATATATGACTTACTGCGGGTCGACGTTGGCGGTGGCCTCGTCGAGCACGAGCAGGCGGTTGCGGCGCACGACGGCGCGCGCCAGGCACACGAGCTGCCGCTGCCCCACGGAGAAGTTGCCGCCGCCCTCCGACATGTGCGAGCTGAGCCCCGCCGCGAGCTCCATCACCGCTTCTTTCAGCTCCACCTGGACATGCAATATCACTTTGAAGGCCTATTTTACCACGCTGAGTATTTTTCGCCCGACCTTGATAATTAATCGTAAAGGGGAGTTCACTCAACAATAAATTGATTAAGTATATATATCTGATGGCGACTGTACATTGTAAAAGTGATGAGTGTTATAATGTGGAGTATGTCAGCGCAGCAAGGCTGCCATCTGAATTGAAGAATACATGTGCGAGTATTGGTGTTGAGCACTCGGTCGCATACCTCCTCGAGAGCGCGCCACAGCACGTGGTCGGGGTACTCGTCGAAGGGGTCGAGGTTGTGGCGCATGGTGCCGGAGAACAGCACGGGCTCCTGCGGGATGATGGAGATGCGGCTCCGCAGCTCGTGCAGCCCCAGAGCGGACGTCTCCCGACCGTCGATTATGATCTCGCCTTCTATCGTTGCCAGCCTGTAGCGATTTGTTAAGGTCACATAAACTGACCGCATTTATAAACGCGAGGACACCACGTATAGGCAATTTTACATGCATTATGCTAGGAAGCAAGTACCACTGGTTCACACACACCACTAGAACTAATTTTATATAAATATTTTTAGGATACACGAGGACAGATCATAAATGTGGACGTAATTGAAATAAGCGGTCAGCTTATATTAAATTGGCGCGTGAGCGCCTATGTGTGGAGACCGCGAATTATGCTCCAGGTTCTTAAATTCCCACTTTTGAATAAAACAGAACATAATTTCCTGAAGATTGTAATCGACATACATTTTACTGATACAAGGGCGACTCAACTTTTTTGTGCTGTTATCCTGGCCTGTTGTCGAAAGGACAATACTGAACCAGTTTGTTTGAAGAGATGGCCTGTCATAGAAATTGCATAGAACTACCACAAAAATGCATATTTGATACATTAAAATAACATAAAATCAGCATTGCAAGAATGGTTGTCCAAGGGACAAATAACTTAACCATAGCAACGAGAGAGACTATAAAGTTGATCCAACCACAAACATAGTTATTGTTTTATGTCTGCCAATGAGTTAAGCCCTTTTGACATTTCTTGATTTGAATATTTTCTTTAGAGGAGGAAGAGTGTTACCTGAAGAGAGCGTTGATGAGCGAGGACTTGCCGGCGCCGGTGCGGCCGACGATGCCGACCTTCTCGCGCGGCTGGATGGTGAAGGTGAGGTCGCGCAGCACGGGCGGCTCGCCGGGCGCGTAGTACAGGAACATGTGCCGGAACTCCACGCGCCCTGCCTCGGGCCACGACGGCGGCGGCTTGCGGCTGCCTTCCGACGCTAGCGGCGGCTCCGACTCGATCTTTGAGTATTCGTCCACTCTACACAATTTACAATGTTTTGCTCAATGCCAGGACGATGACTCTGTCTCAGTAAAAGATTAGAAGGCCTATCACCCAATCGTTTGTTCGTACATTTAAATTTCCATTTATTGCTCTTACATATTCGAACAATAGAGAGGCAAATAGATGAACGAACAAACGAATTGGATCGCGGTTATAGCACATCAATACCAACACCGTATTTTTTTTTATTAAAGTCACTGATATTAGGTGTATTACCTTTCCACGCTGGTCATTTGATTTTCCAATTCAGTAGATTGCCGCATACCCCATTGGAACATACCAGTCAAGCTTATAGCTTGCGTTATAGCAAGACCTACGTCGCCACCGCTAAATTGGCCAACTGTGTACAAAACAGAATACATTATTTTTGTACAAGGTTTTAACGTATTTATTACGAATATTCGACAGGTGCTA
The DNA here is from genome assembly GCF_033807575.1 of Cydia pomonella. Classification (NCBI taxonomy): domain Eukaryota; kingdom Metazoa; phylum Arthropoda; class Insecta; order Lepidoptera; family Tortricidae; genus Cydia; species Cydia pomonella. Next base: position 35,395,771 of record NC_084703.1, on the reverse strand, counting down.
GAATTCGCCCAGTGCCTTAAATGCATTCGTTCGTTTGCTTTACTTCGGGTGTTTCGAGCAGTTCATACATTAAAATAGCACAATATGATTTACAGTACAATTATACAAGGCACTGAGCGCAGTTCTTAAATCACACTATGCATTAAATCACGCATTCATTATAATACTACCTGAATTAAGAACGAGGAAGCTGAGAGTAACGATGGCGATGTATATGACGCACACAAGGTCCAGCCAGAATCCAAACGCACGGGAAGTTGCGATGAATAAGTACCTGCGAAATAAGCACATAGCATTCAATAAGTATAAATATGCTTTACCATGGAAAAAGTGCAGGCCATATGGTTGATAATTTGTTTTATTCTATTACGAGTACCATTTGGTTGTATTAGCCTATCTCAACCGAACCGCCGCGTCGAGTTGCAAGAACTGCCAGCCATTGTACTCACCAGGCGGAACTGTGCAGGTCCTGGTGGTTGTCGAACTCGCGGACGAGCGCTTCTTGCGCGCCAAACGCGCGGATAGTGGTGATGCCCTGGAGCGACGCGTTGAGGTGCGAGAAAACCGGGCTCCGAGCTGGGGAGAAATGCGACTGTAGAATGTTCGCGCGTAACCTAACTATGTGCTAGTCTTTTGTGGGCTCATTGCTTAATAATATGACATCGGTTACACGCTAATTCTGGCGTCAGTTCAGTCATAGTCTTATCTATGCATCTTATCCCACAAAAGCGGCAATAACTTTTAAGTTGTAATGAACTTTTCTGTTTCAATTGGTGGAGGTGGCGGCGGAGGCGGGGAAGGAGGTAATGAGGGTGGTCGGTCCATGCTAAACCATTTTAGCATGGACGGTGACTGACGGGAGAATGACACAAACAGGTTACGCGATCAGTCCTCTGTCCGTTTTCTGTCATTCAAAACGGGCTGACGATATTAATTAAAATAATTGATTTTCATCAGTCCAGACCATCAGTCCAAGGGTTACACGATTATTCTCCCGTCATTCTGAGCAGAATAATGGACTGAACTGACGCCAGAATTAGTGTGGAATCGATGTCTATGAGTAGAGAAATATTAAGTGGCATGTTATTGTGCGGTTATACATACCGGACGAAGTATCTATAGGCATATGTTGAAAACAGCGGTCTTCAGGTTTCAGATATAAGTAGTTTGAGTATAAGCGTATTGACATAATACCATGAACAACAAGACGAAATGTTTAGAGGATTAATGGCAGTCTACGATAACGTTAAGTTGCTGTGTTATCAGATTCACGACACACATCACTTGGTGTAGGGTGGCTATACGTTATTTTGACCCGTATTTCACCATGCCAACAGAGACAATTCACTGGCAATTACAATTCCATTGCTTTGCTGGTCCAACAAGTAAACATTGAAATAAACATAGATAAACATAAACGCGCTGCCATTAATTGTTAGTGAAATAGGTGCATGTGCTTTGATGTTCAACATTGAGAAGGTATAGTATTGAGCGGCGTCTCAGAGATGACTCACTCACACCCTCGAGGCGCTTGATGCTGCGCGAGGAGGCGATGTAGACGATGCGGAGCCCGTAGAACACGAGCCCGATCAGCAGCGTCGGCAGCAGCAGCCAGTAGTTCACCACGGCCACCACCACCACGATACCGATCAACGATAGCCCAATCTACACAAATTGGAAAATGATTGACAATTAAAAGAAACGGACATAACGACAATACAGGTAAACAACTAATGTTAATATTTGAGCGTGCAGTATACAAGGCTCGGTAACCGGTTAAATTTCCAAACCGTTATCATTTACTTGGCGCAAAACCTTTTAATTTCGGTTTCGTTCGTAAACTATTAACCGGTTTTTGGAGAATTTTTCCACAAAGTTCTTGTCAGTTAACCAGTTTCTTCCTATGTGGGCGTCTTTGTTTACGAGAACACCACCAGGTCGGACGGCCGTCTTGTCGCTCGTCGAATAAATCGATTTATTTAGGTTACATCAAAGTTCTGAAAACCTTCGCGTTGTTATGAAAGATCGGAGTAAACCCAAAATAAACATGTATGTACCGCTATTTTTAAAACCGGTTCCAAGATTCGGCAGTACAAACAAGTGCTGAAGTCAAATAGACATCGCGTTTCTATAAGTGACCCGACGAGCAGTCCGAGAACTGGGAGCTGTTTTTTTTTAAATATTGACATAAAATTAGCTATCTCAGTTATAAGTCATATCATACAATTATTTAATTTCATAAGCGTAGTTTATTCGCAATACCTAATAACAAATTTCAAAGACGAATGCTTTTAAATTGTTAAACCTGCTTAACATTCACTTTCAGATATCATAGTGAAATTCATCAGAATCTAATCAAATACGGCCTAACGACAAATAATGTTGGTAAATTGAACTCACCTGAAGAACATCGAGCAGCGCAGCGGGTAGCACCTCGTCCACGGCCCCCATGTCCTTAGAGAACCTGTTGAGGATCCGGCCCGAGGGGTTGACGTGGAAGAAGCGCATGGGCGCGCGCGTGATGGCCGAGAACATCTTGTTGTGCAGTCGAGTCGATGCGCGCATCGCCATTGAGAAAAACATGAACGAACGGAGCAGCGAGATCACTACCAAGGCAACCACCATACCTGAAATTGACTCCGTTATATATCATCATCATCATAAATAAGATTTTATATGTAAGTCTATTTTAGAAAATCTATTTCTGTTAACTTGGGGAACTTACCAGTGTAGATATAGATACAGTTGTATCGACTGAGCGGCCCGTCCCCAAATTGAACATCGTCGATCATCTGCTCGAGAGTGGTGTTAGTTGCTACAAGCCGTGTGCCAGGGTTCCCCTCCAGTTCCTCCATTTTAACCCTGAACACACACCAAGTTATTATAAAACTATGTGACTATTTTTTTTTAAATCCTGTAATTTGACTGAGCTGAACTATTTGATTGAAATAACGCTGATAGACCATGGTTTGATAAACGTACTTAAGCTTAGGACGCCCACAGACTAGATAAAGTGTTTTGCGAAAGGTGGCAGACTAAAAGAATAATAATGCTTTATAGTGATGATGAAAACAAGGAAAGAATTCACATTGGTACCAATTTTGTACCCATTTCATTAAAAACAGTTAACAGAATTATGAAGTAGGTTTACAGAATCAAACCCATTTAATATTAATTCGTATACTTGGTGCAGGTTAGTTACCAGTAGCTGGTCCACCAGTCGGAGCCGGAGCCCAACAGCTGCGCGAGCACCGCCACGAACACCATGAGCGCGACGACGAGCGCGTGGCCGCTCGCGCCCAGGTACGCGCCGTACACCTTCGCCGATACTGCGCCTGCCGAGCGCATCTCTGCTTCCTCGCGCCCGCCCTCCGGCGGCGCTGTAGCAGTCAGATTATCCACGGAGCTCACCTAAAACAATAACGAATGTGCGTTCACAGCGACTAAGCCTGGTGACGTTGTGTCGGAGCGTGTGAGAGATGGCCGAGCGCGTGTTACCTTTGATTTAAAAAAAAACCTTAGTTTTTAATTGCGTGGAATTGTGACGTCTCCTGCTCCATTTTTCCTGACATCAGTCAGGCAAAAAAATACTCCTCAAATTTATGGCGATACAAGCCATAATAAAACATCGGAAATACATTGGGACATGAATATTTTTAATTTCAATCATCATAATACTTTATTCGTGAAAACAATGATAGTTTAATTTTAAAGTGCACTATTTCAACAAGAGAAAATATCAGGTATTTTTCTGGGGTAAAAAAATAATTGTTACTGGTATCATTCTAATGACTTTCATATATCGTATATCTTTGGACTAAAATTATATTTTTTATACTTTGTACGATCTCGTCTCGTTTTAAACAAAAAATAATGTTCAAGTGAATTGGTTTATACCTCGGGATACTGTGTTCCACTCCAACCTATGGCCGCCGCTCGCCGCTGCTGCCGCCGCACGATGTCGTGACCAAGCCGTGAGTGTGTTCTCCTTACATCTATCTACCCTCCATTTCAAACAAATTTCATAATTGTTTACGTCATGACTCATGTCATTCGGCTATCAATACTTTGAACGTGCTAATGTGTTTGAAATTACGTACAAGGGAACTGCCCACTTTGAAAATTTTCAGTTAATAGTTCATGCATGAAATATTAACTTCATATAAAAATGATTGATAATAATATGTACAGTAAAAAAATGTTCACTATCCCTGAAACGTCAAATAATGACAGCTGTCAGAATTCCACGCAATTAAAAACTAAGGTTTAATATTGAACCCCAGTAACATTTAACTCAAAGACGGGTCTGGCGATTCCGCATTTTAGTATATACCTACAAATTTTTGTTTCGGAAATGTTGAAAAACACTTATTTACCTAAATACCTTCTAAATTTCAATTCAATGTTACTTCATTTCTGTTTCCTAATTTAACTTGGTTGAATAATGAACAATTTTGAATTTAAACACTTTTTAAAGATAGTTCACCAGAACAGATGCAACCGCGGTATCTTTGTTCAGACTTGGCAGTAACCAATACATTCTTATCTCATAGGAGCACCATACTTTAAGGTGCATAAGTTCAGAAAGCGTTGTTTTAAAAAAGTCGTAGGGTTTGTTTGGATCACAATACGGCTGCCATAAATTTCATTAGCAATCTTGAGGCCTTTCTCGAGGGACTGTATCAATTCAAATTCTGAGTTTTTTTTTACTTTAGCTTGATAGAAAAAAACACGAACATAGGTCTAAATTGCACTTTATAAATTTGTAACAAATTATACATAAAAGCTAAAATATTTAAAAAATGTTTCTAAAAACCGGCAAGATAATGTTTAAGGGAATTTATCGATTACTTTTTTATTTAAACGTACATCAAACTAATATTTATAAAACATGATATCCGCGCTCCCGGGCACCCGGGCTCAATGAGAGAAGAACCCGAACTTACTGGGCTTCAAGTAGCAATTAGCATGAAAACCTAGCGTGGTAAGACTCTAGTCAACTTACGGAGTGTATGCTCATCTGCCGCTTGCGGAAGCTGCCGTGCGGCGAGTCCTCGATGTCGTGCGCGGGCGCGGGCTCGGGCGCCGGCCGCTCCTCCTCCTCGCCGCGGGCCAGCAGCGTCGCGAAGTCCAGCCCCGACGCGCTCAGCGTCTCGAAGCTGCCAGCCGCGGCGATGGCGCCGTTCTTCAATATTATAATCTGAAACCATCATGTTAAAGTTTTTGTTAATATAGAAATAAGGTATCACTACACAGCAGTATCAAAAGAGACTAGGCTGAGCTTCAGGCCGCATTGAGTAATTTAACAACGTACGTCTAAATTCGGCGAATACGCCGCTAAAACATCATTTCGCTAGCGCATTACAGGCGAGTTGCACATCTACCAAGTAAACACATACAGTTTGAGAGAATTTCAGAAACATGGGCATTCGCAGCTCTTTCGGCGGGTCTAGGTGCAACGTAAGGAGTGGAACCCGCTTCCATCGTCTATTGACACATATATAGTCTAAATCAATCATCAAAATAACTAAGTAGGGTAATTCCATGGTCAATAGTTCCACAATTACCTGATCGACGTCTCTCAGAAACGTCAGTTGGTGTGTGACAAGCACGCGCGTGGAGTGTCGCAGATAGCCGACGAGGCAGGACTCGAACAGGTGCCGGCCCACGTGCGCGTCCACCGCCGACAGCGGGTCGTCCAGCAGGTAGATGTCGGCGCGCTTGTATACGGCGCGCGCTAGGGAGATACGCGCACGCTGGCCTAAAACAAACCGTGTATCAATTTATGCGGGGTTACATATTCCTTACACGGCGGAAAGATGTTAACTCGTGAGATAAAATTGTAGAAATTTGAACTTAAATTTAAGTTCAAATTTCTTCACTTTATTGTCTCGAGTTATCGACTTTTTCCCACTGTGTACCGATTATTTTGGCTAAGAATCATTTATTTAAGATTTTAAAGGGTTAAGACTGACCTCCGCTGAGGCTGACGCCGCGTTCGCCCACGACGGTCTTGTCGCCGTGCGGCAGCAGCGAGAAGTCGCGGTCGAGCGCGCAGCGCCGCACCACCGTGTTGTACCGCGGCCGGTCCATCGGCTGCCCGAACAAGATGTTCTGTCTCACGCTGCCTAACAACAATAATTATTACAATAAATTGACTATGTCTATTTAGGATTACAGAACTAAACTAAAATTACGTTCTAAACTCTATACAGCGAAAAACTGGCCCACGCTGGACCGAGTTGCAATCTTTAGTTGCATTTATTTGAAGTTTGTGGGATTTGATACAACTTAGATGACTTGCTCGTATTCGTTTAGAATAAAAAAGGGCCTCCAAATATTCATGAATATATATATTATTCTGATGATACTTTAATGTAACCCAAACGTTGTAGTATAATTTAGAAATAGGCAGGTACCTGCGAACAGCCACGGTTCCTGTCCCGCGTAGGAGACGGAGCCGCCGACGTGCACGGAGCCGGACACGAGCGGCAGCTCGCGCAGCAGCACGTGCAGCAGCGACGACTTGCCCGCGCCCACCGGCCCGATCACCGCGATCAGTCTGAAACAAGCGGTCGCCCGATATCATTACAGCCTCCATTGCTCTTTATTACCTTTGATATGCAACTTTCAACTCTACAATCTCACAGGTAAATCAACAGCTAAATAGATGTGGCCGCATTTTAGGCACAATGTTGCGAGTGAATTATATGAGCGTTTATTTTTTTGCAGCGTAGAACGGGCTCAGCCGGTTATTTATCAGAAAATAGTCTCATCGCGGCCCTGTCTCCGGCCAACTCCCACTTATACCACTTAAATGGCACTTACTTGCCGGGCTTGATGGTGAGGCTGACGTCGGTGAGCGTGTTCTCGTGGTGCGAGGCGACCCACTTGGCCGTGGCGTGCTGCAGCCGCACGCCTGCGCCCTGCGAGCGCTCCAGTTCTGAGTCCTCCTCCTCTCCCGACTCCAGCGGGGCCGCCGACCGCCCTGTCCGACCAAAAAAACATCGTCATATGATCATCATCTGGTTGCATTGTATTGTATTGGAAACTCGACAAAAAATAAATAGAGGTCATATTCGTCATATACAGAAAGTGGGCAAGTTCGACCGCTGATCACAGTAACTAGCGATCAAACTCTTTTTAGGGTTCCGTAGCCAAATGGCAAAAAACGGATAGATTCGTCATGTCCGTCTGTCTGTCCGATTATGTCACAGCCACTTTTTTTAATGTAGTAATCAGTTTCGGTTGCATTGCAAAATAATGTTTTGATGATGCGTTATCTATGTATGGGTACTTGGGTAACTAAAGTTTGAACTGATACCCACGGTAGTCTCACTCGTGTTAATATTATTAAGTATTGATAGCACATTTTGCTTACCGTTGCCTTTGGCTTCATCTGACTTTATTGTTTCTTTGGCAGTGCTCGACTCCTCAGAAGGTTTGTCTCGTGGCATGTCTAACGCAGATTTAGTCGGAGTGGTTGGTGTTTCCTTTGGCTCATCCAGTACTTTGATTTTAGGTTTGGTTGAAGTTTGTATATCGGTCAGAGTAGGTACTGGTTTGCTCGTATCCTCATAGAGCATAAAGTTTTGAAGTCTTTTAATTGACACAGTTGCTTCCGCTACTTGAGCGATGCCTATAAATCATAAAGAATAAGCATTAATGCTTTTAACCGAATGTTAAGTGGGTGACTAACATTAATGTCGGTCAATTCATATTAGGTTATTCGTATTTGTTTTTAGTAAATTATATTTTATGATTGGTATACATCGTTTTTAGGTGCCAGAATTGTAGAAAACTTAAGTAACATTTAAACACCTTAAAAAATTCAAGGTCTGCCGCAGGATGTTGGAGCTGCTGATATCGAACGCGACACGCTTTCTTAGCGGAGATGATGTTGTGCTCAAGACGCCAGAACCAGGCAAAACAGGTAAATAGTAGGTCTCGTATAGATATTGTGTGGCCTACCTTGCGGAAAGAACACGGTCATGGTCTGCCGCAGAATGTTGTAAAAGCTGCTGACGACGAACACCTGCTTGGCCGAGATGACGTTATTTTCGAGCACGAAGGCCAGAATCGAGCAGAACAGGCAGATGCGGGTGGTGAACATCGTGAACGAGGTCAGCACGCCGCGAATGTATGAAGTGGCGCGGATCTGTTTTATCTCCTGCCTGCGTCAAACAACAAATATTTAACAAACAAACCGTTTGCCATGTACACTTAACATCTGTTAAGTTAATGAAAAGCGAATTTTAGCAAATTATACCAATGCTAAAATTAATGAGTGTATAATAAATATGTGGAAATTATGTCCTATCCCATAAATCTAATAAAAACATTAAAAATACTCCAGATCAAAATTATCAGGTCACAAACAAGCAAGCTAAAGTGTCTCTTCCTATGTTCCTGACGCGCGCCAACCAGAAAGGCAGCTAGGTTTAATGTTACTTTTCAGTGTATAAAACCAGTGGCGTACTGATAGCTGAATTTAAGTAAACATTTCAAAAACATTCTTGAGAGCATTAAATGTAAATTGCCACGAACTTCCTCCCATTGTGCGATTGGAACATAGTCCACAACAAAAGCCCTTGGGTAGGTCCGGCGTATAATAGAACAAAAAAATTTACCTGGCTGTGAGCGTTTAATTTTACCGATAATATAGCGATATTATTTTTCTGCGGAATTCATGTTGTAAATTAAAAAAATAATAATGTATCAACTTCGAGTCAGGCTCGCACACCAGAGCTGTCATATCTATTGTGCCAACGAAATTATATACTGGACTGGTGATCACACCCGAATTATACATGTTCGCTATAGGTCATGGGAACCGAGATTGTTCTCATGACAATTGGTCTCATGACGTACTGTCCTTCGTCATCGTGAGTCATGAGTACACCTAGATATGATGACGAACACAAACGGTTACTTATTTGGGGGATTTCGTAAGATGGCTCGTTCGCCACTAAGGCCCTAAATCGTTCGGCTGTTTTGCATTTAGACGCATGCGATCAACGGAATGCCTTTGCCGCGTCGTGTCCCGAAAACACGTCATTGTTTTTGGCGGCAAACGCGTGCGTTAAACGCCGTGGCAACCGCATTGTCATTTTTCCTACGTCAGCATACACTCGCGGCCAATAATATGGAAACAAGCATATATTTCAAAAGAAAAGTGTGAGTTTTCAAAATGTGATTACTCATTGACAATTTAAAAGCAATATGATAAAAATAATAATAAGACATTTAAAAAGTAAATTACTCAAATTCTGGTGATGATAATAACCAGTTCAACATTTTGTAAGGCGAAAGGGTATAATTATGTTACTTTTCCTAATTTATTGTTTTCTATTTTTTTCACAATACCGTAGGCGATCGGTAATCCGGCAACCGATTTTATCCCCCTTTGCGCGATTGTTGGAACTGCCGAATAAGTGTTTTTTTATACTACACCGGTGGCAAACAAGCATACGGCCCGCCTGATGGTAAGCAGTCTCCATAGCCTATGTAGGTCTGCCACTCCAGAGGAGTTACATGCGCGTTGCCAACCCTAACACTCCGCACCCTCGTTGAGCACCTCTGGCAACCTTTTTCGTTCTTTTATATGGATAATAAAAGAACGAAAAAAAAACACGTGGCACTACCGAACCATGCAACGTAATCCGGAGGTCGGACCATCTAAGGCGCTAACTGCCTGATTGGCGAGCCCTACTGTATTTAAGGATGTTTTGATATTTAGCGTGTATATTTCATCTTATGGGGCCTGATGTAAGTTTTAGGTTAAAAACACAAAACAACAAAGAGAGAAACATGAAATATTAAAGACAACAACGTTGTTTCCATATGTTTGGCCTTGGGTGTAGAGCGACTTTGTTTTATGCGTACAACACTGAGTCTGTAACGCGATTTAGGGCATTCCCACACCTATCGGGGCATTTCTATTTAAAATTGTATACTAACTTGCATTTTAGATTTTGGATTTATTATATAGAATCACGAGCCCTTTAGATTTTAATACACGAAAAAAAGTGTCACCAAAATGTCACACATGTTTTGTTGGTTCTTTATGTTACGGTCATAGAAATTTGGATTGAAAACGTAACTAAATGGACAAAAAAATGGTGCCATTTTTTTCTTAGTAAAAGTGAAAAAAGCTCATGATTCTGCGTAGATATAATATACAAAATCCTTATTCCACAAAAGTTGGAGGTACGACTAGACATGCCCATCGAGGCGGGATCGGCAAAAGCCGATATGTACGTAAAAGCTTTATATCTATGCCATAAGAGCGAAAAAGACGTCTCGTGATGTGTCAGGCGTTGGCCGAGCCGAGCCGAGCCGAGCCGAGCCAAGCCAAGCCAAGCCGAGCGTGCGGGCACCCTAACCACGTTTCACGCAATAAACAAGGATACGCCTTACACATACGTATATGAAGGTACAATTTTTATGCGTGTTTGATGCATTGCGCCTCACGCTGCGGTTACCGCTGCGTGTACCGCATAAAACAATGTTAGGTAATTAGATTATCTGATTTTAAACGATGTGCGTCAAACGCATCGTGATTAGTTTTTTACAGCGATTATCATATGAGACAACCGCGCGCTTAAGACACTTAATTATAGTGCGTCCATCCACTTTCCAAAATCGCTTATACAAAGGAAAATTCCGGGAACTTCTATGCAGATTTAACCGTTTCAAAAATACATATAACTTTCGTTAAGCCTTTCCATAATTTTCTAAAAACATTTCTGCTTTTTTATTTTTGGTATTTTTCCAACACATCTGTAACCCTTTCAGATTGCTCTTTAACGATAAGACCGCCTGTTGTCTGCCTCTACATTTAATTAATTGTTTATTTTCTTCTATCTTTTTACTTCTAGAGTAGAGAGAGTTAGAGAGTATTATATCTATCTACATATATGTAGCCGACTGTGCTGTAATGTACGTACTTCCTGGCCTTAGCTACAAGATCCGCGAACGGTTTCTCCCAGGTGTACATCTTGATAACTTGAATGCCGGAGAGGATCTCGTTCATGAGCCGCACGCGCTCGTCCGTGCGCAGCGCCGTCTTAAGCCGAAGCACCGACGTCCTCTTGCCCAGCCATGCTACAATAAACGGAACTTGTGAATCATCACATTTGAATTATGAGACACTTCCATACCGGACATGTTCGTTGAACGCCACGCCTATTATAACGCGCCGTCGTAAACCTTATCAGAATGGACGCAGGTTAATATAAAACTGTAAACGCGCGTCTGTGACCGTTTTTGGCGGTCAAAGGGTGTCATAATTCATGACAATTGCAAGTATTGTCAAACGTTCGCTGCTTTAAAGACGATATGAACACTAGTGTGAAAAGTGACAATCTCACCAACATTTTTAAATTTCGCTGTTCGAAATTCATTGAAAGCTAAAATTTACGGATATTACGTTACAGAATTTATGATGTCGCGTTACGACAAATAATATTGGGCTTCTTCTTATTTAATGCTTTTGCTTGACTCAACACATACTTAAGTTCTAACTTGCCCTAACTGATAATAAAGAGCTGCAATGAATACATTTGATGCGACTATAAGTACATTTAGGATTTCAGCGTGTTAAACATACAATGAAAAGCCCTATAAGATTGGTAATATAACATTTAGTGACACATTTTCTTACATATTTCATTAGTTTAAAATTTTTGCATATATTTTACAATAAAGAGAACTCTCATGAAATATCTTAGCGTACGTTAAATGAATTTGAGCTCTGTTTTTTACATTTCAGATACTCATTACAGTTAAATTGGGCAATCGAACTGTAGTATATTAAAAGTCATAAAAACATAAAAATTAATTAATATTGGTGTATAGGTAAGCAAAGCAGCTCAGCCTGACGTTTATAAACGCGCGTGAACAAGTAGCCCAGACATGATGTCGTTGCCGAGCCATAATGCCGACGTATTATGCTAACATAATACCACTACGTTTACGAATGCAAGGCTGAAATGTCACACCATTCACCTATATAATACATGTTCATTTCGTTTGATGTTTCGAATATCTTAAATGCTGATTGAAAAACGTGTTTGTTTAATGTAGGTGTTAGGAATAGTTTTTCAATTTTTACTTCACTTTACTCGCGTAATTAAGTTTAATTTTAGACCGATGCCGATAATTATAAACCTTTTTCATTATAGTCATAGAAACAATAAAAACAGTTTGTAAATATTAAGACACTTTTTATTTCCTATCGAGATTTCAAAGCGCTCACGCGGAGTATATGGGTGAACGTGAACTCAGCTATTTTTGTTGTTACATACTCTGTCCCGTCAACGAGGCGACAGTGGCACAATTCGTTAGAAGAACTCTTGTACCACGTTATATTATCGTGCTTAATAGATGGCCCATTGTGAAAAGGGCATATGAGTACCACAACAAATGCATTGTTTAGTTAATTTGAATATCATAAAACCAGAATGTAAAGTGATCAAGGCTACCGAAACTATGGCAACGAAAGACTTCTCGAAAGTCACACTCTGAATTTTGATATTATTAACAAGTTTGAACAAGGAAGACAAATTGCTTTAGCAATCACAAATAAAAAATTCGCTGCAGATGACAATGTCAATATTTGGCCATGCTTCTAAATTAATATTCTTCATACAAATAAATATGGTATACGAATAAAGTAGGAGACTAATGGAGCAATAGTAGTTTATGCAACATTATGTACAGTTACATATACTGTTTTATCTACACACATATTTGACCTTGGCCGGTAAAATGTCCCAATTTGTCGCTTGCCATACGGACGAGATATCTTTACACGAATAACCTAACAAGGCGTCCTTATGGCAAGCAACAAAGTAGGACGTTTTGCCGGCCGCGGTCACATATTATAAGCTCTCTTTGATGTCTTCAAGAGCCGCATATTACGAGTGGCACTGTGGCATCCTTGCTTTGTCGCGGAAATCAGGTGGCATCTTTGAAATATCTTGATCGCTCAGTTTGCCGAAAGAAGTGCTATAGTTAATTTATAAACAAAGAACTAATTAAAGAACAGGCTATTAACAGTATTGTATAGTATTTTTTTTCGTTTTCGTTCTATATCGAGTAGGTAATACGCGAAATTTGTCAAAATTGTTTGCAATTGACACTTTATTAGAGGTTAAATTACGGAAGGTAGAGGCAAGGAACATTATCTCATATACCAAATAGTGTCCAACAAAAAACCATAAATAGGTGGCGCTACAATACCTAGAATACTTGAGAAAATCTAATCTTAGACAGCGCACTTCACTTCTTCAATAACGCCTAGGTTCTTAAGCTACTCTAGCGCTACTCTGGAGAGATTTGGAACTATTATTTATAGCTGACATCTGGACACTTTTGTAACAGTTCTGCCTAAGGAGATTCTGGAGACCTTCCATAGGTTAAATCAAATTGCTTTGTTCGAAATTTGAATGTAATTATAAAATGAATATTGATATTATAATTATGCCATAATAATATTTTCACAGATAAGAAATTCGTTCTTACAAAACAGTTTATGTTTATAGTAAATTGCAGTTTTTGATTATAGAGGATGTATCATGTGTGTAAATAATTAAAATACCCACACATATAGCGCTAAGAGTATCATCATCCATGACGTGTTATGCGCCTGGTCTACTGTGTAATGTCTACATTGCTGCTCAATCTTAAAACAAACAAACTTTTTGTTGATAATGTTAAACTTTGTTAAATAATATACATCCTAAACGGTATGTCACTGCCACAATAGGGTAGCCTCATACTTAAAAAAACCGCTGAGTAGTTTAAGCTAATTTATCCATTAGTAAGATAAAAGGGAAACCACGGCATGACAAGAAATAATAGAATGTGACAATCGCCATAAGCAGGGGATCCAAGTGTATTTACTGATACAGTAATATGACTGACACGTGTTTCGCTGTAAGACGCTCACATATTAAGATAGGCTGAATAAACATAGTTGTTTTATAATTTATATTAATTCGCATCTACATTGAGAACGACAGTAGCTGAAGTAGTAAAGGGGGTCAAGTCTTGAAATTGATCTACGCACGTTTTTATTCTCTTGGTAATAAAGTGTTCATAACTACTCCTGCTGCTGACTATTGTATGTTTTCGTAGTCGATGGTCATAATTCACCATTGTGCGCAGTGAAATCTATCAACCAACTGATAGAACTTTATAACTTCTTATACAAGCTTTTAACGAACTACGAAAAACAAACAGTTTAGTGCAACCGGCCGGTTCAAGACGTGCGGTGTTTTCGCCGGACCACGGACCGTGTTACGCGACTACGTCCAGTATTATATGTGAATACCGACAGCTACACCCAAGAAAACAAGACATCGTCGCTGGACCCGGACAATTGTCCGGCTAAATCACCGACGTCTACAACCGGTCTTATTCTGCTAATGTTAACAAGGAGAAGGTTTATGTACCATTTCACACAGTTCAAAGAAAAGTACTACTTAATAAATGTCGTACCTTGTAGAGGTATGAACGCCAACATGAACCCGACGCCAACGACCGCCGCCCAGCTGATCTCCTGCCACATCAGGTAGGTGATGATGACCGTGGCCAGCGGCCCTATCCACAGATAGTGCAAGAATATCACTGCCACGTCGAAGCGGTTCACGTCGTTCGAGAGCAGATTCACCACTTGACCGACCGTCGTTTCGCCGAGAGCCGTCTTTGACAGTCTGAGCGACTGAAACAACATACACCTATTTAATTGTAATAATTTTCGCAGCAAAACCGTATAGATTTAAATTTTTATTATTTTCTGTCAGGGGCCTAGGAGAACTTTTCATGAATAAAGTAAAGTAATAATTTAAACAAATTTTACCACAAACTATACTATATAAACTAAGCTGTAGTCAGGTTAGTTTTTCAAACTTGATATTTATATATTTTTTTTTATGGAACGTGCCAATGGTTGCTTAAGGTGAAGTTACATGACGAGTAAAAAATAAAAGACTAAAACAAAATAATTGGCTGTTTCATACATTTTGGCTGTCTGACCTTGACATTTTCTATGAGTGTTTTTTTTTTTCGCGATTACGGAGTTGGTCCCATAGTAAAAGTTGCTCAGTATGACCTATATATTCAGCCCGTAAGTTATTGCAGGTGACTAAATAAACACCCTGTATGTATAAGTTTAAAGCGGGCTTTTAAAACTGAGCAAGAAAATGTAATGATTTTGTAATACTATTTATAGTCAATGTATAATTAATTATTTTTTGTTAAACAATTTAAAATATCAAACTTAACACAAACTAAGTGATTTTTAAAAATCGTCGAACTAATATTTCTATTGAATGATGCATAGACAAGAATGCCCTTGCTAAATAGGTAACACACAGCTGCTCATACCGTGACGTTGAGGAAAACCCGCATAATTACTTAAGTAAATTTACAAACAGCACTTAACTGATCATTGGTAGACATTATTTCAATACAAAAAGGTTTACAAATAATTTTCACCGCTTCGGGCAAGGCTCGAACTTGCGACCTTTCGAACATCGGTCCGATTCGGTACTGGTCAGTCGGTACAAGTAGACGTTACTATGAGCTCCCCTAACGCGTGTAAAAAAGGAAGTGATGGAGGAATTTGCACGTTGGATAGGTTCTGTAGCTCAGTTGGAGAGCCCTTATCCCTTGGAGCGTTCTCCGATTTCACGAAATAACGCTCGATAGATGGCGTTGGCGCTCGGTACGCGAGCGCCGGCAACGCGACGCGCGTTTCAATGCAGAAAAGAATAATCTTGATAGTTTTCAATATATGTATTTTCAAGCAACATTAATTTTAGTGTTATATTATATGGGCACTCTTTATTTTATTTTATATGCACAGTAGTAGTGTACAGAGTGTACTATAACCCTTGCTCATTATTCTATCTCTTTCACACCAATGGAACATGAAATAGATAGTAAATGACTGCAGGTATAAATAAAGAACATGCGCTTATGGCTAAATTTGCAGAAAATGACAGCATGAACTGTATAGCTTGAATTGTGTTGGCTACGCACCTAGGGTGCCTAGCCAAGATGCCAATAGTTTGCGCATATTAGTGCGATAGAGAGACAGATAGTGTTTCGTTGTCATAGCGTAAACAATTAGCATGTTGGCTACGCACCCATGCTGCCTAGCCACGACACAATCGATCTAGATGAGTTCCAGGGTCTCATGATGGAGTCAGGAGTTGGTCACCAGACCTACTAATCTAACATAACTCAATCGTGTTTGGGCTCAATAGATTTGTCATGCCGAGCACCATCAATTTAGATGAGTTCCAGGGTCTCATGATGGAGTCAGGAGTTGGTCACCAGAACTCCTAATCATAACTCAATAGATTTGCCCTGCCGAGCACCATCGATCTAGATGAGTTCCAGGGTCTCATGATGGAGTCAGGAGTTGGTCACCAGAACTCCTAATCTACTCAACATAACTCCATCGTGTTTGGGCTCAATAGATTTGCCCTGACGAACACCATCGATCTAGATGAGTTCCAGGGTCTCATGATGGAGTTTAAAAATAATTTCCAGCCCCTCATACACGATATGTTGAATCAAATTGTAATAATTCATGTACCAAATGATTCTTTTTTACTGCAAAATTGAGAACCGAAACGACACTTCTCACTGCAAAATTTGAAAAAGACTCCCATGAAAACTCATTAAAAAACAGGTTCAAAAGAGAAAATGAAAATTTTAACTGTTCCAGCCACTAGTTTAGGAAATGATTATTTAAGTACATTACCAGTTTTTGAATATATACTTATAGGTACGTCGTAATCTTGAATGAAAAAGGAAGCATTTTACAAAATACGCTCGTCTGTGGGAATAAGGCCTCTTAAGAGCGGTTAGGCCGGCGTTCTAAAAGGTCGTAAGTTCGGATATTGTCTGAAGCAGTGAAATTATAATGTTTCCTTAAATTGATCTTTTTTCGCCATATTACAAATAAATAAGGTGTAAAATAAGATGTTTAACATATCTTTGACGAAGATTGTACCTGCTTGATAAAAATAAAGTTAAAAATCCTCGTACTGGAAGCTGTGATTGTCATGTTAACATTTTAGGATACTTTTGTGTCATTTTCACCTTCGTAATTATTGTGGGCTATTTATTATGAAAATAGAAGACTTGACTTGAAGGTCGTCACAAACTATCGCATTAAAAGGTTATTAACATTTGGTTACAAACAAAACATGTGAAAATTATATAAGTTCTTCGTTTGACCATGAAACAGGTGATTTGAGCGTTTGCAATGAATATCTCAGCGTTACATTGACCATTAAAATTGCGTTTTTAAACTAGATCCGACGTCACAGTCTCAACCATATTCAATATGAGTAATGATTTTCTGGCGTGGGTATTCGCAATTTTAGCTCAAATATTATGCAAATGTGAGTAAGCATAAAATAATCTTGACCTCAAATGCATCACCTTACCTTTCGATATATGAGAGAGCAACAGGCAACCCGGAACTTCATGCCCATGTGTAATATGGCCATCATGTAGGAGTGCACGACGAGCACGTTGAGCGCCGAGCACAGCACCACGGCCCCGGCGTACCAGTACGCCTCGTTGAGCGACACGGGCTGGTCCGTCCTCACCGCGTAAAAGTCCACCAGCTTGCCGAGGAACACCGGCTGCGCGAGCCTGCCGAAAGTGACGACTTCAACAAAACATGCCGCACGTTTTACAACACACCTTCCATAACATACTCGGAAGGGCTACCACACAATTTTGCGTTCGCGGTTTTAAGCAGAATTGGATTTACATAATAGTAGAGTTTATAAACCCAGAATTCCAAGGAACTCCATTTGCATATTTTCGAAAATACTTAAATGAAAATATAGATAGATGTTCACCTGTTACTAGTATAATCGTTTGAACGTCTTGGAGTTCAGAAATTGTGAACTCATTGGGCCGTACCGTACCGGCACTGTACCGTACATTTTTATTTGTTTTACAATCTGTAAGACGTAGACTGTACAAAATATATGTTGACAGTGGCGTAGCGTGCCTTGGTGGGGCCCCATATAAAAAAATATTTGGGGGCCCTTAGGAAGGGCAACGATTACTCACAAAAACGCACGTTGAGGGCCCCATATAATTGATACGGCAGATACGGCGGTAGCTACGCCCCTGTTTGTTGAGCCAACTGTGGAACCCTGTTGCTATTTCAGGCCAATCAATCCTATAGTAATCGGTAGTTGCATTGCACTACACTAAGTTTAGAGTACATATGGTGCTACTTTACCAAACTAGTGATGGTGCACATTGGTGTTATAGTGTTGTATAACGCTACGTTATACAAACACTTTGTTGTAAAACGTTTTATAGCATTTTGTCATAAATTGTAACAAAATTTATGAATTATGTAAACTTATTGTGTTATGTAACCTAACATTGATAACTTGTTAGGTGTTTTATCTACACACATCATAAACCCTCTATGATGCTTTCAAAATCCACAAGTAATGGCCAGCATTAAACTGTTTTTTAACAAAAAAAATATTATCTGTGAAAATGTTATTATTGCCTCATTACTAATGGGCCAATTACATCCAGACTTCCCGATATCGAGCCCGAAGTTAGTCCCGATATAAGGCCTGATAATCGTTTTCCATTTCACGGAATATCAGCACAACTTTATCAATATTTGAAATGTAAAAAACAGTTTGTCTCTAATTGCCATAAATGTTCGTTTGATATTTTTGCATATGAACCTATTTTTTACATTTCAAATATTAAACGGAAAAATACTCTTGCTGGGGCCCGACGTCGGGCCTGATGTCAGGCCTGATAAAGTGTGGATGTAATTGGCACTTAAGTATATCGAAATCGATTTGGTAATGATATTCAAATTTCGAACATCTCTGAATAAAAAAAGCAATTTGAGTTGACCTCTCTCAGAATAATATCTTGTTAGAAAGTAGACCATGGAAGAGGCTGTGCTCAGTAAATTCGCTGTTTATTTTCTGTTTCTGCAAAAAAGATAAAGCACTCGTCTTGGATGCGTCGGGCTCTAAAAGCGAGAGAAAAGTACAGTGCAACATAATATCTGGTAGATTTGGATATTGCCGGATGTTTAATAAGTAATAACCGATTTTCTGAGAGTGAACAGTTCACAGTTTAAATTTCTGGAGAATGTATCTGGGAAGAAAATTACAAAACAGGACACTATGTAGAAAATTTACATATAAATATTACGAAAGACTAGCAGTCACCCTGTAGATTACGTGAGTCTCGGAGATGTATACAAGATATCAGACCAAGTTATATCCCTTATCATACCAAAAGTGTGCGAGGCTCTTATTGAGGGTTTACAAGAATTTATACACGTAAGTGATCGACATTTTAATTAATTAAATGGTACCACCAAGTTTCAAGATAATAATGATGAAAAAAATATGGTAAGGAAACTAAATGTAAACTTTGCTTAACTTTGCAAATAATCTAACTGCTTCGGAATTATTCTAAATAATCACCTGTCAAATATAGACTTGTTTCTGAAATGATCGGACTTGGTAAGAAACAACAGGTCTCCAATTATAAGCTTACATTTTGCTCCTAATCGAAATACCTCAAAATTAATTTGAAATAGAGCTGGATTATCAAAGAAAACTTTGTAGCCACAGTAAATTTACTGCCGTCTTTCGACACATGATTAAAACTTTTAGAACGCCATTAATTCGTTAAATATAAAAAAGTGGCGCCATCTAATAGATCAAAGGCCAAAGGTATGGCGGCATCGTTTCGAGCGGTGGCGCCACAACCTTACCACAACCTACCAGCGTGTGAGCATTTAAAACACCTAAAAAGTTGTCGCAATATGTCATGAAGTGTTAGTGAATGTTATTGTGCTTTAGGACGTTATACAACACTATAACACCAATGTGGAGAAGTTTACTACAATCTACTTCTATAATGAGGGTATACCGCATGCATTTTCGAGCGTAGTTATAGTTTCTAAGACAAAATGATCAATATGTAAGATATTGATCATTTTGTCTTTAATTAATATTAATACTAAATCCTAACAATTAGGCCCGTTCATAAAGAATGGACATGTAATGTTTGATCTGTAACCGAGTATAACTATTAATAACGTACGAATTAGTATATCGAGTAACAACTATTTTTATTGTATTAGTGTATTGGAATTATATTAATTATTTGATTGTTTGTAACGACATACCATGTAATGCACATATTACTTTATGGTGAATAAATGGAATGAAATGAATGAAATTAGTAATTTTACCGCTTCAGCAAACAAAACGTCTAAAACTTTCATCGTGTGACATGTACTCCGCGTGATATTATGTTAATGTGATTTGCAGAAAAATGTATGAAGAACTAACGTCAAATTAATTTACTAATCTAACTATGTAAACAAAAGCCTTATTCCCTAGACACTAAACGCAGTTGAAATCTATGTCTAATATATTGATCTACCAAAGTACCTAATGTGTGCTCACTTCTCGGAACGGTCTGACATGGTGCGTGGACGCGCCCGCTCAAAGAAGATGAGAAGTCGTTTCAACATCAACGGCTGCTGCATCCTAGCATCAAATTAAAGGCATTGTGTGATCTTGGATGGATATTATGCTCAAGTTGGTGTAGTGAATAAATTGTGGATAAATTAATGAAAACGTTTATTTCTAGGAACTAAATATTCTTAGTCCAGTAACAGATATCTCTTCTGACCAATTATATGTATATGTATTATAAATACGCAATGTGTGAAATAAAAGAAGGAAATTGATATTGGCTGCCTCAGGCGAGACTAGAATTTGCTACTCTAGGATTCCAGTCTACCATCACCTTCATAATTATACATATCTTAGTAGCGCCTCCAAATATGGAAATTTATTTATTTTAGCGGGCAGTTTCGTAAAACATTAATTCACTTAGAAACGAAACGGTCTGATAAGTAGAATGACATATGTTTTATTAGTCTGACTATTTAATTACTTATTCGAAACAAAGTAATTTCTTGAAATTAAAATTGATTCCAGCCCTGGACACTGGAGGCCTTGATAACATTTTTTTCGTATATACCATTTATATCGGTCTGTAACTATTTAATGCCAATAGTTTAGATATTATGATTGACAGAAGAAACACAGATATTTCAGTTACTTTTTGTTCGGTCTCCTACTAGGTCGAGTTCAGTGGCATAGTTCACAGTATAGATATTCAAATAGATATTTAACATGCATGATTATTTGGGCAAACAACTTAGAGTAAGACAAAGATAAGTTGGCAGCGATTTTGACAGCTCATTTTAAACTTGCACAGGCTGGGCTATCAAAATCACTGCTAAATTAGCTTGGTTTGACTCTAATGTATCACTTTTTTCCCATTTTTTTTATTACCACATGAAACGTAAAGGATTGGATAGCAACTGCATTATAAAATAATTTAAATATATTTAATGTCCTCGGTTACCGCGATAGTTAATCATAAAATATTTTTTTGGATTAAAAGATGTGCCCTTTTCGGAACATCAAAATTAGCGTAAATGTACTCGCTCGTTACCTTCCAATTAATTCTGGTAAATTACAGAGACTTAAAAACTACGTCGCCGAGCATGACGCGTATTCAATCAAGTCTGTAGTTGTGTATTACAACCTGAAGGTCGCTGCTTCTTGACTGATAAGTCACCTGAGTATGTCATAATAATAGATCACCCCTAACCGGTGATAACCAGTGACCAACTACTCAAGTAGGTTTAAATGCTTGTTTTATTAGCGTATTAGATCACTTTATCAAACAGTGTAATGTAGACATTGATGGATCTGTTTTTAATACTCCTGGGTTTTTACCCAATGTTTTTATTGTATTCCACCAACATGAATTACATGAACCTCTAATAACTCAAGGACATTAGAAAAAGCGGCCAAGTGCGAGTCGGACTCGCCCATGAAGGGTTCCGTACCATTTATGACGTATTAAAAAAACTACTTACTAGATCTCGTTCAAACCAATTTTCGGTGGAAGTTTGCATGGTAATGTACATCATATATTTTTTTTAGATTTTTCATTCTGTTATTTTAGAAGTTACAGGGGGGGGGGGGGACACATTTTTTCACTTTGGATGTGTCTTCGCGCAAACTATTCAGTTTAGAAAAAAATGATATTAGGAACCTAAATATCATTTTTGAAGACATATCCATAGATACCCCACACGTATGGGTTTGATGAAAAAAAAAATATTTTTTATAAATTTTATGACGTATTGAAAAAAAACTACTGATTAGATCTCATTCAAACCAATTTTCGGTGGAAGTTGGCATAGCAAAATTAGCAATGTATATCGTGTATTTTTTTTAGATTTTTCATTCTGTTATTTTAGAAGTTACGGGGGGGGGGACACACATTTTACCACTTTGGAAGTGTCTCTCGCGCAAACTATTCAGCTTAGAAAAAAATGATATTAGTAACCTCAATATCATTTTTAAAGACCTATCCATAGATACCCCGCACGTATGGGTTTGATGAAAAAAGATTTTTTTGAGTTTCAGTTCTAAGTATGGAGAACCCCAAAATTTATTGTTTTTTTTTCTATTTTTATGTAAACATCCTAATGCGGTTCATAGAATACATCTACTTACCAATTTTGAACAGTATAGCTCTTATAGTTTCGGAAAAAAGTGGCGGTGACATAATCGGACAGACAGACGGACATGACGAATCTATAAGGGTTCCGTTTTTTGCCATTTGGCTACGGAACCCTAAAAATCAGGAGAAATAATTCACGTACTTTTGAAAAATGGCATAGTTATACCAAGTGGTCTCCAGATAAACATACTAAAAGTCCTCGAGGGTGGGGGTTGTGCTGAGGGTGTAAGGGGGGTTGTAGGTACCTTTTTTCACATCTTTGCTCAAATTTCGAATATCTTTACGAATAGCATTAAGACTACTGCGGACAAAAGTTTACAATTCCCTACAAATTTGGTTATGTTTATTTTTACTCTACGATCAATACTTTAGGAGCTACAGGCTGTTTAAGTTAATAAGAGAGACAAATAATAGACGATTTAAGAAAACGTCGTTTTTTCGTATTTGTTCATCATCTTGTAATTTATTTAAGCAGTAGACCTATACGTGTCCCGGAATTACCTACTGCTACTAGATATGTGTACCCCGAAGTCTGCAAATACCTAGTTGACAATGGCCTGGTTTGCAACGGTTAGTCTAACCTTGATCTAGTGAGATTTCCAACTTGAACATTACTATTATATCATATATTCGAAATTGATTTAGCGTTTCACAGTAGAATGTAAGAGCTATATATATATATACATTAAATAAATAATAAATAAATATTATAGGACATCCTTAGTATCCTTACACAAATCGACTAAGCCCTAAAGCAAGCCCAAGAAGGCTTGTGTTGTGGGTACCCAGACAACAATATATAATATACAAATACTTATATACATATATTACACCAATGACTCAGGAACAAATATCTGTGCTAATCACACAAATATATGCCCTTACTGGGATTCGAACCCAAGACCATCGGCTTTATAAGCAGTCACTACCCACTAGGCCAGACGGATCGTCGTCATCGATATAGATACAATATATACAATATTGAAGTATATATTATAACATGACAAAAAGAGCGGAACAAAAACATATTTATTCACACAAGATCAAAGTCTGAGCTGATGCTGACACAGATAACATAAGTTATCCTCGATTCATCTATTAAGCTGCACGTGTGATCCAATATTAATCATGCTGCTTTGTAATATCAATGATTTATACATACAATAGCCAATTCAAACTTGTTTAATTTGTTATATACAGTTATAATAGTTACAATATGAATGATAGCTAATTTTGATAGTCAAATATAAATAGAAATCAGAAATCATTTATTGTGAGCCATGGTACATAGTACATGGTACATATAAATATGTAAATACAAATATTGGAGACAATCTTACACAAATAACCTAACCCAAACTAAGCAAAGCGTGTACAACCCACTAGGCCGAACCGGTCAAATGTACTAGATAAAGAGTCGCTATATGAAGGACATTGTATAAAGAAAATATCGGCCAATAGCATGTCGGGCCATGCTCGGTGTAGGGTTCCGTAGTTACCATTCCGTCAGAATAAAAAAAAAAGCTAAACGGGGGCTATTAATATGTAATCATGTACATTATAAGCATAAGGGAGTACCTTGACAGCGCTTTGTACATATTTTTACTAAGAAGAGAAGACTTACAGTAATTCAAAACGCAAATTTTCCGAAAATGTTCACTTTATCAAATGGTTATTGGTGATCCGTATTGGTTTGAAAAGACATTTCCAACGATACCCCACACTATTGGGTTGAAGCAAACATAAATAAAATATATTAAGAATAAAATAAGCTATCATTTGATATAATAACGATTAAATAAAAAAATAATAATACGCAATACAGGGTGTAAATTAAGTCACCTGAATGTGGTGAATATACCCGGTGGCCAAAAATTATGTACATTTCCGTTGCCAGGGAGGTTTTGGGCTTATACTTAGCAACTTTTACTATGGGACCAACCCCGAAATCACGAAAAAAAATTCTGGCTGTTTCATACATTTTAGCTGGTCCATTTTCCCATGGAGGGTAAAAAATTTTTTCGCAATTTCGGGGTTGGTCCCATAGTAAAAGTTGCTCAGTATAATCCCAAAACCTCCCTGGCAACGGGAATGCACATATTTTTGGCCACCTTGTATAGGTCATACTGAGCAACTTTTACTATGGGACCAACCTCGAAATCACGAATAAAAATTTACTGTACCATACAAAATATCAACGTCAGCCAGCCATAATGTATTTAATAACTAAATTTACATCCTGTACATGTACAACTGGGCAACTTATTTGCAATGTGCTAATTATCATCCATATATTTCTAATCACTAATAAATAACAGATGAGGGTAAATATTTTTTTATACCGTATCTTAGACTAAAAGCCACGGACGGACGGACAGATGAACTACATATAAGGGCGAAACTATAAGGGTTCCTAGTTGACTACGGAACCCTAATAAAAAGCGTAAATCGCGAGTTAGTGGTCGATTGGTGCCTTTCTGCAGCTTGTCCTTTGGCCTAAAGTGCATGTGCCTCGCGCTGGGTTGGCTGGGACGCTGCGGGACTTCGGTCTTTGCAGGCCTTCCTAGCTCATCGTCTGTCCGTTGGACCACCTATAAGATTATTTTGGCAAACATTGTCCGATGATCCGATCTCGTTCGGATACAATTGTGCAGTCTATGTATCACACTGTAATATGGCTTGCCTTAACTGACAAGGAAAGGTACCCAACTGTCCGATTCCGATTTGATTTATATTTATATATGTTATAGAGTAGTCTAAAATAACCGACACGTATTTTTTTTAGCTGCCCAAACTCAACTTATTGGGAGAAATTGTCCTCCAAAGTACTAAAAAGTTACTAAATCTTCTAACTCCTATAGAAAGTGATGCTCGAGCAACTTGCTAGTTAATGGCTTGTTTGAGTATATATTTGAGAGTAGGAAAAAATAATGTACACGTGTTTTGTTATATCTGCTTAAACTCAAGTTTTCCTAAAAAAAACACCCGTCTTCATGTGTAACTTTAGCGATAAGATATTATAAAACTTCGAATGTCGATTTTTTTAGGAAAAAATGAGTTTTAGCCGATATAACAAAACACGTGCTCATTATTTTTTGCTACTTTCAAACATATACTCAAACCAGCCATTAACTAGCAAGTTGCTTGAGCATCACTTTCTATAGGAGTTAGAAGATTTAGTAACTTTTTAGTACTTTGGAGGACAATTTCTCCCAATAGGTTGAGTTTGGGCAGCTAAAAACAATACGTGTCCGTTATTTTAGACTACTCTATAATATATATAAGTATAAATCAAACGGAACCTTTCCTTGTGAGAACTTTGTTTATTAGTATCACCAACAGAAGATACAATTTACATACCATTCGTTACAAACTACATATAAAAGCTCATTTATAATTGATCCCCCACTTAAAGGTAATTACAGCATGCAATAATGATTTAAACATTGCGTTTACACTAAATATTGCCACAAGGTAATCACTAAATAAACAGAGCATCCGATGAGAAATTTTACTCTGATTGCTTTGCTTTGTGTAAGCTAATATAGTGGTTACCCATATTTCTTATATCAATTACAATAACAAATTTTCGAATATCCCATAGAAATAACTATTAATATATGCGTATGTAGATTTCATTTGAAATGATTTATTTCTGTCATCTAATCCTATTATTAATTAATTACCACCGCTTCATACCGAAGCAGAACTAGCAAGTACGAGTATATTAAGGATACTTGACCGACCTCGGTGCAGGTTGTCAATTGTTATTGGTTAGATAACACCGCATATAACAAAAAATACAGCTAACATGTCACGTACCGCAATGTCATCGCGGAGAAAAAGTACCAAATGCATTAATCAATGTTACGATAATTTTGTTATTACTTACGATGCTCCACCGATGATCCCTAACAAGGGCCTCTTGCACCATCCCACTAATCCAGGGTTAACCGGTCAAACCTGGAGTTACCACGGTTACCTGTACAATTTGACACTGTTAGTGGGATGGTGCAAGTGGCGCTAAGGAACGTAACCCGAAAGCTAAAAGTGTCATTGATTGAAAACACCCGTTTCGTCCCACTGTCTTGTCGTATGGAATCAATAGTCCTTCCGGCTCTGTGTGTAACTGGAGAATTTTAAAGTTTTAGAGAATAGTGGAGACTTGCTTTTCCTCATTTTCCTCCCAACGATCCTCTGCCATTAACAAATCTATAAAAATAGTTAAAAACTTACTTTTTAGATTGCCCTTTTTAGATTGATAGACAATTTTATATTTAGGCGGGTGGTATGCCCATTTGCCACTAAGCCTGCTCAATAAGATAAGTAGTTCTCAATTTTAACATTACCAAAATAATAAGGTAAGTAGACAAATTGTAAAGTATAGAAACTGTGAAGTGCATAATTGCAATTGTCATGACCGTGACATATTTGTGAGTTTTCGTACTCTCAAACAGCGATAACGTAAACTGAAACAGTTTCTGTCATCAAATATACCTATCTGTGCACGTGAATTTAAATTATTATTAATTTCAATTTTTTATTTAGTGAATCTGGGAGATCCATATAGTGTTAGTAGAGTACAAAGTAACATAAATGTATATGTACTAGAACGGAAAAATGTTTACTAGAAGCCCAAATTCGAACCGCTAGAATCAGGTTGGATACCGGTATTTTGTCTTTAAAAAAATACCGGGTATTTTTTATGTAAGTACGTTATTTTTCGTTGTTTGGTTTATTATTTTATTTGTAATAAGACAATCAAATAAGACGAAGTTGTTACCTAAATATATGATTCAGCCCTACGTAAAGAGCATAACATAATTCAAAATTGGGCTATTTCGGGGTATTTAAAAAATACTAGTCTGAGCCCTGCCTAGAACTCTGGTTTTGATGTCGCACTCAAATCTCTCACCTTCTAGGGGTTCCCTCATCATTTTTAGGGCACCTCAAGGAGAAAAACGGAACCCTTATAGGATCACTCGTGCGTCTATTTATTTGTCCACCTGTCACAAGCTATTTGTTCCGAAACTGCTGGACCAATTAATTTGAGATTTGGTACACATACAAAGTCTGTAACCCGAAGACAGGCATGATTAGGAAAATAAATAAATTTTAGATATAGGAGCCACTATTAGGGTAAATGAGATTTAAAAAAAAAGTTTTTCACTTTATATTGTGTTGTCAAATGAAATATGAGTATGTCAATTATTTTTTTAATAATATTAAGATAATATATAAGTAAGAAGTTATTTAAGAAATCCCATCTCCTCTTATCTCCGAAACTACTGGGGCTAATAGTTTGGAAAAAACACTGAAAATAGGTCTTTACATATCGATTACAGGAAAACCTATAAGTCTGCAGGTCAGGTGGAGACGTACTTGAGAAATAAAAAAACATTGTTAAAAAATGTGCGAAGTACAGTCAAGGTATTAAATATCGGCACGGACAAAGTGTCAAAAATATGTATACACGCCCTTATTGCCCATACATTAAGGTTGTGTGTACATATTTTTGGCACTTTGTCCGTATCGATATTTAATACCTTGACTGTACATGGCCCCTTGGGCCGCAAATTCAACTCGCACTTGGCCGGTTTTTAATATCCTTTTTACAAATTTGGACATGGATAAGTTAGGTCCTTTCTGGCGCTTATTAGATTAGTATACGCCAGAGTGAATCCACTTTAGAATTTTTTTTCTCTACACTCATCAACATACAACACTATTTTCTCAACAAATCGATATTGCTGTTTCTCGGTAAAAACAAGTTAAAAGACTTTAACAACGACATGACCGTAATATAACATAAAACTACTGAATACGAGTAACTAACTGACCTGCGCGTAGTAAACCTAAGTCAGGTAAACGTTTCGCAACAGTTTCACCTTCGCTATATGTCCGTAAAGGGGACAATAACACTGGCGCAAAATATTAATAACATTGTTTTTCGCTACTTTAGGCAATATGAGCAGTTCGTCGATTAAAACAATTATCAATCAATGAACTCGGTATATTCGTATACATAAAAACAGCTTGTCTAGTCTAGACGTCGCCGATATCAAAAAGATATCTCTTAAACTGAACCCCTAGTGTAAATGTATTCGATAGCGTGACGTAACGTACCCGTTTGCGTTAAGTCTTATTTTGTATAGGATTTAGAAACGGCGCGCCAAGCGGGACGTTTTGGAAACTCAAAATTCCATACAAAATGAGACTTAACGCAAACGCGTACGTCACCTTTCGCTATCTAATAAATTTACACTAGGGGTACTGGTATTCAGAATTTTAAAATTACTTTAAGTAAAAAACGTTAGCGGGCGTGTGTATATTAATATGAACGGGAATTTGTATACATAAATCTACCTTTATGAATTAGTCATGTATTTTTATGGATCGAATTCTTCCTTTTCTATATTTTCGTTTGATATTTTTAAGAAATCATTTCTAAATCTTGTTTTAACCCTTTTTCAAGTTGCATCAATGTAGACGTCAGAAAAAGTAAGATGTATTTTCAAAAAAAGTTACTTATAGGTGACAAAACCAGTAATTTTTTGAGGGGGGCAATTTAATATGAACATTAATTTGATACGTAGGTATTTCTCTACTAAGTATATGTCTTGTATGGTCGTAAAAACTGTTTGCTAACAGTGACAGAGACAATTTCGAGCACTTTAATCACCGAGTGAACGCGGTACGAGTACGAACTCCTCATCCCAAAGACGGCTCAGGTTCACCAGTATGTGACCTCGAGATGTGTAACAGCTGGTAATCTGAGACCACTTTTGCGGTTGGTCAGAGCTGTAACTCCGTTTCTCGACCTTAGTCTATCTCTTCTTCAAGTGACAGATCCCACAAACTGAACGCTCGCTTGCGCTATTACATGTAGAGCCTAGAGTAGGCTCTATTGACGGTGCACGTGCTCGATGACTATAATGAATGCTAACGAGCCAGAGATCAGTGATTGCGCTTCTATTCCTCGTTGATAAAGCTTATTGGCAATCTGTGAGAGAACTAATCATAGTCAATTGAGAAACAAAGTCTTAAATTTGTTCGGGGAATGTACCTATCACATCAATACATTATTTATCCAGCAATACAAGTACTAAACACATCGTCGCATGATACTCGTAGCTACGCTTTATTTGGTACCTTACCACAACCTTTGCTTAGTTTGTGAGTACGTCTTTTTGAGAAAGATTGTCCCCATGTTACTTTGACTTAAGTATAAAAGAACTAAATATGTATATTGGCGTTCTGTGTTCTTGTTATAGAATATTCCTGAGAGTGACAGGCAGCCCAGACAGGACAAAGGTCTTAGCTTAGACAAAGCCATTACCTTCTCGAGTTCAAGATCGATTCATCGAATATTAGTAATACGATCCTTCAAATAACAAATAAGTACGGGCAAAGGCACGTTAAAAATAATTATTGTATCTTAGCCTCTGTCTGAGACTTCGTTCGCATAGAAGTCGTCAAACACAATCAACATTCGACAATCGAATTTGTCAACGAGCACCGATGAGTGCTTGGAAATGGAGACTTATAGATACAGTGAAACCGTAAAATGATACAATCATCTGACATAATTGGCGGAAGTGATAATATAAGAAGTCTTCATTGAGACCTGTAGAGTACGGTGCTCAATTGCCTATAATTAGCAATTAATAAGAGCTTAATATATGCATGGCACAGGATCGAGACAACTGGCGTGTACTCGTGTCGGAGGCCAAGACTCATTTTGGGTCGCTGCGCCATTAAGTAGTAGTAGTAGTAGTAGTAATATATGCATAGTACACCAGATATATAAATTACATCGGAGCGACCATAGTGTTCAAAATTACCTAAACATGCAATGTAACGTCTTGCTAATAGAGGCTATATTCAGATAGTTGTTCAAGATGAGATAACAAATGTCCTTATTGAGCTTACTGTGGGACTTGATCAATTTGTGTAATAATGTCCTATACTCTTCATTTATTTGTGAACACCTTGGCCGCTCCGATATATCAGGCGGATATACAGGACCACTTGTGGTACTAAACCCACAAGTAGTCCGACGAATGCAACCGCACCTATTAAAACTGAAACATATGGGTGACACAATAATTTTCGAGCATACTAAAAAACATCTCTATTCTTCTTCCTCGCGTTATCCCGGCATTTTGCCACGGCTTATGCGAGCCTGGGGTCCGCTTGACAACTAATCCCAAGATTTGGCGTACGCACTAGTTTTACGAAAGCGACTGTCATCTGACCTTCCAACCCAGGGGGTAAATTAGGCCTTGTTGGGATTAGTCCGGTTTCCTCACGTTTTCCTTCACCGAAAAGCGACTGGTAAATATCAAATGATATTTCGTACATAAGTTCCGAAAAACTCATTGGTATGAGCCGGGGTTTCAGCCCACGACCTCCGGATTGCAAGGCGCACGCTCTTACCGCTAGTCCACCAGCGCTGTCATACTAATAACATCCTTATTGCATTATTCGCATCATACCTGACACGAGACCCAAGTAATAAAATACCGGTCAAAATCGTAACCCTCCTTTTGCTTCGACGTAGTAGGGTAATAAGCCACTAGGTAGCCAATTGATCATCATTATACTGTTAAATGTAAAAAACAGCCTTTTGTTTTCCGTCTGTGGAATTGACGTCAAATAGCTGTTGGTGACAGTTTCCATAAGATTAGGTATTCACGTAACAAATCTCTCAGGTCACCTACAGGTACCGAGCACGTAGCAACTCGAGGGATTTATCGATTTTAAGGATATCTTGCTACGGTTGTTAAGTCTGAATACCCAGTTAGACGTATGGGGAATCCGCAGTTTAACACACACTTTGCCACGCTAATAAAAAAAGATATAAAAAGAAAACACTAATTACGATTGTAAATGAAAATTAAAAAAAAATTATAATGCAGTGCGGCTTGCCACTTCGTATTTCACACGTGAATGATGTGTCCCCATGTGTGATGAAAGTGAGTTTTCGCAATCGCTACATAATGCGGAATTGCGGATTCTGTGGGAGATAGTCTATGGGGAATCTAAATATCCCCATTGCGACCGCTACACTCAATGTCGTGGATTACGTGGAATTAAATCCAGCGTATCATGTTTTTGTTGTTCAACATTTGTTTAAGTACCTTAAAATTTTAATATTATCAAAACTTTTTATAGAAAGTTTAGACTGAAAATCTTATTTAAACAGGAGCAAGTGAGATGAACAAAAAACTAAATTCATCAAACTGAAATAACTTACCTTATGCCACATTCCATAAAAAGCAGCACCAATCCGTACAGCATGCATCTCACGGCGTACGCTCTCAGTATGACTCGGAGAAGGCTCGGCGTGCGCTTGGTACCGGCGCGAGCCACCTCCTCATCCCAAAGGCGAGCAAATTTGTCACCAAGGGGACCTAGAAACAGTCTAGAATTAATACATGTTACACAATTTAATTTAATAAAAATTAACTAACTGGCATCTTATAAATAATTCAAACCTTTTTTAATAGCTAAAATAAAGTACCAACTGTTTGAAAAATGGGCAAGCCAGAGGGAGTGAATACTATAAGCGCTTTGGGTTATGGTGAAATGCCTGTAACAAATTGGTATGGGTATTCATATAACCCCTTATTCATAAACGTGTACTAAAGTTATGATGATGCTAATAATCGTTTGTCCCTTTCCATCATACCAATACGTTGGAAAGGGACAAACGATTATTAGGGGCATCATAACTTTAGTACACGTTTATGAATAAGGGGGTTAGTGTTTTCACCCTTCGGCTTAGGACATAAAATTAGAAACCAATTTTATGTGGGCAGCACATAACACAAAGTAACATAAGATAGTATTAATATAAAGCTTCTATCAAAATATGATCAGTCACTTCTCTGAACAGTCGCGTATATAATTTGCCATAGATTTGAAACCAACAACATGTGTAAAAAAATGCCAAGTTTAAGCCAAGGAACCTTAATTTACTATGAACATTAGGCATATCATGAACATCAAATAAGTCTGCTGATAACAGAAATATTGTAACTGGTTTGACTGTATAATAGTAGATAGTGTAATTAATGATAGTAATAGCTTAACAAAAGCATACATGTCTCTGTATGTAGAATAATTAGACTAGCAAATAATTTGGAACAACAACTGTAGAGATTTATTTTCAATTTGTAAAGTTAAATATTTCAGTCTGGCAGATACTTTCGGCATGTTTATTCATCCGCTACTATTGATGTTGACTGTAGTTTATGTGTCTACTAAATACAATAGGCAGGTGCTTTACATATCAATCAGACAAGCTTAAAATATTCATACGTTTATAATGGACATTATTATGTACCTGATGCATGTTCTTTTAAGGGTTCATATAGGTGTTCCTCTTCCATTTCTAGTTTCAAGCCCCTCCAAAAAATAGGTAAAGTCCATCTAAAACAGTCATTACATAATTATAATATACAACAAAAATATAAAGATATTAATGCGATAGAACTTGCTTACAGGTAGTTCTTAAATAACGGGTGACTTTACACACTCCACACAATAATCCAAAAAAAAGTAAGTATTCACCAATGGATGGACTATAGTTAAGCTGCACTTGCAATTGAAATAGATAAAAAATGTTTGCAAGTAATACAGCTACATTGCAAAAAGTACTTGATTTATCAGAAAGCAAACAAATATTGTCTACTATTTTCTCTTTGCCAAAGAAATAAGATATGAACATAAAATCACCAAATATTTGAAAAAAATTGTGAAAAATAAAACAATATATTTCTTTTATAATTTTGTAATAGTTATGTACTTAGCTTTATTATTTTGCTAAACCAACCACAGAAATTCAAAATGAAAACAAGTAAGTTAGTAAATGTTTTCATAATTGAATGAAATCAGAACACTTACCCAAATGTGAGAGCTGATAGTGGATTCGCTTGTGCCCTGGGGTGTGCAGGACGACCCTTTTTCTTCGTTGATTCCATGTTTACTTGCCTAAATATAATTCACGAAATATTACTGTGTTATGAAATATTAATTATATTATCAAGAATACTTCAGAACATACAATTATATAATGTAATCTCACAAACTTTATTTATTAACGGGTAAAATTCTAAGTTTTTAATATTAATAGTAAGTATGCAGGTTTGAAAGTTATAAATACTTACTGAACGTCGTTCGTCAGCTGATACTAGAAACATGAGCTGTATAACTTCAAGATTGTAGAACAGGCATAACTGTGATAAAATGCTACTATAACTAGCATTAAATAATAAGTCACAAATTAGGAGTAATTATGAATTATAACTACCTACAAGACACCCCTAAAATAAACTGTTAAATATTGTGATATATAAATGAGATATACCCGTATTCTTGGTTTATTATACAGACAAGGTTTTTTAGATGGAAACAGAAAATGAATCACAGGAAATAATTAAATAAACGAAAAACAGTAATAAAATAAATAATACTAAGCGCAAGATATCACCGACAATTTTTTGACGTGACGGCTGAACAGAGAAAATAACCACTACACACGACACGACGCGAATGAAGGAGAGACAAGGGAGTAAATATAACTAACTAACTAAATAGACACGACACGTTGTTGTCTGGCGACCGGCGACCGACCGGCAAAGACCGGCATTAGCGAATGACTGAATGAATGAAAGAAAATGGACATCCATCAAAGAGCATATAATCACTACGTTTTAGTAAGCGTACGTCAGGGTTTACAGGGCACAGATAATATAGGGTCAGTTGCACCAAAACAAAGCACCAAAGCGTCTCACCATTAAAGCGTTTGGTAAATTTTATTTTATGGGATGTTTCATAGATCTCTGCTGAACTAGGCTATTGGGTGAAAGCAATGGACTTAATTCTTGCTTCAGGCTTGTTAATATACAAAGAGGAAAAGGAGACTACCATAGATATAATATTCCTAAAGATGGAGTCTAAACCAGATGTCACCGTAGCCTCACACACACAGGCACAATGATTAACCAGACTTGTCTGGCCTAGTGGGTAGTGACCCTGACTATGAAACCGATGGTCCCAGATTCAAATCCTATTCAATCAAATCCTTGGGTGTTTTCTTTGTAGTTAAGTATTTATTATATTATATATATCGTTGTCTAAGTACCTACCCACAACACAACACAAGCCTTCCTGAGCTTATTGTGGGGCTTAGTCAATTTGTGTAATAATGTACTATAATACTTATTTATTTATTTATATGTTGTGGTCATGTCGATAAAGTCATATCGATAAAATATCGGCATTTTTGTCAATTTTAATTTTACTTGAAACGATTTAAAGTACTTAAAATGAACAGATTACCATTATAACACAGCTTTATATATTATATTCCTATCAAAACAGTATAATTTTGTAAGTTTGATATTACATTAATCAACGGCAAAAAAAACCATGGTACACCGGTCAAAACCAAGATAGAAGACATATAAATGAAGCTGTCATACAAATATCGGCTCATACTACGGCGGAACATAGGAGAAAAAAAAAACAAAATCAATAAATTCATTAATATCATGGTAACCAATATACCTAGAGATGTCACAATTGGCTTTAAATTTGTGTCTTTGAACGGTTTATCCAATAGTACTAAACAACTGAAAGTTTAAAAAACAATTTGCAATTTTTCAAAAGTGGACGACCGCGCGAAACCGCCTTTTCATACAAAAGTTGTCCCGAAGGCCCCTGTGTTGCCTGTTCTCAGTACAAAATTTCATATTCAAGCCGTAGCCATTTAGGTGGTGGGCAAGTTGTGTATGTGTGCGTTTTAGGGATGTGGACTTGTCGATTTTAATCATGTTATATATCGATAATCTCTACACCATGAAACGGAATAGCGATTATTTGTAGCTTCTATATCTTCACTCAAAATCAAGACTATAGAAATGCTAATGGTAATGGTAATCAATACTTTATGATATAATAGAATAACTCAATTATTGCGTAGTTAAAACATATTTTAGTTGGTTTTGGCCGATGTACTATGGTGGTTTTTGCCGTTGATTATTGTAATATCGAACTCACAAAATCATACCTGTTTTGATAGGAATATATAAAGCTGTGTTATAATGGTAATCTGTTCATTTTAGGTACTATAAATCCTTTCAAGTAAAATTAAAATAGTAAACGGTTTTTTTTATACCACGACGGTGGCAAACAAGCATACGGCCCGCCTGATGGTAAGCAGTTTATCCAATAGTACTAAACAACCGAAAGTTTATAAAACGATTTGCAATTTTTTTAAAGTTTTAGTAATATCCGGGTACCTGAAAAACGATTTTCAAAAATGTATTACACAAAACTATGCAAATTGGACACGCGGGAGTTTTAGTCTCGCATTTGTAATGATATAAACTACAGTAATTTGCAATAAAATGAGGATGTCACTTTTTTGGCTTCTCTAAAACACTATGTGTTGTGTGCAAGTTGTATAGCGAATAGTAAATCTTTATCATTTCCTTGTTTCAATACATATTAAAGCCCGACCAGAAATATATGATTATTCTCAAGAGGGCGCTGTTATTCTCATGTATAGGGTGACAGTTCAGTTTAATATGAAAAATTTAGTTTAAATAAAATTCCGCAATATGGCGCGTGATCATATATTACTGGTCTGGGGGCCTACCGCGAAAACCGAAATTCACAAATTGCGGGAATCTTTCTCTTTTACTCTCACTAAGACGTAATTAAAGTGACAGAGAAAAATGCCCGCAATTGACGAATTACGATTTTCCCGGTAGCCGCCCAGGCTTTACTATTCAATTGCCAGATGTCGCCGTTGATACTTTTTGCTTAGTTCATGCTTAGCTCGCTGGCTTATAGAATATCTGTATTATTTGACATGACATGGACATGATGGACATGAATGACATATGAATGACACTAGTGACAGTCAGTAACATTCGTGACAATGGCATGTCGTATCAACAGAGCGACGAGATATTTTGAGTTAAAATTGGGATATTTTCATTTGAATTACGCCCTGTCTTGATAACGATAATATATTTTTAGGCTGAGCATCAGCTATATTGAATAATTATTATAATGGTGGCAATATTCATCAAAAGGCATAAGAGTATGATACGCGTTAGTATATTTTTCTTTTGTATTGGTTGCGGAATAGCGTTGTGTTTTTTGAGAATTGACTGTGCTAATGCAGTGAATACTGTAACCCCAGTGTCTGCACGGCAAGGTGCGACTAATGGTATAGAGTACGCGGTGCTTGTTTTAACCAGCCCTTTGAACGAGGAACGGCGCAATGTTATTCGTAGCACCTGGGCAAACTTTGTGTCCAATATATTTGTCGAAAATGGAGAAAGATTATACAAGTGGAACCACAGTTGGACTGAAAAGCGACGCAACCATGATTTCATTAAAGTTTACTTTGTAGTTGGTACTAAGGGATTAAGCAATGAAAAGTTAAACATGTTAAAAACAGAAAGTACCAGAAGTAATGATATGGTTTTGTTGGATAACCTGACTGACAAATATGAAAATTTGGCTATGAAAATGAAACTATCTTTTATATGGTTCTATGAAAACATACAGAATCTAAAGTATATTATTAAATGTGATGATGACTCCTTTGTTAGAGTAGACCTAATTGTAAAAGATTTGGAA
Organism: Cydia pomonella; assembly: GCF_033807575.1. Taxonomy (NCBI): domain Eukaryota; kingdom Metazoa; phylum Arthropoda; class Insecta; order Lepidoptera; family Tortricidae; genus Cydia; species Cydia pomonella. The sequence continues at coordinate 35,358,451 of NC_084703.1, read as the reverse complement.
GCTTTTGCTCCTCAGATGAATTCATATACTCTCAATACATATATCTCCAGCCAAGTCAAGGTAAGAAGATTAACTGTTATTTAAATAACCCTTCAAGTGGTAGGCTGACCCAACTGAATATGTCATCTAAATTTGAAATTTGATTTATTGAAATAAAATCAATATTCCAACAACTTAAAAACAATATATGCCACTGGAAGAGATACTATTTCACTGTACAGGTTTACCTTAATAATGTCTTGAAGGTTTTCCCCCTTTGTCTGTGTCACGATGTCTTGTTGTGTTAGTGATTCCTCTTTTTCAGGAACTTATTGGGTTTATGAAAAAAAAAAACTGTTCCATTTGAAGATTTCTTAACCACTTGCTTAGAATAAAATGCAATTATGAATTATTTAACAACCAAGGTACCAAAAGAAATTTTAAAATAATATCAGTATTCTATCCTTAGTTATAACTTTACTTTTAGCTTGTCATATTTTGCAGTTAAGTAATGCTGCAAATAGTCTTTAAAAGAAGAGATGTGAATATCGGGAGAATCAAATAAAGGGAATAGTTGTTTTACAAAAGGTTTCTGAATACAAAGTACCTATTTTAAGCAGGGAGATTATGGGAAAGGGTTACCAGAATAATTTTACATATCAGTCAATGTTAATAAAGGACCAAGTTGATATTGAGCAGTCATGTCTATTGATTAGTTAATAAGGCTAAGAGAAGAGCCCTTGTTTCTATGAACATTGTTTAGCTTTGTAAGCAAGGTACCTACCAACTTGGTGATACTAATGAAATCTTGTTTCCACAGACCGGTACAACCCAATATCAAGGCCTATATTGGGGGTATTTCAATGGCCATGCTCGCGTTCAACTGAAAGGCAAATGGCAGGAACAAGACTGGTTCTTGTGTGACAACTATCTGCCATATGCACTTGGCGGTGGTTATGTCATTTCTCGCAACATCATAGACTTTATTGCCAAAAATGCAGATTTACTAAGGTAAATAAAGTTGAATTAAGAGACAGTAGATAGTTAATTAAATTGTAATACCTAACTAAAATAGTCTCTATTTTTATTTTAAAAACTAGAGAAATGTTTGATACTAATCTGATTAAATTGCCTTTTTCAGTTCATATCGATCAGAAGACATATCAATGGGTGTTTGGACAGCTCCATTGGATGGAATCAACAGAGTTCATGATCTCAGATTTGACACCGAATGGACTTCACGAGGATGCCTAAATCATATGTTAGTAAGACATAAACAGACGACTCAAGATATGTTTCAGATGTACAAAGCTTTGGTGGATTCAAAGGGAGAAAACCTGTGCAAAACTGAAACCATAGAAAGAGGAGCCTATGCATATAAGTGGAACTCACGCCCTAGTCAATGTTGTAATTCACTTCATCATTTGTTTAACAGGAAAAAAGAAAATATTCCTGGCAACATGAAAACGTGAAGGACCAACTAGTCAAATATTATTTCTTAGTATTAAGTTGCTGTAGAAGATTCAGAAAAGTCTGAACAAAGGTATATTTTTATTACTAATCCAATTGATACTGATAAATATTGAATAAGAAGTAAGACAGGATATGCAGTGCACTCGCAAGCAAAAAAGTTCAACATAAGAATGATAACATTCCATTTTAGAAGCATATTAGTAGTCAACATTTAACTAAAGGTGTCCATCAGAGGCATAGTGATATTGGGCTAATAAGTACTCTTAAGGCTGTAATTTAATATGGATGTACTTATCATGTTAAAACAAAAACTTCTTTTAGGGACTTCCTTTACACTTTAAGGTGAAAGTGGACAACCACCATAAAAACGTAGTCCCGAATTTGCTATCTTGAATTATCATTTTTGGAAATATTTTTAACAATTTGATGTAAATCAGTATCAACCACAGCTATGCCCCTTTTTAGGGTTCCGTAGCTAAATGGCAAAAAACTGAACCCTTATAGATTCGTCATGTCCGTCTGTCTGTCCGTTTATGTCACAGCCACTTTTTTCCGAAACTATAAGAGCTATACTGTTCAAACTTGGTGAGATGTATTCTATGAACCGCATTAAGATTTATACACAAAAATAGAAAAAAAAAACAATAAATTTTGGGGGTTCCCCATACTTAGAACTGATACTCAAAAAATATTTTTTCATCAAACCCATACGTGTGGGGTTTCTATGGATAGGTCTTCAAAAATGATATTGAGGTTTCTAATATCATTTTATTCTAAACTGAATAGTTTGCGCGAGAGACACTTCCAAAGTGAAAAAATGTCCCCCCCCTGTAACTTCTAAAATAACAGACTGAAAAATCTAAAAAAAATATATGATATACATTATCATGCAAACTTCCACCGAAAATTGGTTTGAACGAGATCTAGTAAGTAGTTTTTTTAATACGTCATAAATGGTACGGAACCCTTCATGGGCGTGTCCGACTCGCACCTGGCCGCTTTTTTGTTTAATTTTTAATTATAATAGTTACAAGCTTTTAAAGATTTGCACTTATGGAAATAATTTTTCGCTCCAAAGTTTCCTAACTCTTGTAATAATCAAAAAATAGGAAAAAGGCAAACAAAGGGGCCTAGCTATGTCAATACACACCAATGGTTTTACGATCAAATTGTGTGTATGAAATGAAATGAAATTGAGGACTATGTTTGTATGGAGAAGCGGCCGTTCCCTTTCCTCTTAAGTAGGGAAGCAAATTTATACTTTTATCACTAAACCTCATGACGAGGGGTTGATAGAATTTTGAAAAAATATACCAGTGTCTAAAAAACTCGTTCGATTTATGGACCCGAAAGATATTATTTGTTTATTTGCATTCTATTCGTCTTGTAACATGTCGGTGAGTTACAACACATAATAATTTTCCTTTAAGTATATATTTTATCTTTATTGGTAACCATTATGTAGATATTTAAGTTTGTCAATCAATTATTTTAAAACTTTTATGCATTGACATATGAATTAATAAGTTGTACATTATAATTTTCCTTTAAGTATATATTTTATCTTTGACGCGCGTTGCTTATTAGTAACAGTTATGTAGATATTTAAGTTTGTCAATCCTCGTTTTTGCTAGGAAAGTTATAGATAAGTACCTATAGTCATCATTTTAACTCTAACCATTGCTCCTTAATTATTTAAACCTTTTATGCATTGACATATGAATTAATAAGTTGTACATTATAATTTTCCTTTAAGTGTATATTTTAACTTTGACGCGCGTTTATTATTGGTAATAGTTATGTAGATATTTAAGTTTTTCCATCCTCGTTTTTGCTAGGAAAGTTATAGATAAGTACCTATAGTCATCATTTTATTTTAACCTTTTTATGCATTGACATATGAATTAATAAGTTGTACGTACCTAGTTAAGATCCTGTAGTCTTAAGTTAATTAATGCCACGATGTTACGAAAATTCACTTTTTAAATTGTATTTATCGTACTTAATTCACACACATAAATTTATAGCATACGCTAACATACATGTAACTTAAATAGAAACTTCTTAGTTGTTGTAACACAAAGACTAGTTAAATTACGCGTCTGGATTTTCTATCGCTTGTGTTACGAGGATTGTTCCAAGGCGAGGAATTGTTCGGATTAATCCCTGCCGCTTCTTACCGCCATAGCCCTAGCGCGAGAACATTTCCATATTCACTACTTATATGGTTGGCAGTCCTCAACTGTGCGTTTCTCCATAAACATCCTGCCTCTCACACCTAAAGTGTGGAATGAACTGTCGCCTCCAGTATTTCTGGACTGATACGCCCTTTTAAGAAAAAGTATACTCCCAATCTTAAATACGGCAACGCACTTACAACTCCTCTCGTGTTGCGGGTGACTATGGGCGACGGTAATCGTTATCATAAAAAAAATTAATAAGTTTTTTATACAATTCACCCTTAAACATTTGTTACGCTATATTGCTGTAGCTGTTCGATTCATTGACCTTCTAATGATTATGCTTATCACTTAATTATCACTCTTGCATGTTACGACTGTTACGAGTGATGGCCCAATCAAAATGTGGTGTTGTATGTTTAAGCAAAAGCTTGTTGCATGCGCATAACTTTTTCTGTTTCCAAAAGTTAAGAACATGGTTGAAAATACGAGTATGGTCCCACAATATTGATACAGCCCAAAGCAACGTCGCCAACTTTGGAACCGGTTTAAAATCAAATAGTCACTACCAGAAATTAGGCTACTGTATTCTTAAATTTGAGAATCGGGGAGATTCTTTTATTGATTTATTATCAAACTGAAACATGAATGCATATGAAATTATGCCATTTCGATTTGCATCATTTGCACCTTAAATTTCTTTTTACTGAATTATTCTCCTTCTAATTCGACTTTAATAAAACAGTGCAGGGCCTCTTGGGATAGATTTTAATTTCAATATTTCGCGTGCGAGCATCATCCTCGTTAAATAATCTGGCCTCAGCGTTCGCGTGGTACAAGGACGCGTGCGCTTACCCCTGATGATATCCTACTTCCTTAGCCCCCGAATCCCTCGGAGCTCGTGCTGGAACATAATTTACAACTATCAATGTCAATATAAACTTACAACTATACTTGAAATAATTGGAAACAATAAAACGATCGTGAAACCGTATGATATTTATTTTATTGAATAATTAAAAAACACAACATGTGAAACATTGTACAGTAAATAGTTTAATATCACATTTACAAAAATCCATACCATATGTATACTTAATGTATGTTTTAATGAGAACCTTTAATTTTAGTGTCCATGTATGTTTGATTGTTATAAAAAGTTGTTCTCGATAATTCTTCTCTAAAATAGTCGATTGTTCTCTGTAATCCTTCCTCTAGGGAAACCTGTAATATTAACAACGATTAAAAATGTGTCAACCTAAATACGTTTTACCTTCCCAATATACCTTACCTATTCAAGAAATAGAGAAATACTTATTATAGGCCTATAAAATAATAATAATAATAATGAAGTTCTAGTTTTGCAGCCCGCGCAGCGCGGTGCCCGCTAGCTTTCAGTCCGCGGCTCTACGACGGTATTCATAAACGTTTGCCAAATCTAACAAACCGTTCGTAATCGTTTGTCCCTATCCGTCATTCTGATATTTCTCTGTGTTAGAAAGAGACAATATTTAACAGAGGTTGCTAAGTTTTATGAATTAGGGGTATTTACACTTCAATGCGTATACGCTGCATCAAGTTGAAGTGTGATTGGTCATTAGTACGAGTAGTAGTAGACGTCATCATTAGACGGCAGAACCTTGCGGATTCTTATTCTGTAATAATTGAAGGTACGAACCTTAGGAGACCAATTAAGCTGCGCTTCAGCTAGGGTGATGTCAGGTCGCCGTCGTTGCGGGTCGTCCTCCACAGCCGCGCCTGTTGACACCGTGCTACGGCACCCAGGGACTATGTTCTTTATGATAATCGCAAATTCTAGAATATAAATATTAATTACTTGCCGAGACCCGATACGATACGTTACGAGTTTCTACTGGACCCGGTAGGCTTAAGAAAGGAGCGCCGCGACAGGATCTCGCCAGCACTGGGTAGTCTTTTTCTGACTGTATTAGAGAGGGGCGGGTATTGTCGCGGGCAAGATACTGTCGCGGCGCTCCTGTGCTAAGCCAACTAATATAAATATTTCTAATTTTATTGTCTAAGAGAATTTAATTTACCCAGGCGGTTTTGAAATACCATTATGTAACCGCACGGCACGGTTTTGACAATAATGGGCAATCGCAGCATTGGCAGCCCTATTTCTAATTAAATAAAAGCTCTGGAAAATATACCATGTTGATGATGAAAGGGCCTATACAATACAAAGCAGAGGGCCTACTGCGAACCACGTTCGACGTTTTGCCTCCCTGTCACACGTACGAATTTACAAGTGCGACTGAGAGGCAACAACACATCGAACGTGGTTTACGGTAGGCCCTCAGGTTCTTATCAAACAAGGGGCACTTGGGGGCATTTCCCTTCGTGCCACCATCGTCGTAGGTATATAAAAAAAGTTAGAATACATTGAGATACACAGTAAGAAAATATGGGACAACTTTATACAGTTCAACCTAGCCATGACTGAAACTTGTTCTATCATCTCTATGACTAGAAGAATAGGTCCAAATACCTAAGGGGTCTAGCCAAAATAACAATGGGTACATCGACAAACGCCCAACGAAAAGAAAATGTATCCTGATACATTTCAATACATAATATACATTATTTAAGTTTCGATCGGCGTTTACCATTAACGATTGTCATCTTTGCGAGGCCCTTTGGTTAAACAAACGTTGGTTAGAATCTCTAGAATTAAATTACCTTCGATTGTATGCTCCACGGGATTTCCTATATTAACAGGCAGAGTATAACTCGACGCCATTAGTGACAGTAAACCATTTACAAGATCTGAGACATAGCAGAATGATCTGGTTTGCTTGCCATTACCATATACCTGAAAAATATTTTGTAAATCAGACAAGGAATATAAAAAGGTGAGCAGATTTGAAATAATTATATAAACCTTGGACATTCTTACATAAATTGACTAAGCCCCACAGTAAGCTCAAGAAGGCTTGTGTTGTGGTTACTCAGACAACGATAAATATAATATATAAATACATAGAAAACACCCATGATCAAACAGGAACAAATATCAGTGCTCATCACACAGATATATGCCCTTACCGGCATTCATACCATCGGCTTCATAGGCAGTTGTCAATTTAATAAACTTACTGTGATAGTTAAGTTTTGTAATGCTTGCATGATAAAATTAGACACCACACGCCCATCTGACACATGCATTCTTGGTCCATAGGTATTAAAGATCCTGGCAACTCTGACAGATACATTTTCTTGTTTTGCATATGAATAAGCTAATGTTTCTGCAACTCTTTTGCCTTCATCGTAACACGCTCTTGGTCCTAAAACGGAATTATTATCTTAAATTACCTTCAATAATAAAACACATATTATAGTATTTTTTTAAAAGTCTGCTCTTTTCAAGGGTGAATTTCTGAGCTTAAAATAAATAACTTTCTCAAAGAAACCGGTATTCAATTAACTACATTTTGAAGATAATCAATGATTTATTTTTATCTGATAACTTGATAAGGCCTCTACCTTATGAGCATGTAAACTTGCCTTAGTGCCTGTATACATATTGATTAATGTTTAGTATGTGATTATATATTTGCTTACAGTTAAGGAATACAATCTCCATGTACCAAAAAGTGTTAATAAAAAAAACTCAAATAGGTGGCGCTACAGTACTTAGAATATTAAAAATCAAAGTAAGCACACTTCACTCCGTCAATAACGCCTAGGTTCTTAGTTACTCTAGTGCTATTCTGGAGAGATTTGGAACTATTGTTTATAGCTGATACCTGGACACTTTTGCAACAGTTCTGCTCTTCTACTTATGGAGATTGTATTCCTTACCTCCACCTTCCATACATTTGCTACTAAATATATGTAAGTATGATTCAGACAATCAATATTCGAATGTCATTGATATGTCATAGTTTTCAATTGTTTGGTGGATTTAACAATAATGTTCAGGTGTTACAATAATGTGATTAATTACTTTTAAAGAAAAAAAAAGAACTATCCCATTCAGTTTCTTTAAATGTACTTAACTATACCCCGAAGTTAAGTTTAAAAAAACACTGTGTAGTCTATAAGTAATTTGTATAGAATGGTACAAAATATACCTATGTCTACTCATGTCATATTACCTACTAACTCTAAGTGTATATATTATTGTCATTTTATTTTTGAGTAGTATTTAGAGGGTATAGAAAAAATATTAATTTTAAAAGAATTACCTATTGGGTTGACATGGCCCCAATATGACTCTGGTTGTGGATGAACCATCGGGTCACCATACACTTCAGAAGTACTGGCTATTAAAATTTTTGCACCAACTCTGCGTGCTAGCCCTGTAATAACAAAATAAAAATATTAACAAGACACTCAGGCAATTGATAATATCTCTAAATAAATATATTTCTTGACACTCACCTAACATATTAATAGTCCCTAATGTGTTAGTTTTAATTGTCTTCACAGGATTTTGCATATAGTGAGGTGGACTGGCAGGACTAGCTAAGTGGTATATTTCATCAGCCTAAAATAAAAGAAAAATTATAAAAACAACAGTTCTAATAAGATGGATTACATCAAACTGATTTGATTTTGTACTGCCTAAGTGTTTAGAATAATACCTCTACATATAACGGGTTGATTATGTCATGGTGAATCATTTCAAAGTTGCGATGGCCAAACCAATGCTCAACATTGCGCTTACGACCAGTAAAGAAGTTGTCGACAACTATTACTTCATGGCCTTGCATCATAAGAACATCTACCAGGTGGGACCCTACAAAACCTGCTCCACCTGTTACCTGAAATGAAAATGCAGTGAGATGTCAAGTAGTAGTGAATACACTTTAAATTATTTTAATATTCATTATACAGGTACCAAGCTATTAGTGAGTCCACCTAAACTAAGTTTGCACACTTTCCACAAATTTGATTAATTATGACATTGTCATTGCAAATGCCATGCAGTGATCTTGGTCCTACTCTATATGCTTTACCTGATGGCATAGTAGCCTGCAATAATATGCTTTATGTCATAAATAAAAACATCACTGACACACCTAAGCCCTCGCCTGAAGAGAGCTAATGTAAGCCTTTATTGAAAATGTGAAGGTTACTTTAACAGTATATGCCAGAACACCTGTAGTTGTCACTGTGGGCATGACTAGTGATGATGACTTTAGGTATTCTTGGTGTTCATAAGGTGTTACATGGAAGTTAACAAGGTTTTTCTCCCCTAAGCTGTGTTCAAAAAGTGCCTCCAAACTCTCTCCACATATTTAACTTACCAAAATGCGCCTTCTTTCTTTGTAACCCAAGTATTTTACTTCAGGATATTTTTGGGGTACCCTTCCCTCTAATATAGCAATTTTCTTCTCTAATTGTTCTATCCTAGCCTGCGCTTCCTTCAGTTGACGTTTTGTACTATCCTCTGCCTCATTAGATTTTATTAGTTTAGGATTCTCCATGTTTGTATTCTCAAACCTAACTGGTATTTTTTTTATCTGGTCATAGGTTATTTCTGGTGAATTGACAATTAGTCTTTGGTTATCTTTGTGTGTCCCTTCTTCATATTTATCTTTCGTGAGAATTAGAAACAATAAAAACACTGGAAAAGAAGACGTAATCTGAGATACTGTGCAAATATATTTACAATTACAAGATACAAAACAGATGTCTGATACCGGTGGAGTATAATCTTCTAGTATCACAGCTAGTGTAACATCGCACCTTATCACGGAAACAAAAAACGTGTACTTACGTAAAGACAAGATACATATTAAGGTTAATGTCTTTCTGAATTTTAAAGATTGCCTTAACATATCTGAAAGGAATTTGCTATAAATCTTAGTGCTCACATTTCGGCAAAATGTTGAAACACAATAACTGAATGCCAATATCACATTAGCAAACGTTCAGCAAACAGTGGGCACTGAGACAGTGCTTGAGCAGACAGAAATAGAAACGTCACAAACATCACAATACAATATTACGATAATGAAGTTTGTCTGACTGACTGATGGTGATGACTGAGTGAATGAATGAACTGACCCAAGACTCAACTGACAATTATAAAATTTCCTTTTTTCGCTCATTCAATGTTGCCATTGCAGACAATTTTGTAAGGGTATCATTTAAGGCCAGTCCAGACGGGATGATCAAATCGACCGATGTGATCAGAAAAATATTGGTGTCTATCTCATATTGCGTCCACACGTCCACAATTTAATCACCAATTTTATATTTATGGTGAGATTTGAACGACCGAAGTAAAAAAATGTCCCTAAACGCGCATCTCCATCTGATCAGTCAGTCTTAAAATTGAAATTGGTGAGCCAATTTCATTTTCGCGTCTACAGTTCCACACCTCCCGAGTCCTAATTTGATATGGGGCCTACCGCGAATACCGAAATTCGCCAATTGCGGGGATCTTTCTCTTTTACTCTCACTAAGACGTAATAAGAGTGACAGAGAAAAACGCCCGCAATTGATGAACTTCGATTTTCGCAGTTATAGCCCTGGTATCTATGTGGATGAGATTAATAAATGGCGGCCGTTAGCCGAAACTGTCGAACTCAGAAATGGTCACGATTTTTCATTTGTAGTCTGCCTCTTTCGCACTCAGGGTATGTTCATAAGCGTGATGACTTACCTACGTTTTGCACACTTTAACTATCTTTAATTCTCTAAGCGTCATCTACTCATCGTAGATCTGTGATTGTAACTAGTTTTCATATTTGCCGCCTTTTTCTACTGACGGAAATGTGTGTTCAACCTATATCGAATCGATTACGTATATATAAATAGTTAGTAGAACCTTTTCGGACTTTGGCTTTCAATTTTGGCAATTAATTATTCTGTAATAGCTATCATTCCACCAATTTAATCATGCCGAAATATAGACATACCTAATTAAATAAACTTACTTAAATACTTAATAAGAATTGCGTAAAACTGATTCACATCGTGCCGACATCATGGTCACCCTAATGAGTATGGAGTGTGGAATTAAGAGGAGTGACATCTCCTATGGTAGAACTGTTGCAAAAGTGTCCAGCTGTCAGGTATAAATAATAGTTCCAAATCTCTCCAGAGTAGCGCTAGAGTAGCTAAGAACCTAGGCGCTATTGACGGAGTGAAGTGCACTGTCTATGATTTTATTTTTTTGTTCAAGTATTCTAGGTATTGTAGCGCCACCTATTTAAGGTTTTTTGATGACACTTTTTGGTACATGGAGATTTATTTCCTTACCTCCACCTTCCGTACTAATGAGTTTGACAATAGGGTTGTTTCCAATTTTTTGTAAAGCTTGTATTACGATTCTACATTAACTAAAAGTTGCCCTAAAATTTAACTTTTATACTAAAAACGGCTTTAAATATGTTAAATTAACAAAATATATTTTGACAGAAGCTTTCGCGCCCAAAACGCTCTTTGAAAATTATGTGACGTCACAGTTTACGGTTTGACACATAACTAGATACACACGTAGAAGATACGAACTGTCAACTGACATTTGTCATTTGATGTTTATCGCCTAACTGTCAACAGTGTCAATTCGAGAGTTGTGACGTCATCAGAATCTTCAAAGACGTTTCGAGTTTGGTCACGTGACGTGTACCAAAAGATATTTCAAATTCAATATTTACAAAAATATGGACATTACAGGTCCCCTAAAAGTAGTTTAACATGTTTTTATAATCCAAAACAATTTATTGGGATACAATAATAATTCTGCCCTAAGATTTGTAGATGGAAACAACCCTATTATCGTCTTGTATTTTTATCGTAAAATTGAATGATTGTGGTTCACCTGTGAAATATATATACCACAATCAGCAAAACTTTCACTTCTACTACCTGTCACACAACATTTTTAACCCATTTTTTAAATATTTCGCAATTAAATGCTGAGCTTCACCATTCACGTATTATTATTTATATTTTGGAAATATCTCGAAAATATGTCATCAAGTTGGGGATACCAATTAATATTCAAAGTTTCTACAATGTCTACCATATTAAAATTGTTTTTTTATTGTGCATATGCTTGGTTTAATCAGTTAATAATATTGTCATCATAATTATTTACAAATAACTTAAAAGATTTGAGAACCGCTCTCTGTATATAGCACTAAAATAGTATAAGAAAGTATTTAATTTCAGTAGTATATTGATATAAATACTACCACAATGGTATGTTTTTAACATTGGCAACATGTGCGAGTGAGATACCGCGCCCCACTTTTGCTATCTCAAGTGGACCGTTTTCTCTAGTTTGGTAAGAACATCTTCCTGCCTGCGTGATAAGGTTCAATTTACTATACCAAAAAAGTTAGAGTGTGCTCCATTTTATGTCTCCATGGTAGGCACTCTGCTCTGTGTAGTAATCTAAAAATATGAATGGCTTCAGTGGAGACATCTTTATTTTATACCTAGTAACTGTTGAAAATCTGAAAGAAAGCATAGAAGATACTATTCAAAAGGTGGCGCTGGTGTTGGGACGTAATATCGATTTAAATTTTTGTTTCGAGGATTTTGTTAAAGCAGAAATTGATAATTTTTTGGGTGCTATTTAGTGCCAACAATCACTAATCCTATGATTTTAAATTATATTGGTTATCACGGTAGCATTGTGGTCGGGCCCGGTAATAGAATCATTATATACTGTATTTACTTATTAAATTTTGTTACCAGCTTTGGTCCGAACATTTCATTAGGGTAGAGCTAAATTGCTTTATGGCGCCTTTGATTGAAGTTTTTTTGTACCCAAATTTTAGTTCTGTAAGTAAACGTCATGATTTCATAGAAGTTTGACGTTTAAAATAATACTTGCACTGTGTGGGCTGTCAAAATCGGTGCCAACTTATCTTAATCTGTCTTTATCAATCCGTCACAATGCAACCTTGCATTGAATAGAGGCGGCCCTCGTAGGTACGGAAGGTGGAGGTAAGGAAATAAATCTCCATGTACAGTCAGCGTCAAATACTTTGTAGCAACCAAAGTAGCCATATAGTTCGGTACACCATATATTTAGTATGGTGTACCGAACTATTTGGCCACTTTGACTGCTACAAAGTATTTGACGCTGACTGTACCAAAAAGTGTCATCAAAAAACCTTAAATAGGTGGTGCTACAATGCTTAGAATACTAGAACAAAAAAATCAAATCATAGACAGCGCACTTCACTCCGTCAATAGCGCCTAGGTTCTTAGCTAGTCTAGCGTTACTCTGGAGAGATTTGGAACTATTATTTATAGCTGACAGCTGGACACTTTTGCAACAGTTCTACCATAAGAGATGTCACTCCTCTTAATACTCGTATCTCATACTCGTAGGGTTCAAGTATGTAACCAAAGAGTAAAATAAGTATATGTATAGGTAGAGAGCCCTCTTTAAGCATTTTTTTTAAAGCTTTAAGCATTTGAAACTCATTTGAAAGCGCCATCTCTGATTTCTTCCCCAAGTTAAGTATGTATGTGTGCGTGCACAACTACATATGCATCCGTACGTGTACTTTCGTCCTACATAATATTATTAGGTCTACTTGGTCGATTTACAAGCTATTTTTAGGGTTCCGTAGCCAAATGGCAAAAAACGGAACCCTTATAGATTCGTCATGTCCGTGTGTCTGTCCGATTCTGTCACAGCCACTTTATTCCGAAACTATAAAAGCTATACTGTTCAAACTTGGTAAGTAGATGTATTCTATGAACCGCATTATGATGTTTACACAAAAATAGAAAAAAAACAATAAATTTTGGGGGTTCTCCATACTTAGAACTGAAACTCAAAAAATCTTTTTTCATCAAACCCATACAATATATAGGTCTTTAAAAATGATATTGAGGTTTCTAATATCATTTTTTTCTAAACTGAATAGTTTGCGCGAGAGACACTTCCAAAGTGGTAAAAAGTGTGTCCCCCCCCCCCGTAACTTCTAAAATAACAAAATGAAAAATCAAAAAAAAAAATATGATATACATTGCCATGCAAACTTCCACCGAAAATTGGTTCGAACGAGATCTAGTAAGTAGTTTTTTTGTAATACGTCATAAAAATTAAAAAAATTTTTTTTTTTCATCAAACCCATACGTGTGGGGTATCTAGGGATAGGTCTTCAAAAATGATATTTAGGTTTCTAATATAATTTTTTTCTAAACTGAATAGTTTGCGCGAGAGACACTTCCAAAGTGAAAAAATGTGTGTCCCCCCCCCTGTAACTTCTAAAATAACAGAATGAAAAATCTAAAAAAAATATATGATATACATTACCATGCAAACTTCCAACGAAAATTGGTTTGAACCAGATCTAGTAAGTAGTTTTTTTACTACGTCATAAATGGTACGGAACCCTTCATGGGCGAGTCCGACTCGCACTTGGTCGCTTTTTTTGTTTAGTTTCTTGTAACATAAATATTTTATTGGTAACAAGAAATCAAAACAAAAAAATACCCCCCAAGTAGACCTAATACTCGTACTATGTAGAAAAGGTTTTAAAACAATGAAATAAAATAAAAAAAACCTAATAGTAACGTAAGTATATTTTAATTTTACAATTTGGTATACAAGATAGTAATATAGTAGGTGTAAGTACTCGTAGCTCCTAATCTCTTTGGAACTGTTTTTCTTTTTAGCCTTGTTCATCTTTGTGCACAAAGCTGCATTAGCCTCGTCTCCTAACTTGTATCTCAGTCTGACCTAGTACTCTTTCGTGTTCGCATAAATGACTTGCCAGGTTCTCAACTGAGTGTTCCTTCTTTGACATTAACAGCTAACTGAACTTGAATTCAAGATATTCCGGAAGTAATGTCTCTGGATCTTGCACGTTAGGAGAATTTGGGGTAACTTCGTTTAACTCTATAGCTCCGTTAGTAGTTCGCTCCAGATATTCTTTAAAATTGACACATGAGTAATGAAGTCGTGATTCGGGTATTTCTTGTAGCTGATGAATTTCAGGCATAGATCGTATGTCTTGTCTACGCACATATCTCCCTCCATAGATGCACTCTAGTTCGTCTCGGATTTGTTTGGCGAAATCTAATCGTACGAATCTTTGCGGATGGTATTTTCTTCTTACCTTCGATATTACCTAAATAAAGCCTCCCGACATCGTCATTGCTAAAATAAACTCAATTTGTAATAAATATATGCATGTATTATATAGACTTTTCTTTGACAATAAAAATTAATGACATAAGTGATGTTCTTATTTAAATGTTCTAAAATACCAAAGAGTAGAAAGAAGGTTGGGTCATTACATTCGTCCCTCCCCATCCCTGATCACATCTCTTCTATAAGTCTCCGAGGTGGTCTGGTTGCCCGCTGACTACGGTGCTGCGTTGTAGGGTTTGCCGATGTAGATACAGGATCTGGATCAGGCGACAGGCTTCTGTTACTCGTATTTCCTGTGTGTGATGAATCTTCAGGAGTGGTGGAGCTGTTGTGTGGAGGGCTCATCAGGGTGGAGTTAAGAGTGGCGGATGAGATTTGTGACGGTCCAGGACTCGAAGTGGCATCGGGCGTACGAAACATATCTGTTAGGGGGGATGAAGGAGATGGTTCATGGTAATTTGGAGGGTTATTAAGCGATTTCAGTCGAGGTCGAATATGATCAGCGTGTCGCCTTATGACGTCTCCATGTGGTGTCGAAATAGTATAAGAGTAGCGATGTCTGCGCTCTGCTATAATTCCAGGCTGCCACGACTTTTCAAGCCGAGTTCTATGGTATACTGGACTACCGGGTGCATAATTTGGTTTATTCGTTGAGGTTTCAATATTGACCTTTACTTGTTTGTACTGTAATTCCCTCCTTTTATTTGGTCGAATATTTGACAATAACGTATTTATTTGACGTCCAAACATTACTTCCGCTGGTGATTTGCCCGTAGTGTTATGGGGTGTGATCCTGTACGTGAACAAAAACTCTCTTAAACGCTGGTGTTGGGGTTCTGTGCCGGATGCAAATCTTGATTTAAAAGTCCTTACGAGGCGTTCCGCGAGACCATTGGTTCTTGGGTGGTAAGGTGAAGATCTAATATGCAAAATGCCTTGATTTTTACAGTATTGTTTAAATTCTGATGATGTGAATTGTGGGCCGTTGTCAGATACAATTATTTCTGGGAGACCAAAGGTGCAGAATATGTCGTCTAACTCAGTGCACAATTTTGACGTAGTAATATTCTTCATAGGTTTAATTTCTATCCACTTCGATAAGGCATCGCTCAAGACTAACCAGTAAGTACCTTCAAAAGGTCCTGCAAAATCGATATGGATCCTTTCCCATACTTTCTCAGGGATAGACCACGAGTAGATTGGAAGTTCAGGGCAATGAGGTCTATTTTGTTGGCATCTACAACATCTCTTGACATACTGGTCTACGTCTTCATCAATGGATGGCCACCAAACATAGAAACGTGCAAGTGCCTTCATTGCTGATATTCCAGGATGGCCTCTATGGAGGTATGCAAGGACTTTGCGTTGTAGTTTTTCTGGAATCACCACTCTACCTTGCCATAATATTATTTTGTTTTCTATTGAAAGTTCGTTACGCTTTTTGAAGAAATGCTTAACGTCACTGGTAAAGTGTATTTCTCTCCAGCCGGTTTTGATACATTTTAAAACTTCTGATAATATGACGTCTTGGCTGGTTGTCTCCTTCAAAAGATCCTCAGAGAGATGTAAATCTGTCATTCTGGTTCCTAGAAGACATGACTCAATGCGATGTACAGCACACTCTGTTTCTGAAGGCTGTGTTTCAGAGTTTGGTAATCTGGAGAGGCAGTCGGCTAGTATGTTGTTTTCACCTTTCTGGTAACATATGTCGTAATTATAGCAGCCAATTATTAGTGCCCATCGAACGAGTCTGTTATTTGCTACTTTGGGAAGATTACGCTGAGAACCCAGTATATGGATTAATGGCTTGTGGTCAGTAAGTAAGGTAAATTTGGTTCCTCGTAAATATTGGTCGAATTTCTTGATTCCAAACAAAATGGCGAGTGCTTCGCGATCAATGACTGAGTATTTCGTCTCCGCTGTTCGAAGTTTCCTTGAGGCAAAAGCTATGGGTTGTTCTGTGTTCCCATTCTTGTGATACAACACGGCTCCCACGCCTTTCTCTGAAGCGTCACATGCTAGAAAGATTGATCTGTCTTCGTCAAACGCAGTCAGTGGTTTTGATAAGGTAATGCATTGTTTAGTGGCTTCGAATATCTGATTTTCATGTTCTGTCCAACGCCACGGTTGCCTATTACCAGTAAGTTCATGAAGGTCAGCGCATATTCCGTGTAAATGTGGTATAAAACGTTCATAGAAATTTACAAGACCCAGAAATGATCTTAATTCTTTAGCGTTGGTAGGTGTCGCAGCTTTGGAAATTGCTTCTAGTTTCTGTTTTGTCGGGCGTATACCGTTTTTGTCTATAGAGTGGCCAAGATATTCTATTTGATTTTGTAGAAATGAACATTTTTGTAGATTTACTTTTAGGCCTGCTTTCTGTAGTCGCTCAAAGATGACGCCAAGTGTGCGTAGGTGTTCCTTCACGTCTTCTCCGGCTATTGCAACGTCATCAAAATACACTGCTGTGTTAGGAATGTCCCTTAGTAATTCGTCTAAGTAATGTTGAAATATGGAGGGCGCTGTTGATATTCCAAAAGGCATTCTATTATACCTAAAATATCCTAGATGTGTCGATAGTGTTAGGTATTTTTTTGATTCCGGTGCTATTTCAAATTGCAGATAGGCGTCCTTAAGGTCTATTTTTGAAAATATTTTCCCTCGTGCTAATTTTTGTCGTAGTTGATCGAAAAGTGGAACTGGGTGTAAATGTTTAATCAAAACAGGGTTTAACGTACTTCTGAAGTCTCCACAGATTCTTATATCACCGTTCGGTTTTACGACGTTTACTGTGGGTGTCGCCCACTCTACTGGTGTCACGTTAGGGTCTACGGGATGTATAATGTTATCTGCCACAAGGCGCGCTATTTCTTTTTCAATATTTTTTTTTATCCCAAACTTGATAGGTCGTGCAGGTAGATGTACAGGTACTGCTCCTGGCTTTATGTGAATGTTTACAAGGTAGTCCTCAACTTTGCCAAGCTTCCCGTCGAAAAGTGGTTTGTATCTGTCAATTACTTGTTGTAGAGTCGTCGGCGTTACGTTTTTAATGGAGTATACAGGTTTGGGGAACTCCATTCCGAAGGTCTCACTCCATTGTAACCCAAAAAGCATCGGATCTGCGTGTTTCATGACAACTACGGGAACAATCTTCTGTTTCCCCTCGACTTCCACCGTGACGTCGGTGAGACCCTCTGATTTGAGTTTGAAGTTATGGTACGCTTTTAATTTAGGAGCTTTCGTTAATGTTGGAGCACCTATTTGCCGCCAAAGGGATGTGCTTATGATTGAGTACGCTGATCCCGGGTCCCAGTCCATAGTACAGTGTTTTCCGTTAATAATAACATCTATTCTCTTACAGTCTCTGTTTCGTGCTGGAGCGACGTTGCATACTAGATCGTCTTCAATGTCACTGTCGTCTGAAGAATCGTCATTCGTGTTAGAAGACGATCCTGTGGTGTTCGTTACACGTTGTGTTTTGTACCCGGGTACTTTAGGTCTGCCTTTGATTAGGTATGCTCGGCCAGTTTTAATACAGCAGCTTTCGTAGTGTCCTTCTGTGCTGCATTCTTCGCATATGTGTTTCCTTGCTGGACAATTTGTTAAATTATGTTTATCGTGCTTGCCGCAACGTAGACATTGACTGGAACGTATTTTTCGGGGGCTTCTGTAATTCGTAGCTTCTTGTTTGTCAGCTTTATGGTTAGCTTTCTTGCTTATTCTTTTAACGTTTGTTGATGGCGTGTCGTTTTCGGCTTGTTCTCGTGATTGTGCGATTGAAAATAATGTGGCGAATGTCACCTCGGTCGTCTGTCCATTAATTATTTCTGTTAAGTTAGGCCACTTTTGTTTCAGATCTGTTTCGAGTTCCGTGTGATTAAGGCCTGTCGCAAAGCGATCACGAAGCTGGCGCTCTAGTAGTTTGTCGTCGTAACCGCAATCTATGCTCAACGCTTTAAGACGGTTTGTGTAATGTTCTATGGACTCATCATTTTCTCTAATACAACTCCAAAATTCTATGAGTGCGCGGTATCGCGTTTTCTTGACGCGGTATAAGTCTAAGAGTTTTGTACGAATGTCGGTGTATGTGCTGGTTTCAAAGTTGGGGGTAAGTGCTGTCTTCAGTTCCCTGAAAAGGTCAGGTGTCATACAGTTAAGTAATAGGTCTTTCTTCAGACTATCATTTGTGTCTACTGCGTGTATTGAGCACTTGGCTTCAAAAAAATCGATGTAGTCACTCACCCTGTAATTGTCGGGGTTAAATTTGTCCATATTAAAAGCTTTTAGAATAGCGACCTTGTTAGGCTGTCCTTGTGCAGTAGTGTTAGCGCTCGTCACGCTGCTATCTGCTTGTGAGGTACCTGCTTCCGTCCGTGTTGCTGTATGTGTAAGTGCCATACTTAATATTTTTAAGATTTGTTCCTGCTGTGCTTGCTGTATGCTCAGGAACTGAGCGAATTGTTCGGCGTCCATTTCGTCGCCAATAAAATAAACTCAATTTGTAATAAATATATGCATGTATTATATAGACTTTTCTTTGACAATAAAAATTAATGACATAAGTGATGTTCTTATTTAAATGTTCTAAAATACCAAAGAGTAGAAAGAAGGTTGGGTCATTACAATTGCCTTGAGCACTATTAAAGTTTTGGAACATTAGGAGTCTAATTTTCCTATTTGAAACTACCCGAGTTTAATGCTTGTTCCATTTTTACTCAGCTACCACTTTAAAATTAATATACCTAAAACAAATAAGCTCATATATTTGTTTACGACTTTTATTTATTTCTGTCTAACAGTAAACAACAGTTGCTAGGTAACGACATTATAAATAAAGAGAGGTCTTGACAAACGAGGTATATGCAACCTTCTTAAAGTTGTATTCATACCTTAAAACTATATCCATTTGTAGTGACATCTAGTGATGTCGGTACATAATCGGAAGTCAACTTTACGCAAAAGTATGTTGTCTGGAATGGAATTATAGGGACCGTGCGCGTTGGAGGGTCTGCCATCTTGTGGCCTGAATCGGAACCATAAACATCTACATTTACACGTCACGTGTTTTCTTGTGCATAGTAGGTTCTGCCATCTTGTGGGCTACATCGGAACAATCAACATCACATTTACGCCTCGCGCCAAAAATCTGACGGCTCCTGTGCAGCCTCCTACAGTTCATGCACGCTCCCTAAAGTAATCGCCACCATCTTTATTAACGTAAACTATTTTCCTAGTGTACACCCCCCCCCCCCCCCCCCCCTGTATGTAACAATCAAAAAGGAGTACCTTCGCAGGATTTGTACGTCTTTTTACTAAGAACGGAAGACTTTTTTGCGAAAATTTAATAACTGGTTAATAATGTTCGAATTTTTTTATATTTTTCGGACTCATGGTGTGGTAAGAGACAAGCGAGACACTTTTTTTTATTTCAGCGCAAATATTTTTGAAAATATTACGATTATAAATGGATTATAATTTTGACGACCGGTTTGGCCTAGTGGGTAGTGACCCTGCCTACGAAGCTGATGGTCCCGGGTTCAAATCCTGGTAAGGGCATTTATTCGTGTGATGAGCATGAAAATTTGTTCCTGAGTCATGGGTGTTTTCTATGTATTTAAGTATTTATAAATATTTATATATTATATATATCGTTGTCTAAGTGTATCCTCAACACAAGCCTTATTGAGCTTACTGTGGGACTTAGTCAATTTGTGTAATAATGTCCTATAATATTTATTTATTTATTTATTTATTTATTTATTTATCTAGGACCCATATTCGTTTTGAAAGATCTATTCAAAGATACCCATAAACTTACAAAAAAAAAAATTATATCACTCTCAGCGTGATTGATTTATACACCCATGCCAATTGCAGCTTACTAGCATTAACGATCAGTGAGCTAAGCCGCTGAAGGACAGACAGACAGACGACGGATATGGCGAAAATTACAACCATATCCCTAGTTTAATTAAATTAGAGGAAAATTACCATTTATTTGAAACTAAATAAGTTGAAGCATTATGTAATAGCATACTATTCAATAGCTGAATTCATGAAGAGAACAAATCATAACATTCATTCACATTGTGCACACACATCATACTCGTACCTACTATCTCTTTAAGTATAATAAAATCTTATATGATTATTGTTTTCAGGGTTTTTTACATCTCATCATAAGCTGGTAATGTTGGCTACGGGCCAAAGCCAAGTAGATAACTTAAAATAAAAAATGTACTTTTTTTAAAATATTGCTGCATTATTCGTTTCTAGTTTCATCTTGTTGCAAAAACTTTCTAACGATTATGCAGGTGTTAAGTATTGCAGCTTTTTGCAGCTGCATGTAGGTGTTTTGTTTCAGATCAATGAGCTTCAGACTATGGTGGAGGTGTTTGGGGATGACGCCGCGCGCCGGTGGTTGACAAGACTATGGGAACAATTTAGACTTTTTCTTGGTTCCAGATCCTAGTGACTTCATCTTTGAGGTCGGTATATTTATGTATTTTTTCGGTTATCGTTTTCTGTAGATTGTGAGTGTTGGGGACGGCAATATCAATTAGATACGTTATTTTGTTCGCTTTATCTGTCAATGTAATGTCTGGTCGGTTGTAGTGTGTAGCTATCGGTAAGTATGGCGCGGTCGAAATACATTTTGTGGTTATTGTTCTCCAGTATAGAGCTAGGGTTATATTTGTAGTAGGGTGTTTTGTTTTTGGGTATGAGATTGGGTTTAACAGCTAGGTATTGGTGTATAAAATTTGCTATCTGGTTATGTCGATGTGTGTAATCAGTTTGGTTTAAACTGTTTAAAGAGGGAACTATTTAATATTAATATTAAGTATTTTCAAATATTTAAGAGAGTTAGAGTATCCGATATAGGTAATTTGCTATTGCTATACCCTATGCCCATGGGTCCCATGTGGTACCATATGATATGTATAAGTACTAAATATGTACCATGGTTTGCAAGAAATAAATACTGAATAAAGGTTTATAGTTGACTACGGAACTCTAAAATACTTCTTTACATCTTTTCCAACAACAACACTTATCTAAAAAATGGGTAGTGAAGTTACTGTAGTGCAAAACGGGTATACCTATAAGTGAAAAGTATTAAGTATTGACAGGCCGAAAGCTGACATTCAGGAGAACTGAGCTCGGACATGAAGCATCGATCAAAAAGCGAGGCCGTATGCCGAGCTCCGCCCAGGTCCGAAAGCTCAGAGTTTCCGACCTGGGCGCATTCCCTCGCGAGGCCGAGGACCACAGGCAGGAAAGCAGAGGTGGGAAACGAACCAAAGGCCAAGCGTAAGAATGGTTACGGCTGAACTCCACATAGGGTTGAATGCCTGAAGCTTTCCTGCGGGACGCGTTCATGGAAGGTCTAAAGACGAGCTTGTGAGCTGTGTTCACCAAAATGAGGCCGAAGACCGAGACGGATCGGAGCTTCAGTTTGAGGTCAAAGGCTGGGTTTGAGAGAGTAAAACAAATTGCATTGCAAGATCGAGATCGAAGGCCGAGCTCCGAATGAGACCGAAGGAGCAGCTTTTGGAGGAACTTGGAGGAAGTTTCGACTTTTGCGTAGCCAAAAACTTGCCTTCGGGTTTTTGCCCCGTTGGATTGACATTTAGCTTGGGTCGTGTTCGAACTTAATCTTCGGCCTCGCAACGAGGTGAAGTCAATGTGTTTTGTCGAAGGCCAGAATCCCCTTAATGGTACCCCATGTCATACATGGTGGCATTTTGGTAAAACTTTCCTGTTCGCCTTTGACATAATTAATAGAAATATAAATAGATCTGCTCACACTGTAGTCTATATGGATATTTGAGAGCTGGAATCACTCCAGCCCCGCCATTCGCCATTTGGGCGCCCGCGCCACACTCGCTCTTATTAAAACTTTTTTCCATATTTTTTTTACCGTTTTGGCACCTTATCCCATTTGGCGCATAGATCAGTCGCTCCTCTTCCTCTATTAGGTACCCTAGGACCGGCCCTGGCTGTATGGAGTATTTTAGCGGCCTCGTAGTCTACTCATGAAACATTTAAGCAATAAGTTGGAGTATTTTTGATATTTCTTTGATACCTGTAAAATTCCTAGTACTTTGCGCGTAATGTTGTATTCGACTTGTTTCGACGTATTTAATGAAAGGTGCTGCAATTGGTACGGATCCCACAAATAGTGGTTTTTGCCGAATGCCGAAACGCTGAATATTTGGTAAAACTTGTGTACTGATTTGAATCAAACTGGTGGCCTACAAAGGTAGGTAATGCTAACCGGTTAACCGGTTAACCGGTTACCCGGTAATTTAACCAATATTACAGTCGGTAAAATACCGGTAATTTCCAGCCGTAACCGGGAATTTACCGAACGTTGTATAGGCAAATAAAAATGTAACAACCTGTTGAATTAGCCCATCTATGTCTTCGTACTTACAAAAAAAAAACAATCACTACGGTTTACGATTACGAAGAGACACTTAAAATACTTACTTTTCTGCATCTTATGATCTCGTTGGAGTAGGAACTAGGAAGCAATGTTTTGTGACAAATGAGTGGTCGCTAATCCCTCGCCCTTTCCCTTCTCGCCACCCCTACCCGACCCGCCTTACTATGTTCAGTGTCCTTTGTTTTAGTCTGTAGTGTCCGACAAGTGTGGAATGCGAAAGAACATTTTCTACCGCTGGTTACTTGTGTTCAAGATATCGTTCACGAATGTCTAAGCAACGTTCTAATTAATCGCCTAGATATTTAACAAACACAATTATTTTATATATAATTAACAGAATGATCTGATGATGGCATATATGTTCCTGATTCCAACTCCTATCTTAAGAGCCCGGTAACGATTTTAGAGCAAAAATTTTAAATTGATACATTTAGTCGTTGGAATTGCACACCTTTTGTTACGTAATATCTAAATAACAAGTATTGGTTTCTATTAGCACGTTTTTTCATCTTGCCTTTTAATAATGAGGTCGCAAGCGTGCGTCCCCGGTAATAGGTGAGGTGACCAGACAGAAGGGATAGTTTTTAAAAATTCATCAAAAAATTATGGTAGTAAATTATGGTAGTAATTAAGTGTAAAGTATAAGAACAGTTTCAGCAAATGTTGTAGATTGTTTAAGTATCAAAATTACGTTGAAATTAAAGTTTCAGAGAAATTGTCAGTTGTTTTGAAGTAATTTCTGGAGAAAATTGATTTCGTCTAACTTTGATTTACACTACTTCAAATTTATAGTAACAAAAATGTAGTTTATTAAAGTTGAAGTACAGGATATGTGTAATACAAAATTACCATTTTTAGCAGTCCAAACTTAACGAAATTTACAAATAAGATCGACAAAATCACTGCTTTACGCGCGTTTACCTAAACGTCCATCAGAAAAAAAATCATTACTAATTAAGTGAGTCTGTTTAAAAAAAAAAATAATGAAAGATAACAAGACGTGCTAATAGAAACCAGTACTTGTTATTTTTAATAGTTAACAAAAGGTGTACAATTTTATGCGCTTAATCTATCAATTTGACATTTTTGCGACTAAAATCGATAACGGCCTCTTAAAGTGCAATTTTAAAGTAACTAGTGTTAAAATGATATGAAACTAATCTTGCTGCTAAATATTTTTTTTTCTTATATTTACTAGATTTTAATGAATGTTGATTACGGTTTTAGTTACTTTGATAACAATATTATATTGATAGATGTGTAAATGACGACTGTCACTCTTTAGTTATAATTTTTGTTACCCTTTGATACCTGCGATTTTTAAAGAATTAAAAAAGTTTAATGTTGCTTATTTAATGTACAAGTTCATTTCGCTTTGAAATGATACATGTTTGATTTTTTATTTAATATGATTAGTAAATATATCTTGTTTAATGACTATAGTTGATTATCATTATTTTGTTTTGTCGATGTTTCTATAACGTGCTGTTGATTACTTTTAAAGACGAAAATAAGGACACAATAAATAATAATGCAAAATCAATGTTTTTTACTTCATAAACGTATAACCGGTAATTTACCGGTTAACCGGTTAGTGGGACCTCGCGTCGGTAAATTACCGGTAATGAAAAACGCCCGGTTATTGCATTCCCTATACAAAGGACATAAAAGGTTTGATAATAAATTGAGTGAATCTCTATTAGCTTATGATATATTAAATCATTTGCAACTTTTACAGCAAAAAATTGACAAAAATAATCTTGATTTTTACTTCAACTTCCTCCTTTCCAGGGTCCATGTATGTAACATATATTGGTATGCAAATATCTATCTATCTAAAAATATATCTATCTATCTATCTAAAAATACAGATTAAATATAATGGTTTGCGATGCACTTTAACTAAGCAATTTTTCTTCATAAGTAGGTATAACAGGTATTTGGCCGAATAGTACGCATAACATGCAAAAAAATTTCGCCGATAAAGCACAACGTTTGCTAAGATTTTATTTTTGGTGTTTAGAACTAGTGAATGTAGTTAGAGTCAATCAAATAGATCCCATGATAAAAAATAAATTATTTGTAATCAAATTGACAAAATACTCGAAATAAGATCTTCGTATTTAACAATTTTACAAGAATACATTTTACATATTAAATATAGTGGTTTGTGGTTATTTTCATTGTTGTTTTTTTTTTAAGTAGATAGTATTTTAGATAATTAAAAAGTGGTTTATTATATAAAACCATTTGCCAATTATACGTGGGAAATAGCAGAAGGAATAGAATAATTATTAAAACCGAGTTAAGTTTAATTTTCAAAGATTGTAATACGAAAAATCGTTTGTAAACTTTGTCTTATTAAAAAAAATATAAGTACGAGTATAAGTTGCACTGTTATTCTGATTTTCTAGTACTTAGGTGATAGGTAATACTGATTAAAAACGACCTTGAAATAACGTTTCAGATTATCTTATAATACTTTATTTTAAAACATTATATCGGTTTCTTGACTTTCATATACAATTTACTTAAGGCACTCATCTTTATACTGACATACTTATTATGTGTATCTTAATACTATTCACCTAGGTGCTTACAGTTTATTAAGATTCCTAAGGTAACAGTAACTTTCGTTTTCATACATGTGTGACCCATCTGAAACTAGAGAGAGATGATTGATACTATCCTACGTCCTTCCCCGTATGTCTATTTCCATACCATAGGCGGTTCAGCGGTTGAAGCGTGAAGAGGTAACAGACAGATACTTTCGCATTAATAATATTAAAGTAGGGACATACACATCTACACAAAATGAAAGAATTCTAATCTTCTTTTAAATACTAATTTCGTTTATGTCAATCTCTTTGCCCTTGCAATAATGGAGTAATAGAAGACATAGACGCATGCAATCTGGAATATCGAATTTCGCTGTAGGCCCCAGATCTTGTACCTACAGTGAAATACTAAGTAGTTAGTGTACATCTCTTCTTCCTCGCGTTGTCCCGGCATTTTGCCACTAAGTTAGTGTACATAACTATATATAATTCATATCCGACACTGTATGAAATAGCTTTTAAAGACATGGTCCTCGCATACGAACGGGTATGTCAGGCTGGTCAGCAAAAAGACCGTCTATACCTGCTGCCAGAAAAGCGCTAATCTCTCCCTTAAAGTTACCAATAGCTGAATCAGATTGTTCACTGCTACGAAACTCAGCTGGCAGGAAAGGATTTTCAGCACGAAACGTGTAAGGATGCACCTTCAAACCTGCCGCATGGGCGTCTGCCACGAACGTAGTCGGGGTACCAAGGTTGTCGTTTTCGTCGCGTGGAATGATGTAACTCTTGTCGGGGCCGGTTGCATATGCGTACGACGCTACATCCTTTAGTCCTTCTGCTGTAGCCATTGCGCCATAAGTGAGATTGGTACCTAGTGTAGCTTGATCAAAAGGTTGAGAAGATTTGTCGCTGCTGTAAAGCTGGAGAAGCCGGAGGTCAGTAATCTTTTTGAGCTCCTTCAAGTTATTAACTTCAAAAGATTGGATATATATATGAGCATCCCGTCCTTCATACCCGTTGTTGTGTAGAAGTTGCACAAGAGGTGCTTCCATTGCTAGTCCCAGTCGCTGGAAATGAGTGCTGTGCTTGATTTCAGGATAAATACCGATGGTTCGGCGTTGACTTATTTCCAAGCTTTTCACTAAGTCAATAATTTCCTGGACAGTAGGAATATCAAATGAACGATCCATTCGTGCATTGCCAGGTCGGTTCTGAGGTATACGTTCAATAGCTCGCAATGTCTTAAGTTCATCAAGAGTAAAGTCTTCTGTAAACCAGCCTGTTAATTCACTTCCATCTACATTTTGTGTTCGATGACGGTCAGAAAATTCAGAGCGCTGACTGACATCTGTAGTGAGACCCAGTTCATTGTCATGCCTAGCCACTAGGTGTCCATCTTTGGTCATGACGACGTCGGGTTCGACGTAGTCAGCACCCATCATGATGGCTAGGCCGTAGGCGGCGAGTGTGTGTTCGGGCACGTAACCGCTGGCTCCTCGGTGGGCGATCACCAGAGGATGGCATGAGTCTGGGCTACGCTTCGAGTTAGTGACTGATTTCATTAACCCTGCAGCCGTGACGCAGAGCGTAACGACGAGCAGGACAGTTATCACTAACAGTATTCTGCCACCATTCGCTTTCATCCTGGCCGATCTGTTGGAAAATAAATAATTGTAAATACCTAATTCGTTGGTAATAAAGATTATCGTAAGGTTTTCTATAATATATATATATCTGCAGTCTCGACTTGGCCTCATAGTAAAAGCGGTTCATTACCGACGTACACATTCACTTCTTAAAGTTTGGACAGCGTTTACAAAATTAGTACAAAGTGGAGTAGTTACTGCGAACTTCCATTTTATTCCTTTGTTTCGTATTTTTTAATTCTATTGTTCGTATACCTACGTACGATCAAAAACCCTCGTCGTCGACGTCGTCACACCTGTGTTTGTTTTAATAGGTAATCACAATTGTAGGATGCAAATCGGTGGCCTTATTTTAATGCAATAAAGATCTTGTTAAAATACAAGAAAGTGTCTTTTCAACATAGATCGATTGATATCGTATACAGGGAAATTCAAAACTAGTAATAAGTTGAATATTTTAATCGGTAATGAACCTATTTAACTACAAGTATTGTTTCAATGTATTATTTTAAACCATTTGGACATCAAAAATTGTAACACTTACAGACTTATTTCGTGTGTGATCACTAGTGTTTTTAATAAAGAGAGAGAGATAGGAATGACCAAAGTTAAGAAAGAATACAATTCAAAGTAAGTTTGTATTAATTTAGACGTCATTTTAATGATGGATACACAGTCGACGTAAGTATGCATACCTACCAACGTTATTACCTGTTTGATTGTTTGGGAATAACCATATCTGTAAATTTAACAGTGGATCTCTTCACATAACGATTTTTATTTTAGAGAAGTAGGTATCATAAATTATAGTTTCAATATTTATCTTGTTTTTCGCTTGATACTTGTAATACTTAACTACTTATTACCTATTCAGTTATTCTAAAAATTCTAAATTATAGGCACAGTCGACAAGTTAACGATTATGTTTCTTTGTTTCTAATTCTTTCTTCTTTTCGTGTTAGATCAAGGTCAATTGCAAGGGCGCACGCTTTTTTGTACAGGCACTACACACAATACCACTGACTAAACTCAGACTATTTTACTCGGATATTTATAAATTACATAAGCTACATGTTACTAGTGTACTAATTATGCAGGAGTGTGTAATTATTGTTAGATCGGCAACTAGTTTCTGCATTAATTGAACATGACAGAGGCATTTGCGCAATTACTTACTGCACTACGTATGTAGTTGAAGTGCCTCCCCGGCCGCGACTGTTTGGGACACGAGCAGATAGCGAGTGATCACTTTATGCTTGACTGTGCTGTGCTACAATATGGAGCGTACATTCAATGTCACAACTGTTACGAAATTTAAGAATAGTATACTAGGTACTAATGTTTTCATTTGTAAGTATCATTATTAATAATTTTGATTTTGAACAATACATTCGATAACGTCAGTGAATAAACGCTCCTGTTCCTGTTGTTTCTGGTTTTAGTTATAAAATATGTACTAATAAATTTACTGAACAATTAGTTCTACTGGTTTCGAAGATTTTTACGGCAATCAATATTTACACTCAGTTCCAGTACTTAATTAAAAAAACTGCCGTTTGAAAATTAAAAATGAAAAAAATATTTATTTCGTTATCAAGTAAAGGTTTACAAATTGGCATAAGTGGTTGGGACTTCCTTTTAGGCGAATGAACCTGTATCAGGATGCCTCGCTCCTCCATAACTTACAGTCTTGTTACTTAGTAGTAGGGAAATATTGTATACATGAAAGTTTTATAGCTATTTTATTATATATGCTATTTGATTTGTGTTTATAAGGACCGTTTATAAGGGATGAAGACTTTTTTATCCATTATATTTAGTAAAAAAGGTTTTATCCTCTGTTAAGGTTCTGAAGTTCACATTATTTTTTTTGCTTTAAATCTATGTCTATAGTTAATTTAAATGTATATTCTATATTCGTTATGACATAACGTACCAAACAAAAAAACAATTTTTCCAAGGCCAATTGGTTGATTATTCGATGGTTAAAAAAAACTGTTTTTACAGATCATTCACCCCAGTTTTCTAGAATGTAAGTATGAATAATATTCTAATTATGTATTTAGTGTTTAGCTCAACTTTGCAATGGGAAAGATAAGATCGAGAAGGGAAAAAAATCTGGAGTTTATAAGCTTACTTGTGATAATTTTAATAAAGTGTATGTGGGGCAAACAGGTCGTAATTTCAATACCAGGTATAAGGAGCATGTTGCGTCATACAGACACAATCATCCAGAAAAGTCTAATTTTGCGAAGCACTTAATAGACAGTGGCCATACTTTACCTGAGAATCTTTCTTTTGATATTTGACATGTTTGCGAGAAAGGATTGCGTTTGAGTGTTCTGGAACAGTTGGAAATAATTAGGTACAACAATAGGGGGATGATTTTTAATGAACAGTTGAATGTTGCGTCATCGCCGTTATTACGAATTTTTCCATCTCACTCACACTTGCACAGTAGGGGGACTGGTCAAGGTATAAATATGGCCGACCATTCTAGACAGCTCATTCAGTTGTCGGGTGTCAGACTGTCAACATCTCCAGCATCTCCTGAAGATGCCTCGTAGAGAGGCGAAACACGTGTCGAGTTTTGTACTTTTGGTGGTGGTTTGTTATATTTATTTGCGTATTTATTTTTGCGGTGGGATGGTGTTAACATTCATTGCATGTAAAAATACGCAAGTAAGTATAACGGGTTAGCACTGATTGACTACCACGTTATTTTCTCGCGGATTAGCAAAGTAATATTTCTTGCTTTAATTAGCATGGATTTCCGCAAAGTAACACCTGATTCTATTAATTAATAGTAAAGTGTCTTAAAAGTGCCGGTAACGACGGAGCATAAAAGTGAATAAGGTCTGCGAAGGCCGAGGGTATCGCCTAGGGCTGAAGGCCCGAACCGTCTCAGCATAACCAGTATGCTTTAACTTATAAAAATAAATGCGAAATTAAAATACAATATTTACAAAGGGCTAGAGGAGTAGTGTCTGGAAAAGTAATTATTTTAAATGCAAGACTTCTGGCTTATCGGGTTTGACCTCCCAGCCGTGCTATCCTCAATTGCGATAGCAATCCTTACTTTTTTTTCGGATTAGAAAAGTCGCTGCACTTCTTTCGTTTCCTTTTGGAGAAATTATTTTAAAAGTAGCAAAAATTTGGTAATATAATTTATTATATTTGATGTCAAATAAATGAAAGAACATGAGCTATTCATCAATTGTAGCTTTCGTATTTATGCACTTATACCCTCAGTAGAAAGTACCATTTCATACAGTCAGCATCAAATACTTTGTAGCAACCAAAGTAGCCAAATAGTTCGGTGCACCATATATTTAGTATGGTGTACCGAACTATTTGGCCACTTTGACTGCTACAAAGTATTTGACGCTGACTGTACCATTTGGCGTTGAAACTCTAGCTCGATAGGGTCTCGCCACGCAAAAGTTTTTTGCAAATATCGCGAAGCGTTTGGTTGACGTAACTGGTGACTGAAGAGCTGGCGGTTTCCTCGCACAACAGTCTTGCGATACAACGAGGAAATGCCGCCAGCATCCTCAATTTTAGATTTAAGCTGGTTATAGTAATCCTCTGTTTATATCTATTATGTATATTGTTATTACAGTTGTGTACAGTTACCGAATTTTATTATGTATAAATAGAAATGAAGTTAATGGTTTCAAAGACTTTTGTGCCAAACTGTATTATGCGATAAGCGTTCATGACTAGTAATCTAACTATTGACATATATTATACGTATCAATTTTGACATTTTCAAGTAGCTTGTCAGCTGTGTTGATACTAGCATGTTGGGTAGAACCAAGACTTGATCCTCTTATTTGCTTTCTTGCGATATTGTTTACGTGTTCTCCGTACGAGTTGAAACATAATTTAGTGGAATTATTTATGTAATTTGGCACGAACAAAAGCGAGTCTAATTTAAATGTCTACTATCAACATTTTATATCTTTGGGAGCATGAGCCAAATCGCTTGCATCGGGTTGCAAGTGGAAAATGGTTTTATGCACATCATTAAGCTTAATCTTGATAGTGCCCGTAGCGCGATTTTTCCCAACAAATACTTTTTTTTATTGTGTGTATATAATGATTATCCAGGTTAGCAGTTACTGTTAAAATACGCAAAATATGTAAAAATACGCAAGTAAGTATGGTTAGCGCTGATTGACTAACACGTTATTTTCTCGCGGATTAGCAAAGTAATATTTCTTGCTTTAGTTACTGTCAGTTAAGTATACCTACATACCTACATATATGTATGTGGTAAGCTCCAAGTAAGTTTTCTTTCAAGCGGATGTAACATAACATAACGAAAGTGGAGGACCCGCGCGAAGTTATACCTTTTCATACAGACGTAGTCCACATTTTCCTCTCTAAATATTAACATTGTTGAAAATTTATTGACGCTATTTGTTGTATATCAACCACAGTTATGCCCCTACGATTGATTTAGTCGAATTTTGAATTATAATAAGAGTAAGAAGCATTTAAAAAATTGTATGAAGTCTGATTTTCGCTCCTAATTCATACAATAATAAAAAATAAATGAAAAATAGTCAGACGTCGGGGCATAGCTATGGTTAATATACATCAAATTATGTAACAATATTTTCCATAATGTTAATATCCAGAGAGGAAAATGGGGACTACATTTGTATGGAGAAACGGCCGTCCCCTTTCTTCTTACGTAAGCATTTGTTAAAACAAAAATCAGAATAATATTATGGTATGTATACTTTATGTATGAGTGTATTATATAGTTTATAAGTATTGTTTCTTTTTTCTTTCTGCACCAAATGTTAAGGATTTGGGCCTTTGCTGGGCCTCTATGGTTCACTGTTAGAGAATGCTATTTGGCATCGAGTCCACTATTTGTACATTGTTGGATATATTGTGTGCAATATTTAAAGTTGAAATATATATATGTGTATATCGTACTCTAGTATTCACAACATAAGCCTTTATTGACCTTAAAGTTGTACCAGGTCGATTTGTGTAAGCTTGTCGTATGATATTTATTTATTGTAAGGTTAAGACTGATTACTTGGTAGAACATGGAATGAATAGGGGCATGTCGGTGACGTCGCGTGTGTGCGTGGTCGGAGAGTGACGATCAGTGATCACATTATTGTTAAATAAAAGCGTTTATTAAAAATAAACGCATCCCTAGAGGCAGTCTGCGATACCCCTGTTTGTTGACACAAGACTTTTACCCGCAGGGGTGTCAACTGTGAATATATCTTAGAGGTCTCTTTTTACTTAATAAAAATAGTAATTTCCTTTT
This sequence comes from Cydia pomonella, assembly GCF_033807575.1. Classification (NCBI taxonomy): domain Eukaryota; kingdom Metazoa; phylum Arthropoda; class Insecta; order Lepidoptera; family Tortricidae; genus Cydia; species Cydia pomonella. Next base: position 35,325,763 of record NC_084703.1, on the reverse strand, counting down.
TAAGTTTAACGGCAAAGTTCTTATTTAATTACTTTATATCATGATTGATTAATTACCAGTATAAGTGTGTATTATGATGGATTACCTTAGACAAAGCGGACAATCGCAAAGCAATAATTAAGTAATAAATATTTATTTTATCATGTCGTTATCATATTTGCTACAAATAAGTGGATGGTCATTTCATTTGGTAATAGGTAGGTATACTTACAGTTAAGGCTTATCTCATATCCAATTATCTTGAGCATACCTAGTTGTATTTTACCACTTCACCAAGTATTTTATGTTGCATTGTATTCCCCTAGATGTAAAAACATTTCATACTAAACAAAGGCTAACATCATTTAGCAGATGTAATTATATGCCATTTTTTATACACATGTAATAGGTACCTATTTACAATACAATACTCTTTATTGAACACCTCACATAGTTGACAATAAATGTACAGAAACAAACAAAGACAATTTGATAGAGGTAACAACAGGCGGTCTTATCGCTTAAGAGCGATCTCTTCCAGACAACCTTTGGGTATCGGAGACAATAAAATTAGAATATACGGTAGGTGGCACAAACAAAAACAACAGAATAATAATAATAATTAAAAGTCGAATAAAATAGTATAACCAAGCAACACAAGACAATATTGAATTAATGATAGTAGTACACATAGTACTTACTCGTAGTCAACTACGAGTAATATACATATTATTCATCCAACTGTATTTTAATACCTAATATCACTCGTGCTCACCATTGCTAGTTGGTTTTTGTGAGTTGTACTGCAAGTAAATTTAAAACATATTAGGCGAATTGAATTTTCGAATAATCAAAAAGGGTTCAAGGTGACCGTAGGAGTAACAATTTATATTTTCATTGCAAGCAGTTAGGTCCCAAACTTGTGTACTTTAACCAGTACGAGTAGGTAATTCGACTATTCCAGGTTAACTTTCAATCATCGCAATGTTTAATACTTACCTGTTATACATTGTGGCATTTAAAGTTCTAATAAATATATTTATATGTACAATTATATTATCTAATTAATGAATACTAAAACACAATGGCTGCCAAGTTTTTACGGAATTAAATCGTGGCATTTTTACAGCAGGTAAATAAAATAATAAAATGCTACTCAGGCAACCCTGGCTGAGAGTGAGCTCGGCAAGCGCCCCGGCGAGGTATCCCTTGCAAAATGCGTTTGTTTTTTCCGCCTACCCTTCACCACTGTGTGAGCCTCTAATCCTAGTAGATCGAATTAATAAAGCTTGTCGTTAATCATTATTGTAAGCTGCGAATACTGAATTAGACATTGATTACTGCAAGGGTGAACAGATAAGCCGACTTTATTGGGAGTAAAGATTTACTGTCACATAAATTCTATATTTTTTAATCAAGACGACTTTATTTAAAATTACACAAACAAAAGAGAATTTAATTGTTTTTATTTTTCAATCGTGGGCCATGTAAAATTTTAAGTTATTTAAATTTGGCAAACACGGTATTCAAGTAGTGGTACAAGTAGATTGTGTAAGTACTTACCTAGGTAGGTTAAAAAATGTTGCAAGTTTAGACTTTTGGAGTCTGATAGGTTTTTTTACCACCGAAGCGACGGAGACGTACTTATATAAATTTAGGAAATAAAGCTCTGTGTGTTTGTTAGTTTGTTTGAGTACAAACTAAAATGTTCCTATTTATCTCCGGTTTGACCGTTTGGGTTGCGGTTTTCGGAAAAGGAGTGATGGTTCTTAGATAAGGTTTGGCCCAATAGGTGGCACTGTTATATTACTTATATTTTAGTCCGGGTATAAAAAAGTGTTAGTGGAATAGTTGTTTATCCAGTTAAATAATCGAGTTAAATAAAAAATTACACTTCGTATCAGTCAAAAGACTATCAATATCTTGATAATACTGGGATGAGATGAGATAACATTGTTAGGATTTTAGTTGATATTCACACAAGTTGTATTTGCCGAAAAAAAACACCGGCAGTTTGACTCAATCATGTATTTTCCCTATATAATTGTGTCTATTCGATTAATTCGTTTTGTCCTAAGTATTACGATCATCTTAGTTTCACTTATTTATTGAACAAATGTCTCCCAAGAGACATCTCACTCGCGGAGCAGGGGCCTATAATTTGATTAGGGTGGTTACATTTTGTGTTTTCGCACAGAATGAGGAAAACAATCCCGCAAACAATCTTGTTTCCCACCCCTTTTAAAAACTTTATTCAATTACATCAAATAACAATATTTATTTGTCTCTCGACAGTTGTAGGCTTGTGCTTTAACTTGGCTTGCGCCATGGGGATGGGCTCGGCGTTGGATCGGCACAATTTGCATGCAGCATTAAAACCGATGTTTGTGATTTTTTTGGCTCCTGTTTTTTTTAACATTTTTAATGGTGCCAATTAATATTAGGAGTTGCATACAGAAGTGATAGGACTAAGTGGATAATGAGTGGGTCGGAGCGCCGGGGCGGGGCAGCAACGCCTACTCACATGGAATTCCTTTTTATTTTCTACGAAAACTGAAAAGGGACAGGGACTGACCACTTCATTTAAATCAAACAACGCAGATTATTATTATTATTATTTTAAATAATTGTTCTGTTGTGCAAATAAACTCTTTTCAAAATAGTGATGTAGATGTGGCATGGCAGTATCGTCAAAGCGAATTTTAGTTGCCTGTTTGAGATCACAGTAATATCTATATTACTCCCTAAATGTCTTTTTTTTTTCACTTTTTCACTCTGCTATATTTGGTATATTTAAAATCTTGTAGAATTGATATCAGACAATGACCAAATTGATTCACAATCGATCTGATCAATACGCCACACCAACAACAACAAACGTCTATTGACGAAATACCATAAACAGAAAAAGACAACGTATTCTAAAGCGAGAGCGTATCGATTCAAATTAAAATCACGCCTAATGGCATTAGAGCCGTGAATTATTAATTTGTGCAGCATTGTCCCGCGCGCCGCATTGTGGCGGCAAACGAGCGATTGTATCGCGGTGTTCCTAGCTCCACCTATTTCTACAAGCCCAATTGCTTTCAAATACAATCACTTTGGCTTGTAATTTATCCATCAGTTACGGGATAGTGCTTCACTCACTTGTGTATTAGGTAAGAAACCTAAAAAAACAAGATTATTAATTAGGTATTTAATAGTGAACCTATTATAGGTTCACTTCGGCTAGTATCCTTAAAAATACAATAGGCATCGATAGCTACCCCTTAAAAAGTTTCTTATTTACCTACAGGTACCTAAAAGTTAATCTTATCAAGTCATCGTCAAAGTAAAATTAAGCATTATAAAATAGGAACCCGATTTGTTACCAAACACAGTAAATTATTCATTAAAAAACTCTTTACCTAACTAACGACAATCATTTTAAAAGCCAAAACGCGAGGCTCCGGCTCCTAAAACACTTCATTATCCGTGACATTCGACTATCAATCATCCCGAAGTTCGCAAAACAATAATCACATTATCATTCTCCCATAATAACAAATGTAGCCCCGAAATGCATAAAGAACCCGCTTTGTGTTTTTTTATATAATAAGAAATTTTGAAAAATATCATCTCAAAGCCGCGTCTGGCTCGAAATCGAACAATGTAAACTTATGAGTGAAAACAAGAAAAAAGTGGGTAAGAAACGGCTTGACATATTGTTAAAGGTCCTTATAAAATTATTTGCTATCACGCCATCCGAGGCTTGTAACGAAGAAGCAACAGAACTTAAAAATGAAATAAGCGTATTGCATGCGCAACATTTATGAAGAGTCTTGTTTGAGCAATAAAACAAGGAGGTGGGTAACCAAAACATTACAATCGAGTGGGCTAACGTTAAGCATTTTGTGGAGCCGTGGCAGGGCGGGCGTAGGGCCCGCGAGCTGGACGTGCGAAGGCGACCCGGCTTGTTGGGTGCTGTAATTAAAAATGCTTTGTCTATCTCTCACCCATCGAATCGCTGTCTTCTCATTTTAATAATCACATGGAACCTACTTCAAGCACGCTATTAATAATGGTTTAAATGAATTTTTCGAATTCCCAAATGTCATCCAGCTTATTAACCGGCTTCATTTTTTGTTTAAGTTTTATTTGTTTTGGACACAGCGTTTTGGTTTTGGCGCGGTCAATCCGACCTTTCGTTTTTTGTCTCGCGTCATGCAATCCCGGCAGATGAAATATTACCAAAAGTTAATTAGTTACTAATAAAGGCTTTTTTCTATTCAACTTTATTTTATATTTAGATATCGTCTGCATATTAAGCAATAAACAAATGATAGCCGAAGCCTACATTGAATTATACTTTATAAAGGCGATTTTCTCATAATCACTCAATATGATAATAATGTTCTTAAAATAAATGTTCTCAATTATTCATCACCAGTCCACGTCAAATATTATCCGCAAAAAGGTACAACTTCGATAATTTCTGATTACAATGCACATGATCGATAGACTCGTAGATCAGATCTATAGATCATATCGGTCTCGAAAATGGAATGCATGAGTAAGACTAAATATAATTAATATTCATTCTTCGAATTCGAGCCGTTTTTAGTGCAGACATGTTGGCGTCGTCGCAATAAACAAAAGGCAAAAACTTGAGTTCAGTTTTTGTCGTTTTTTATTCGTATATGTAAAATTTAATAGTTGTGTACAATTAATCATTCGTGGGTGCATTGTTGCATCTGTCGCTTCGGCGCTTAGAAGTGGAGTGAGGCTATTGTTGGAGATGGACCTTTATGCCTGTGCTTTTGTGAAATGCAAAACACCCGTTGCGCCACCTGTGCTGTGCCTTCAGATAACGGTTTGATTATAACATCATTTTAGGTTAGACTGTTCTAATCAACTCAGTAACTCTAACTGCTCATAAGCCTTAGGTACCTACGATTTCCACAAACACTAGCAGCACAACGGATCAGCAGCAGACCTACTTTTCGACTTGAAATATTAAGTCGGCCTCAGTAAACATTTTGTATGTTTTGTTTAAGTCCTATCTAGGTCCAGTTCCTGGCTGTCTAATAATCAGAGCATTAATTCTGGTTCTGGTATTTATAAAATATACGATAATAACCAGTGGATTTTCCTTTTTCTTGTTTGTGATATACTGGGATAAAATCACTTTACGAAAATAGATAATGGTGTCAGATATTGACGGATAAGGTGGTGGTCATACAGCAATCCGTCACGCCGCCGTCGTGTCGAGGCGCCTCTTTTGGGTCGTGGGAATCATGTTTATATATTCAGTTAGACATATCTTGATTTTGTAATTACTTCATAGTTTATTTACTAACTTGATCACTCATATGAGTAATCAAGTGCCCTTGGCAGTAACAGTAACTGAATTCGCCTGTTAATAGCAAGAAAATTTACCTCGTCAGGTAAAAAATAATTCAGGAAATCGTTTCGTAGCTTGTAAATATTTATAACCGTTAATTGAAAGGACTTCGCCTCATAGAAAAATTGTTAGTAGATACGTTGGAAAAGACGTGACAATATAACGCATGATCGTCCACTAATTCATTAATATGCAACCATCATTATTACTGTTCTGTTCTTGCTATCGAAGTCCGAACGATAGGTGAATCTATTTATCATAATTACTTCCACGACCGATCTCTTGTGAATTATGATAGCTCTTCTTAGAATAAACCTCATCTTTTTAATATAATCCGGACCACTAGCTCGGGTTAACTTGGGGAAAAAAAGAAACAAATGAAATGTGCGACCGGTTTTTTTCACCTGACAACACCCGGCATGAGTTTTTGTTTGCGTACGCCATTTCGAAAATTAAATTATAGGGTATAATTCTAATATGATAGGTGTGTAATATATGTCTATCTAAGGAATGTGTTTCAAAGATGTTTATCTTTAGTAATATTTATATTTATCGGCCTGCATAATGTGTACTAATTAGGCATTTCGTTTACCTACACGAAGAGTAAATGAGCCTATTCATATTATAATATTTATTTATAATTACTTATATATTGTTAGTAGGTACAGAGAGAACACCGATTCTATTTAAGTATAACTACTTACTTATTTAGTAAGTAGGACGTATTAGAAAAAAAAGTATTTTCACGTGTCCATTTTTACAACATTAATTTTTCAGTACCTACGAATAAAAGAAATCATCAGCTGGTACAATAAATGTAAAAAGTTTAAACATAACCCGTACTTCTAACTGTGGATCTGCTAGAATAAAACTGCTTCTAACTTTTCATTTTTAAACACCTCTATAATCTACATGCAAGCTAATACATAGCTATTCCAATACGAAGTGATTACTATAACTCATCAGCGACCAATAGTGCTTACAGATCAAAGAGTGGACGAGCTATAAAGATGAGATCTACAAAGAAATCCGCGCGCATTACGATCTAGCAGGACAGTGCAATCATCGGCTCCCTTTAACCACCAACATTGTTTTTAGGGGCGCTAAAAAACAGCGGCTCCTGCGACAAAAGACGATCATCACTGAGATGGCTCTAAAGATATAAAACGAACATAAATAACTGCGTGTGGGTTTCAGGGGCAAAAAACAAATGATGTGTAGAATATTTTATTTGCAACAAAATAACCGAAATCAATATAAATTAGTAATGTACAAATAAATAGCCCTATAAAAGTATAAGTCTTAATCCTTTAATACATAGGTATCCCCTAGGTACTTGTTTAAGTGCTACTTAGGACATATGAAAGTTCCTAGAATCTTAAAAAATTAAAAAAATCTTTTAAAAATCCCTGACATATAATTTTCAAACAGCATTCTTAAAATACAAATCTTCACCGAACAAATTGTATCTAAAAATAGACAATAAGTTATATTTTCAACATATAAACATTTTCATTGCGTGACCTCTAAATGGCTCATTCCCGAAACTTTCAGTATTACCCACGTACAATTATCAATCAGTACCTAATTAATTAATCCACGTATATGATCTAAAGAAAATGCAGTTTTTTTTGTAATATCCTTAATGAAAAGGCTTTCCTTATATTGTTTACTTTAAGCCTATCAACACTCAATTTGTTGAAATTGGAGTTACTACTTAAGCAGTATTTTTTAAGAAAAACTATTTGTGTTAGTAAAGCAAAAAAAAAAAAGTTAATATTTCAAAGACCGTGGCCTACTCAATACATGATTGGACGAAATCGGATGGAAAATAATTGCAAATATTGGTCTTAAAGTAATCATTAAACGGGTCAATGTCTTTATTTTTTGACTTATGGGTCTGCAATTAAAATCACAATTTCAGAACATTTGTACCTAAACCGCCCTTTCCTTCTGTTTTCTAAACCGTCCTTTTGTTTTCTTATTAATTCCCTTGCCCAGGCCCAGTGACGGTGATTGTGATATCTCATTTACTCCTATGCAAATAGAAAGAGTGCGCGCTTTAGATATTGACATCTTCTTAACCTTTGAATGATGTTACTCACATCGCTTTGCAGACCAAATCTATGGCAAACCAGTATAGGTCTGACCTACAGGTCCGTAAGAACCTTGTTATATTTTATATTATACTTAAATTTCAAATTAAACTGGCTCACATGAGACAGTGTGCTAGGAAAGTGACGGGGCTGTCCGCCCAGAAGAGAATGTTAGAGTGGAGGTAGAGGCAGTCCGCCTCAGTCTGCGCCCAGCCAGAGCGCCCTTTATTAACTCCAGCTTACAATTCATTACAAGCTGCCTTCTTCAAATTAAGTTCCGCCCCCTGCCATTCTGTCGCTCGCTCTGTAACTATAAGTATAATACAAATTTTAAAACGTATTCGGTTTGTCACTTGCAGAATTAAGAGTAACCGTTGAATGTTTTTTTAAGTTTGATAAGCTATTTTTGTATGTTGTATGGAACAGTTCAATACACTTTAATTAGGTAGGTACATTATGAACAACGACGGTAAATTAAACGCATAAGTACACTCAATTCGAACTCGCGTGCTCCGATTTAAAAATCAAGACTTATTACGCCCTGCCAACGCTACTCAACGCTCAAATTAAATTATTTACTCACGTAACATGCATTGAGTACTTATATAATTGTGTCGAATCCTCCTTTTAAGTTAGTAACTTCTATTAGGAGGGATTCGCTCTTTTATATATTCCAATTTTGATTAATACTAAAGTTAGTGTGTAGCATGTTTTACAGTTATGTAAATGAAAGACTGATAGAAGTCAATAATAGTTTCAATATTATGACAGAATATAAGCATATGAAATTTAACCCTAAAAATTATTCTAGGGTTGTACTTGTGAAATGCATCTTGCACTTGCATCCAGGGTCATATCGTCTTTACCGATAAGACTAAGAGTCTCAATAAGACGAAATTCTCGATAACACAAAATAATATGCTATTTATTGCCTTCCCTTCCCTTCAAAACACAAAACCTTCATAGCTCGAAATATGTAACTTCATTAAGAATAAGTAACAAACGATTCCCTTCACGATTAGCCAGTACAAATTTGACCTTCATAACTCGAACACTGATATTTGACCACTATAACCCGAAAAAATAGACGTATTATTTTATTACCTCCATATCTCGAAATTATTTATCAACAAATCATTGTAATTCAAAGAAAATAATAAGACCGTAGGTACTTTATGCGTAATGCGTATATATAAAATTACCTCCCTAAGTCGATACCCTCTATAAGATGAAAACACGTTTCTGCAAGTCGCTGGTCTAACGTCTCAACTGCAAAAATAAGCAAAATAAGGTAAGGGGGCACCACAAAGTACAAGAGTATATTTCAACAAAAAGTACGGTAACTTACTCTGCCTCCATAATATTCTTATTACACCGCCGCAAAGAGTCTACGTCACTGCTATTGCTATGCTTAATCTGCGAAGCTCGTTGGAGCTGGGTGATTAGTGATTACTGTTGCCAGAACTTCTGCATTTGAAAAGAACACAATCATCCAGAACGAATTCGTTGTTGAATCTGTGAAAAGGACACAAGTATTAGTCATTATACAACTGAAAATACTTTAAAAATTGCAAGGGCGTGTAATGTAAAAGCTAGACGAAAAACTTACGGCATTGAGGTATCAACTCAAAATTATAAATATTATAATCAAGTTACTTTGCTACACTCTTGTGGATAAAATGAAACTTTTAAGAAAATATAATAATAATAATATAATATCTTCATGGAAGTGGACATTTCCTATGAAAGAGTCCAAAATATTGCTATCAGCGAAAGCTGTTAAGTTCAAGGTATCAGCGAGATGGGTATGTGTCCCGAAGTTCCTTTCAGTGAAACAAAAATCATTCGTGCTCTCAATTCTTCAATCCCTTTTGAACACATTTGTAACTATGGACGAGACGTGGTCCCACCACTACACCCCAGAGACCAAACAGCAGTCGAGGCAGTGGGTTCATACTGGGTGGTGGGTGGGTTCATAGTGGGTTCTCCACCTCCCAAAAAAGCCATACCGATCTTGTCGGCCAATAAAGTTATTGCGTCAGTTTTCTAGAATGCAAATGGGGTAATAGTGGTTGACTATCCCGAAAAGGATGCCATTATAACTTTACATAGTTAGACTCTTATTGCTTTCTCGCCACTTACGGGTGGATATGAAGACAAAAAGACCTGAACTGTTGACAATGACAAAGGAATTAGAAATTCACCAGGATAACGCCCTTGTTAACACGTCAATAATTGACGACTGAAATTCACCGATGGCTATTAATTATTGCAGCTCCCACCCTATTGCTATTGTCCTGATTGAGCACCATCGGACTTCCACATGTTCCAATACAATACAAAAAAAGACATGGGCGGTAAGAAATTTTCAACTGAAGCCGACGTCCAAGCTGAGTGGACACCTATTTTGATACACCTTATAATTGATACACCTTATAATCCAGATGTTACATGTGAATTGAGCTTGGCAGGGACTACTTACAGAAATAAAGCCAATAAATATAGAAAGAAGTTGCCTATTTACGTTTCTTTATTTTTAGATGAATCAAAACTCAAAACTCACTTTTGTACGTACGGGAATTATACATGACTGACCGAGCGGTCCGAGGGTTAGTAAAGGTCGCCATTTCAGCTTGGGCAAAAATACTTTCGTATGTCCGGATGTCCTCCTGTACGGACGCAATTCTCAACCGATTCTCGTGAAATTTAGTGAGCAGGTACGATGATGAATAGTTTTTTTTGCCGATTTAGACTTTGGAAATTTTACAAAATGGCGGATTTATAAAGTATTTATTTAGTTTAAGCTATGCTTGCGAGATCTACAGCTCATAGAGCCACTACAATACTGCGCAAAAAACAATAACTCGATTAGGGCCATTTCGTGTAGTTTGACAACTTGGTTAGTTGTAGTATTTTATATTTAAGGTTATCAATTATCAAACACTGATACGCCGTGAGCGGCAGTATCACTGAAAATCGGTCTGGGCGCAAGACGTTTGTCGGAAGGGCGGGCGGAGGTAGCGTGCCGGTTGCTAGGCAACCGCCCAGCGGGTGGGCGTGGCAATCGATACCACCCTCTCCCACTTTTCTCACGTGACAGCCCTTTTGCTTTCATCCCAACTTCACTACTACTACTACTACTTACTAGATCACCAAACTCTGGTGCCATTTGGACATTGGAACTGCACGTCCCTAACCTTTGGTTAACTTGATTGGCAGGTTCAAAATATTAACCAACTGCGAGACAACAAAGTCTAGCTAAATTGATACAGTGGATTTTCAAGGTTGAACTTGACAGTTGATTTTAGTTATATTGTACCACGCTTTGTAGGTATTTTAGGCGGCTGGTATTAAGTATCGATTTGAATTAAGCAATCTGTTGTACTCGTAGTTTGTCACTTGTCACATTGAAAAATCGGACAAGTGCGTGTCGGACTCGCCCACCGAGGGTTCCGTACAAATTTAACTTATTTTCTATATTATTCACATATTTATAATTCTTACATTTTTTCCTGTACTTGTAGTGTAAGACAATATTACTTGCCAAACATAGTTTTAGGTCAACAGGAAGTACCCTATACATTTTGATTCCCTTGAGAGTGTCGAAATATGCGTTTTTGCGGCATAAACGGCCGTATATTTTATTCACGTTATCACGTTAACTTAGAAGTTTTATTTTTTCAGAGCTTCAAGGGACCATACTGACTTGAGTAAGTATATGGTTTTAATTTTAATTCGATATCTCCACACGTTTTAGTGATAAAGGGTTTTGACAAACGCACAGGCGGAAGGACGCATCCATCCGTCCTTCCGTCTGTCCGTCCGACCGACCGACCGACCGACGGACGGACGGACGGACAACAATGTAAATAAGAAAGTACATAAATACACTTTATGGCACCATAAAAGAAAAATTGGCCAAGCCGCAGTCACGACCGCGGTGAAGTGTTCCGTCCTTGCCTGGCTAGAGGTAGCCGCCCGTAAATCAAAGCTTGCAAAGACAACGGAATGCAAGACCCTATTACGGACCTTCGGTCTCTATGTAGAAGCTACAAGTATACGAGTAAAGCTTTTTTCAATGCTGAAAAGTATTTCAAATAGGTTTAAGACGATCACTTCTCCATATAAATGTAGTCCCTATTTTCCTCCCTGGATATACTTTCGATTACTGAAAAGTATTTTCTATAATGTTAATATCCTAATAGGAAAATGGAACCTACGTTTAAATGGAGAAGAGAATATGTGACCTTATCCCCTTTACTCTTAAGAAAAGCAGGCTTATGTACGGTACAAAACAATGCAAAGTCTATTGGTAATCCAGTACTCAAATCAAAAAAAAAAAAAAACGCTACAATTTCGCGATTTTCTCGATTTTTCAGAAAGTTGTTGTGAGTGATTTGGCGCTGGAGGTCTCAAACTATTATTGATTGGGCCAACATCATCAACAAGCCTGCAAAAAATCAGAACTACAGAATTTGACGCAAACGAACCCCAAAATTACAAAAGTTGACAAAGCTACTAGATTATGGAGTTAATATACTATAATATATAAAATACTGCAAATCAAGGGATACCAATACAATAACAGCATTATTCTAGGCACCTATGATTATGACTTCTCACTGCTGTTAAATGACATAATCGGTCGGGAATCGACGGCCTGCCAGCCTACCACTCCAAGGGTCAAGTGGCACATGTCGTTTTTGAGTTATTGGAATTTTGATTTTATTTCAATTAATCAAATTTGAAATTTAAATGACATAATCGGTCGGAAGTCCACGGCCTACCACTCCTAGGGATAAATTAAGTTTTAACTAGGTAAAACACGTTATCACTAAAAACTGGTTTGCTCCTCAACTCAACTCAATCTCAAACTCAACAGTCATTTGACTAAATCAGATACTGAACTGAACTGTCAGTCATAGTCAAAATTTTAAATCATCAACACTATGAAATAAATATTAAATGAATTTATCTGTCTACGATTTAGTAACTCTATGCACATATTAATGCCAATAACCAATTTACCAAACGACTTAAAGTAGTGCAAAATCCCGTTCCAATTTGAAACTTATTTCTGTTCAAATAAGGTTGCATTTAAAAGTAATAGGACAACCATTGTAAAGTAGAAACTTACTAAGTATTGATTCCCTAAGTAACCCAAGATCAGGCTGCAATCAAAAAACTATTAAAGATATGGTTACCCTGATAATTTTCCCGCCGTCTCCATGCTCGTTTTAGTTGGTTATTGTTTGCTTAGCTTCCTGTTCGCTATAGTTTTTGCGAAAATCGCCAGGATAGACGAGAAATTCATTGTATGAAAACTTGCAACTTAAAATGCAGTTTTTATCGAAACTACTGCACGTAAAATGAACTCAAAATTAGTCCATCGGCTCAATTTTTTGCAAGCTTTCTAATGGTATCCCACACGATTCTTACAAATAAAAAATAAATTCAGCTCTCAACCCCCTAAATTTCCCCCCAAAATAAGAAATAAGCAGTTTTGACTTATTTACAATATTAATGGCGGTAATTACCATAACTGTTCCAAATTTTAGCTGTCTCCGTCAAACGGTCTCTGAGAAAATCGCATATATGATTTGCAAAACCAAATTGATTCCATAAGTGTTCTGTGAACAAAGTTTTGTACGGAACACTAAAAATTCAATAACAAAGTGATCCAATAAGGGTTCGTTAACTTTTTGAGGTACGGAATCCCAAAAATGAGCAAACTAGGGATTTAACGATATAATTACAACAATAAATGTAATTGTTTATTATTCATATAATGGAATCAAGACTCTACCTAAGTACCTGATAGGGCGAATAAGCATAAGCAAAGTTACGTAGTTTTTTTACTGCGGCGTATTGTAAACTAAGTAAAGGAGAAATATTTGAATAGACCACATTAGTTTAGTACAATGATAGTAGGTAGTTTTAATGTTTAATAACATCTTGTAAAAGACATGACTAAGTGATAAAAACATTCCCTAAAAAAATTGTCACCTTGTTTAAGGCCACCCTGCACATTGAGTGAACCAGTTCTCTACACAGGTTAATGATGTGAGTGAACATTTTCGAGCAGACGAAGAAAGCTTATATGTTGACTCGTAGCTTGTGACAAGTACTTTACTTGTTCGTATTTGTCTTAGGAACACGTATAATGTAAGACGTTTTGTCTGTCGTAAAATACTCGACGTTCAATCAAGAGCATTGAAAATGGGTCACATAATATAATGGAAATTTCATATAACATGACCCATTTTCATTACTCTCAACTTTATTACGATGGAGAAACCACTATAACTAAATAATTAACGACCGATCTGGCCTAGTGGGTAGTGACCCTGCCTATGAAGCCGATGGCCCCGGGTTCAAATCCTGGTAAGAGCATTTATTCGTGTGATGAGCACGGACACTTGTTCCTGAGTCATGGGTGTTTCTACATATTTAAGTATTTATAAATATTTATATGTTATATATATCGTTGTCTAAGTATCCTCAACAGAAGCCTTATTGAGCTTACTGTGGGATTTAGTCAATTTGTGTAATAATGTTCCTGTAATATTTATTTATTTATAATTAAACAAGTATCCTTCATATGCCTATATTACGGCTGTTGTGGACAGCTTTTAACGTCTCAGTACTTACCATTTAAGGTACAAAGGTCGCCTGTCGAGTTCACACACGCGGTGATTGCAGGGCGGAGGGCGCGAATTATAAGTTGTCAGGAGCAGCCTTCGGCGGCTACCTGACGTCGATGCCATGCACGCTCTACCACATCCCCTTTTAGAACGAATTTTATAAGATGTTCTGCTCATCTGTACATGTAAGTGTTGAAGTTTATTGACGGGCTTGAATTGGCGTCTCTAGATACCGGAAGATACCTACCTACTTACAGCTAAACCAAAATTACTTATTCATTATTCAAATAAATATTCGTGATATAATTATAGGAATGGGCACAAAAACACTTGATATGAAAGTGGCTTGATATAGTGCTTCAAGAAGAAAGCATTTAATCACAAAGTATACTAATGTCAATTATTCAGGTACGTTGTAATCGGACCGTCAATAAAAACATTAGAAACTTGTTACCAATCTACGAAATGTTTAGTAAAGATGACTAAAGAAAATATTGGATGGGAACGAATAGTTTTGGCGTCCCAGCCTGTTAATTAATACAAATTGCCTAACTCCTCGCCTGGCCGGCTCCGTCGCGCCTCTCGGTTGACGGTTCGTCCATCCCAGATATTATATGGACCATAAAACGACGATCACGTTTTATAAACACTACATTTATAACTACTTTATGATTGTATTATTTATTTTAAGTAATATATTATTTTGAGGTGGATATTTTGATTTTTTTCTAAACTGTATAATGCTTTCAAATATTTAAAATACAGTACACTCCATTAATTTATAGTATTCGGCCGTGTTTACTAAATATGGAACGCGTTCGGGTCATAATGGTCAGCGCGACGTGAAAAGTGGGTGTTTGAGCACAATGGGTTTTTCAAAACAGAAATAGATTCATTTATGATGTACAGCAAAAATAGCACTTTTTAGCAGAAGTCTTTTGTTTTCAATATGGTTTAATGAAGTATTAGGCCTCTTATAAAAAAAAAATGTGTCGGAAAAGAACAGTGATTAAAAACGTTTTAATATTTCTTCGATTGATTTTATTACTTTTTTTTGTAAAGTCAAGTTGATCAATATAGAGATTTGCAGACGCAAGTGAAGAGTCGGTCTCCACAGCAGCGCGACCCGCGTCGCTGCGGCCGGCCGGCCAGCCCGGCGAACGCCGGCCGGGCGCGAGCGGGACTCGCTCGCACTAAATTTAAATATTTTAATCCTTAATTTAAATTTTTGACATTTTTATTTTATGTTAGTATTCGTGTAGTTTGATTTTTAATGTTATTTGTCATATTGTGGAACTGGAGACGTTTTGAATGTAGGTAGGTAACCTTCAACTCATGACTGGCGCCTTATAGCCAAATTTTTTAAGCGCTTTTGTATTAGGCCCAATTTACACATAGATTAGCGTTAAGTGCGAGTTCATACATGTACTAGCATATGTATTAACTCGCACTTAATACTAATCAATCTGTAATTTGGGCGATAGGATAAGTTAATTGAATATTATAAACGCAAAGCGTTCCATGTACATAGTTTTAGTTTTCATGTAATAATCTAATTTAGAGAGACCTTAGGTAATTTTCAGATGGAATAACTTTGTTATTTATTTATAAGTGGGTAGGTGCAAAGCTTGCTAATAAAAAATATATAGACAAGGACGTAAAGATACTCTCAAAACTTTACCCTCCGTGCTTCGTCAGCTAGATATTAGGTATTACAAGAACCGTAGCTCGATTGTCCAAATATCCATTAAAACGTCTTGCCTCGTCTTCGACATGATTTAAAAAAGCTTGAGCTTGTAAATTTAGGAGACGCAGGCGCATGGCGGGACGGATAAATGAGGCATGTAGATCATTATAATACTACATCATTAGTCATCCATCGCGGCGCCGGGGTTAAATAAGAGGCATGGGATAGGGAAATGTGATGTTTGTTTAGTACTGTCAGTTTAAACCACTTTTGATTTAGATATACTTGCATAATCTTACTAATTCTATCACTAAAACGTAAATTAGCATGTATATAACGTGTCTTCTTCGTGTAAGCTTTAGCTTAGGTATT
The DNA here is from genome assembly GCF_033807575.1 of Cydia pomonella. Lineage (NCBI taxonomy): Eukaryota > Metazoa > Arthropoda > Insecta > Lepidoptera > Tortricidae > Cydia > Cydia pomonella. Next base: position 35,309,602 of record NC_084703.1, on the reverse strand, counting down.
GTAAGGCCGAAAATTCTAGTTAGGCTTTCCTCGGCTAGGTACATAGGCATTAGCGATCAGAATTCATAAAGTAGATTTTTTTTATATAGATATTTTTAACACTTAGTGTTGTGTTCCTGCCGGTGAGTGAGGTGGCCAGAGCTCAACGAGGGAGGGAAGGCGGGGGTTAGTAGTAACTCCCCCGGAGTTGCAAGCGTACATAGGCTGCGCAAACTGCTTACCATCAGGCGGGCCGTATGCTTGTTTGCCACCGTCGTAGTATTAAAAAAAAACTTGAGAAATGTACCAAATTTTGAAATGAATTCTACTGGCTAATATGTACCAATCTACTAAAATAATTGAAAACTATAGACGAATTCCGAACACCACGTAGGTAAGTATTGTGTAACAACAATCAATACTGACAATTTGTTTTTGACGAATTTACGAAATGCAAATTTCCCAGAGCAGGATGTGAATATTATTTTTTATCAATTAAAAAAAATAGTATATATTTTACAAACGTTTGCTGTATTAAATAAATGGTCGAAATGCTTAATCGCTAGAAATCGGATACATAAATAATTTTAACGGTTTCGCGAACGTAATATCGACGAGTTATGTCGGGTCATCAGTGTGATAACGGTATCGGGGTCAGAGCACCGAAACTACGATACTCGAATACTGTCCACTAAGCATACCCCAAATAAACGTAACTGGCATTCAAAATCTCATTCAATTGTGTACCGTATTTTTGTGCAATAAATTCGAAGTTTAAACTATTTTCCAGTGTCACTTACGGTAATGCGCGTTAGAGCAGAATAGAAGACTAGTAGCCGATATAAGTAAGTATAGGTGCGGCTTACAAATCTAACCTCCAGCCCGTAGGCACATTTTATTAATTTTTGCTTATTACTGCATAGCCATTTAAAATATTTTATCATTTCTCATGCTCCGAAAGTGGGTCTTTGTTGTTTTCAAAAGAGTGCAGAAAAGTTACTGCTCTAGAGAGAGTCTAGAGCACTGTACGTTCTTAGTACGTTTGTTTCTTTTTTTACGATAAGCATTTCAAATTTTGTATTTAAATGGATTTGATGTATCATTTCCATTCTGATAATTAACTGCCCATTCCATAAATAATTATGTTTTACCTAAATTTATAATTAAAAATACCCCTTACGAAATACTACTGAAGTTTATATCTAGCCGTGTTTTTTTACTTTTACTTTCCTCGTATTAAAAATGAAAAGTAGAGTTTTTAACTCGGTTGCAAGGCACCATTTCACCCTTTGGTTAATTGTGGCTGAATGCCGGATGATGCGTGTGTAAAACTTGGCAAAAAACATAATATGACGGACGGATGTCTGAAATGTCACCGTATTTAGGAATCAAGTAGCTTAAACTTTAGTTTTTCTTCGTAAGTGTGATAAAAACATTGTGTGTATAACATATTTGTGTATTTATAGTGTGATTATCCATTTTATGTAACGTCCGCTAAACTAGCACAGGTCCGACGCTGACAGTGGTCACGGGCGTATTGGCGTACTGACGGTATTGCCGCGCAGGGTAACGTTTAGTAGACAAAACGTTGAATTCATAATTATGAATGAAAAATTTAACGCACCGATAATATGACAAGCAAAATCATAGAGTTACTTAAAAGCTATCGAATGAAGTAAATTTCATATTGATATTCGTCATAGTACTTCTAAAATATCGGAATAGACACAATTCTAACCATATTTTCAAAGCGATAATCTATCGAGAAAAAGATGAGCCCTCGTGTTTCTGACAAGCATACGGCTAGTTCAAGGACTGAAGTTATACATACTAGAAAATAATCGATGAAATCTTTGTACAAGCTTGTAAATATCGATTTAAAAATAGCGCATTTTACTATACACCGCGCCTTAAACCTCTTGCGCATGAGAGGAGGCCAGTGCCAAGCAGTGGGACATATATAGACTGGATTTTTTGATATTTATTAGTATTATTACTAGTTGACCTTTGTTGAAAATACCAGAACCGAAGCCTATAAGGCCTAGTTATTAGTTTTTGTTAGAGTGTGAGCTGTCAGCTGCTTTCTTAAAAACTATAGTACGAAGAAACTGAAGAATATTTTGCATCAATTATTTTGAGAGAAGTGCTCTTTGTTAATTATCGCGCAATGTTAGAAGAGACGTATGCTACACATGCGATAATTAAGCATAATCCTGATGCACCTGCAGAAGTAAGCTCAAATTACCTAAGTAAGGATATTTTTACGAACAAATCTATATAAAAAAAAATCTTAAAGACGACAACGGTCACTAAACTTCTTTTATCTTTATACGAATAGGAAATAAAACACCCTCGTATTACGCTCCCGTCTCATTGCGCCGACCATTAAATCATTTTCCATCGAATAAGTTTTACTTACACTTGGCTTAACCAATGTTTACATATGGTGACTATGACTGCGGGTTAGCGCTGCTTAGGGGGGCCATTCCAAATGTATTTATTTAGATCTGAAATCGTACGCGTATATGAATAAACTAAACGAGTTTAATAATGTTTCGGATATGAATAGGGGAGCCCGAGTTGTAATCAACAGAGGCCAGAATGAACAATAAGATTTTTTGTTGTTTAATCATATTTTGGTTAATTGTTTTACGTAACCACAGGTCATAGGGGCCTAACTTATATTATTTTTGTACCACGACAGTGGCAAACATTTCTACATACAGTACCCACACACCAGTCTGCTGATAAACCCATACTTTAAAGATGCTTGCAACTTCAGATTAGGCACGTTGTCTACGACCCTTACCTTATAAGAAGACTCCCTGTATTGGCAGGTACAAATAAATACAAATGAAAATCCCCCATCTTTAACTCAGTGCATCGGTGCAACTTTAGCAACAAACGTGCTCACCACCAGAAACACGTTGCTACATTCCTAGAGAGTAAGTACTGGCTTTGTAGACTTACTGTGGTTGTCTTTATTGTTGCCCGCGGCTTATTAATTAGTCAATTTTGAAAATTTTGTGATTTTTTGTGTCAATACTTGTTCAATAGTATTATGTAAGGTGGAGGAAGGTACTGTACTGCCTTTACGAAACCTTGACTCCCTGTTAGCTCGTTTGTTTGCATATACCGATGCAGATCTTTATGTTTTAATTCGAATTGTATCCTATACATTACAATGTATAGGATACAATTCATTTTCACATTCGATGATTTTTTTATGAGTTCTTTATTTAACATATGTAATTTAGTACAATTCGATGATTGGCTCTAATTATTTATCACAAGGATTTTTGCGCCTATCCACGATTGTTGAGTGTTGGGGTTCAGTGTATGCTCTGATAATGTAGTTTTGTGCTATTTAGCTAAGCACAAATATCAAAACTTTACACCATTTTTTTATTGCATTTTAGGACCGGTAGATCTAAATGCCATACAATTAGATATTAAGAGTCCGCAGCAAGCTCGGCCGAATTTCACCTTCCCATACAAACGGAGTTTCGTTCTCATATTCTTATACGAATATACACCGGAGGCTAATTGAACCCGTCAGATTATTAAACACGCATTCCTGAGGTCATAAGGAGCAAAAAATGTTATATGAGTCGTGGTCAAATTCGCATAATTTTTTTTATGCTGATTAGGTAACAGAAACTGCGTTTTCTGCACACGACACGTTATTTATTCATTTGTTAGTTTGTAGCAGCGTCACAGCTAACAAGGCGTTTTTCAGTAAGTCATAACAGAAACTTCACAAATATTGCCATTATCTCTAAAGCAAGATCTAATTCAGGAAACTTTCTATGACATTTCGGTCTCTAAATGTGGTATATATGTATATATTATATTTCGGGAATCTCGGAAACGGCTCTAACGATTTCGATTAAATTTGCTTAGTGGGGCTTTTTGTGGGTGAAAATCGATCTAGCGAGGTCTTATCTCTGGGAAAACGCGCAGTTTTCGGCCATCCAGATATTGCATACTATAATTACAAGCATAGATAGATATACCTTATCGTATTGTAAGTACGAAGTTCCAGAGCAATACAGCTAGTCGTTTTAAAATGAGAGCGTAACTACTTTTGTATGCAGAACCGAGGTTGCTGCGGACAGTGCGGACTCTTAACATTCGTTTTCTTCTGGTATTTTAATTTACATGAAAATGTTTTTTTTTGCTAGTTTTATTTTAGGTATTCGTAGATAATAATTATTTAAATTCCATCTCCCCCACTGAATCATAACGAAATCATAACTATCAATCGCAGGTGACGTACCTACCTACTAGTTTACGAAAATTAACCCGATTTGTGATATAGACTATAGGTAATTGGGATGTTAAACACAGTTGTTTCCCCAGGATCGGTGAATTTTAATGTCATGCGTTGCGTATCGAATAGACATGGACTAAATTAAATCATTGTGCGATTTGTGCGGTATTGATTTAACATGACTTAGTGTGCTACTCTGCACTGTATACGGGCTGTTTATTTAGTCACCTGCAATTATTTACGTGGTGAATATATAGGTTATACCTACTGAGCAACTTTTACTACAGGACCAACCTCGAAATCACGAAACTAAGTTAGCTGTTTCATACATTTTGGCTGTCTGATCTTGACATTTTCTATGGGAGAATAATTTTATTTTGCGATTTCTGGGTTGGTCCCATAGTAAAAGTTGCTCAGTATGACCTATAATTCTATTGTATAATCGTTTAGTCTGTCGTTTAGTCTAAAGGTTGTCTGTCTGCTTCTGTTTGGTCACGCAAATGTTCCCATTTATCTTCAAAACAGATTAACTGATCTGAATACATACAATTTTCTGTATCAGCGATTGCTAGAAGGCCTTATTAAACTAGAGAGGTCATAATGTGGTAAATTGGGCATTGATCGTTCTACACTTCGGTAGGTCAATACTTTTAGACACTAGGTACTTTATGATAAGTGGTTCAACGGATATCGTTGTTATGGGCAAATAATAATTAAAATGTGGCATCGGGGCTGGGAGGCACGTGCTGGCGCCGAGCCACGTGCCGACTCCTCGCATTGTTGCCGGGGTTATTTATGAATATTGTTCATTGCAGAAGTACGGTACCAACCCCGAATCGTGTCGACATGCACTTATGAACACTTAGTGTGGTAACGCGAGGATGATAGCCGACGTCGGTGCATATTAAGATATCGAAGTCAGCGTTAAAACTAATCATATTTCCTTTTTGTTTCGAATATAGAGGATCTTCTCTCGCTAGCTCGGTCTCACTCAAGCTGGTCCAATTAAAAGGTATCAACCATACTGTTCTACCTTAGAGATGGCTAGGGGGCGCCGTAAGCCTTCAGTAAGAAATGCATATACTTGGAAAAAATCGACCAATGCTGCCGTGACCGCGGTGGCCGAGTGGCTGCCGCGATAGCAGAGGACGCTGGTTTGATTCCAGCCTTGGTCACTTTTTCATAGTACGAGTACATGACATTTATTTCAGTTTATAATTTATATAGTAGTGTTTCTACTTGAAATAAAAACAAATTTGTTCTAATACTTCTAAATTACCTACAGTTTCGCAGTTTTAAAATGGTCTACCAGACAGATGGGAACTGTGGTTAATCTACCAATATCAAATAAATCTGCTTCGTAATTTTTCTTGAACCCTTAAAACATTGGTTTAAATTAGACTGATACTTTAGCGCAGAATTCTGCGCCTTTGTACCCAAATATTTCTTAGTTAGAGCATATGAAAAGTAGGACGACCTTTTTCATCTCTGATGCTGCCTATGTACCACTGATAAGTTTTTGTTTGGTAAAGAAGACCAATCAATTTAGCTCCATTCCATAGTTACGAAATAGTACCTACGGGCATTTGTTTTATCTTCGTACGCAACGTGTCAAACAGAAACATTGACATCGAAAATATTTAGAAGGCGTGCACGTTAAGTGTTGAATTTAAATTTGGAGGACTCACAACGGCACCCTCGCGCGTGAGAGGTTTCCAATAGGTTTGAGTTTGTCAATAAATTATGAAATAGTAGAGCAGTGTGATAGTCGTCGGCCGGCGATTGGTATCGGAAGCGGGGCGGGCTGACGGGAGGGGTGACTTCCTCGTTCCGGCTGCTGCTCGCGGTCGTAACTCATCATCAGGGCCCCGCGGGAGGCGAGAACACTCTCCCTCACGTGAACACAAAGAAAAATAAAGATTTGTGTGAATTATACTCCCTACGCAAGCGAAAAGCGCCCCCTACATCGCGAGATCTAAAAAACGGAGTACGGATGCGAGAATTCTCTATGAGTACCCATTTGTTTACTCGCAAAAAGTAGCAAACTTAAATGGCTATGTTGATACTTGCTATTGCTTTTGGAGAGCGCGTATCAACACAGAAATTTTACAAAAAACTTAAACTCAACAAACTTGCACAAAAGATTTTTTTACATTTCGTATCTCATACGGCTGTTTGAAGTTTAAACGTGGCTTATACATAGCTACTACTTTTAATTAGTTAACAAAGTTTTAATTTCAAAGTAAAGAGTAATTAATTAGGTACGTATAATTTTTTCTTCCTGTTTTTTTTTTCCGAACTATGATACTCCTGTTATCATAGAGTTGATACTCCTGTTATGTAGGCACTTACGCGTCGTCGTCTTACCTTTCCATTTAAATTTATAAGCTGTGCTGTGGTCACACGTTAATTAAAGACGATATGAAGAACAGTGAGTACGTGGGAATTTTTAACCATAGGTACGTGAAAACGCTTATTAGGTACAATATATAATATGTAATCAAAGTCTCAAGTATGTAGTTAACTGGTGACCGAAGAGCTGGCGGCTTCCTCGCACAACGTATCAGTATTGCGATACAACGAGGAAATGCCGCCAGCATCCTTGGTACAATGCCTCAAGGGCCTATTTTAGATATAAGCTAGTTATAGTAATCATCTGTATATATCCATTATGTATATTGTTATTGTCAATAAAGTTCATCCTTCGTTTACAATTATTTTACAAAGTCGATTACCTAGCTTTTTTCAAGTGGCTTGTTCTGGTAGAGTTAGGATTCCTAACTTACCTATCCCTATATAAGTATTTTTATAATTTTAGCTTTAAGTCCTGTCTCTCACCTGATCAACTGTCATGTTTCTCGTCAAGATTTATTGCTACATATTTTTTGATTATTCTAATTGTTATTGCTACCATACTAATTCCAACCTAAATAGAGATGCATTTTTTTAACTAACTTAGACAGATACTCTGAAATCCATATTTTGTTTATCTAGAAAAATAAGTGCTTCTCAAAACAGAAAACAACAGCGCGATGCGCGGAACTAGTAGCGTTAGCTAATTCGATCAACGACGATGTCAACGAATGCTTTTATATTCACACCCTAATCGAAATTTTCCTGCATGTATTCCTTACTTTACGTAGATAACGATTAAACAGCGAATTCCAAAAAAAGTACATTGTTAACTGTAGTATACCGTGACAAGATTTTATTTGGCTTTCATTATATTGTGCATGTTCAGTGGTACTCATTTAATTTACTGGCAAGGAGAATTTGACAACAGACGTTGCAAGTCATCGAATGTTACCGATGTAATATACGATTTTACCACAAAAACTTCAAAAAAAATATTGCAAGAAAAAAAAAATGAATCCATTAATACCTTTGCGTAGTATTCCAATAATAGTAAAAGGGTGACGGCTGGTAAAATGAACCACCAGAAACAAGTACCTAAGCAGGCCTATGGAACTCTCCGCGAGAGCTCGAATTTATGCCTACGAAACTCGTCCCGTGTACGGTACAAAAATCAGCCAGTTGGTTGCCACGCACGCTCACGGACGCGCTCGTATTGTGCGAAGGAAATTTCTTCGTCACGAACAAATGACACGGCTTGTGTGGATGGATGCAGAAACATCAAAGTAAATAAAAAACTATCGATTTTGATCTTTCGCAAGATGAGGCAACATTTGTAGGTAGACATTCATTGAGAAATACTTACTTATACCTACTTTTATTATTTATTGATTTTCTTTAAAGATGTTATGTTTGTACGACATAATCATGTATAGTTAGCTTTGAAATAGGTGTATAGGTATCACTAACTTTTTAGGCCTTTCGGTATATGTATGTTTATTTTAATGAGAGTAAGTACTTACTGGAATTTAAATATATTGCTTATTGGTTATCTTATAATTATTCATGCTTTCTCTATTATTTTCCTTTATTGTGTCACGTTAATCTCTATCTGGTTATAAACTACACGAAGTTTCATAACGAATTCTAGCTGAGTTTATTGCGCGGCTTATAAGTAGTATGTATTTGTAAAATCATTTCTAAGCGTAGGCAACCCTAGCGTTGTGTCGCTGCGCGCGGTGCGGGGAGCGGCGCGTTGAAGGTCATCCTATTGTATTTTTGTGTAGGTATCAAAACGATAGGTATTTGCGTTTTCTTTGAGAGATAAGTATCTGTTCGTAAGAACTATTATATAATCTGTGACCTAAGTGCGTCCAAGTGGTTAATGAGAATATCTTAGGTTTTATCAACTGTTTAATAATAGTCCTAGACGGGAAGGTTGTCGAGGCCCCGTTGATTGGTCTGACACGGCATTCTTTTACAATAGCTGATTATCGCGTTTCCGCTCCTAAACATTTAAATTCTGAACACGATTGACATGCTTTTTGGTGCCAGTGTTAGGAATGGAAATTAGTAAAACTACAAGATAAGATACTATAGCATACCGCTATACTGTCACAAATTACCAAACCTGGGATAACTCGGGGCACTTATACTAAAGTGACGTAGCAAAATATTTTATCGACAATTAAATATATCGAAGTTACTGTCAACATCTATATGTTCTACAAAATAAATATATTTATACAAAATCGCATTGTATACTGCTTTTTAAATTCTAAAAGGCTTTATCAAAACTATTTCGAGAATTTTCAATCTGCACATGTATTATTACATATCGTCACCTTTTTTATCGATATCAAATCCCTAGAATGTGCCCCGAGTTATCACAGGTTTGCAAATTACTTTGCAAATAACTAAAATGTTTAATTTAAGAGCAGGGGTGAATATATTTAATTGATCTTGTTCGGATGGCACAAATACGAAGTTATGCAAACGAACCACATAGTTGTTATAATTCCCTTTTCTGCTTTATGGCTGCGTAATAAACATTCTAGTTGTCCGATTTAGACATTTTTTGTCGCCTGCCAATAACAATACGATGGGCATAAAACGCTCCAGTTTTATATTTTCTCATTCTAATAAATAAAGATTTCAGACCTTACAGATCGGGCCCACTCTAAAAACGACCGCCCGGGTTGGGTGTATTAGAATTTCCAACTCTATTGTGTTTTATCATACATTCTTTTTTGCACCTCGTCCATGTTCATTTGCAATTTCCATTCTGGCGATGGCATAGATTAGGTTTTTACGTAGCGTTGATTGTGTATACATTAATTCGGAAGGCGCTTGATTGATTACACCATAATTTAACATTTTTCATTACGTTTCTGTTTTTCCTGCCTTTTTGTTTAATAGTGAAGCTAATAAAAACAAAATGTGGGTTGTTTTTTTTATTAATAAGTAAATATTATGGGACAATTAAACACAAATCGATTTAGTTCCATAATAATCTCAATAGGTCTTGTCATCTCGTGTATTGGATTCAAACGGCGGTCCGAATGTGTCATGTTAAAACATTATCTACCATTCAACTATAGGATAAACTTGTAGAGACAGGCGCAGTGCTACTTATAATATTTGTAATTATAATCTTATCTATCTGCAATGTGTTTGAAAAGTTTGCATACAACAATTATCTATTAAGTATATTTTCTATTGCTTGTAGTAAGTATATAGTACTATATACTTCGTATTATCGGTGGTTGTGGCTTTTATAAAGGAAGTAGGGCGCCATATTTATACGAGTATTTGCCCGATTTTAGAGGCTTTTAAAATTATTATTAAAGTTTTTAAAATAACTTAAGGTAAATGTCCTAGTGCTTACCTTAGGTATGTAGATTAGTTACTTTTGGAAAATATTTTTTATGAAATACGTATTACATATATTATTGTATTATTTTAGGTACTTATTAAATATTTTGTTTATTTCGAACATTAATTTTAACAGTCAATATTCTGAAAATACAATAGACAGATATATAATTTACTTACCGTTTGCTCGATTTTGTTTTGGCTCTCTAACTATGTGTATGTATTAAAAGCTTAATATAGTAGGTAGTAAGTAGGTACCACTTGTACATTTTGAGACGTAGACGTGTAAACAAAAAGGGTCCCTGTCGAGGGTTGCAATGGGCGGAGTCAGGTGTCACTGGCAGGCTGCAGATCTTATCTGCCGGGGGAGGCACGCCGACCTGCGATCACACTTTGCCGCTCAAGCGGCGGCAAAGTATGATCTTCTAAATCAATAAATTTTACGTTGATTGATGCCTAAATCAGCAATGAATTATAAACAACTTTTTGTCAAACATGCCTAAATAAGTAATTTTCTCGGTTTTCCACATAAAACATGTCGACAAGAACACGTCGCCCAATAATAAGATTATTTATAGTCATATAGATTATGGGTAGTAATGTGTATTTCATCTCTGTCGTCAACTATCGACTGCTTTCTTTTCAGGATGCCGTAGTCAACTAGGAACCCTTATAGTTTTAACATGTCCGTCTGTCTGCCTGTCCCAGGCTTTGCTCCGTGATCGTTAGTGCTGGAAAGCTGCAATTTGACATGGATATAATTGTGGCCCTAGTGAAAAAGGGTACAAGTCTCTGGCAGTTTAGGTGTATAAGGGCATAAGTGTTACGTGGAACTTACACCCCTTTACACCTGCGCTGCCAGAGACTTGTACCCTTTTTCACTAGGGCCATAAATATATAATTATTATAAATCAATCAATTCGATAAAATGTAAAAACAAAACAAATAAAATGTTTAGTGTACGTAAAGTGTATCTACTTTTTTATTTCGCTTAAACCATAAGGTGTAGAGTGGCGATATGGCATTTGATAGGTATTTCAAAATGAATAAGGTTTTTCAAAAAAAAAATCGATAAAGTAATTTTTTTCGGATATAATCGCCTTGGAAATAAATATTGCCCCCTCGCCCTCTAATCTTTGAACCATGTGTCCGTAAAATATCAAAAATATTGTGAAAATAGTCCTTAATATAGGTAAAGACATTCAATGAAAACTATAGCGAACATGATAATTTTAGCCGTGTTATGAGTTCAGTATCGCAAAAAGTGTTCCCTCCATTTTAAATAGACGTACAAATCGTTATGAAGGTACTCCCTTTTGTTTGTTAAACCTATATACATGATATTTACTAAAAGCACCCGTTCATGGTCTATAATATAACATATATTGTAGTCTTCAAACGACAGAAATTTTATTTTACTTTTTATGTATCGTATAGACTTCTTATTTTTCATACAAAATAAATATTGTTTTCCATGTACGTTACTTGTCACTTGCTTGTCACACTTTAAACATGACAAAATTCGCAATACATGGCGTCTTAGAATAAACTTTAAAGTGTACTAAAAATCAATACAAGTTATTTTTAAAAGTTATTGAGTAAATGTTGGTCAGTTTGAGGAGCACAGCCTAAAGTTTAATTTATTGCTCCTGTTACAGGCCACGCCCGGTATATAAATTAATTGACATTAAATTAACGTATTTAGCTGTCAATAAATATCGGCAAGCAACCGAGTCATATAAATTTTATAATTAAAGCGTAATACTCGTATGTATGCTATTATGCGGAAGTGAACGACCGCGCGCCACTGCTTCTTCATATAAACGTAGTCCCCATTTTCCTCGCTGGATTTGATCGTTAAAGAAAATATTTACTAACAATTTCATATACCTTTATTAACCACAGCTATGCCCCTTCGTATCATTTTTTTTTATATATATTTATCTACACACATATCATAAACCCTCTATGGTGCCTTCAAAATCCGTAAATAATGGCCACCATTACGATAAACTGTTTTGTTACAACAAATTTCTTATCTATGATAATAACTTCATAACTACATCAAAATCGATTTGGTTATGCATTCAAATTTGGAATATCTCTGAAAAAAAAAAGCAATTCGATTTGACCTCTATTCTAATATCAGTCGAGATGCCTTTTTGTTCGAAATGAAATGTCAATTGCATACAATTTTGACATATCTCGCATGTTCGTTTGTATCGAATGATACGGAAATAGGCCCCCGACTCTAGTTTCACTAGTTCGTCTCTGAATAAATAAAAAAAACTACTGCGTGAAAAAAGTTTTCATTTACCGCCATTTGACGTACAGTTTATCTTTTAATTAGGTTTAAGTATAAAATGAATATGTTTTGTTGTTTTTAAAGTAACTATAGCAAAAAGTGCGTGTAAAATGAGCGATAAAAATATTTCGGTGACGCCACCACATATCCGCGAGTTCCGCCAAGAGAGAAACGATTTGGCAACGATGCCCTAACGGAGGCTGTAATTTGGGTTAGTGAATATTTCATAGAAAGTTTATAATATGCGTGTAGATAAAATAGTGTATGTAACTGTACATAATTAGGCATTAAAACACTCGGGTGATCCTTTTAAGAAACTCACTTCGTTCGTTTCTTAAACCCACACTCGTGTATTTTAATGCCTTTTATTATGTAGCAGTCACATAAACTACTATTTTATTAGGTATTTTAAGAGTTAGTGTCTTTTAAAAATTTGTAGATGTGGAATTTATATTTCCTCCAAACTCATAATAACCAAAAAAGTCAAACAAAGAGGCAGAGCTACAGTTATTATACATCTATTTATGTAAAAATATGTTCCATAATGACAATATCCAGAGAGGAAAATGGGGACTACATCCACTATCCTCTTAAGCTTAAATCTTATAATATATAAATAAGTTTTCCAACAGCTCCCTTATTAGTTTGTTATACAATCGTGATTTTAGACAGAGCTTTTCAGTCGAGTATAGTGTTTAGGTAACTATGCTTGCTGAGTTGCCTAAGGAACGAGATAGAAAAGCTTGTTTATATCACTATTGTATACAATACTTTTCTTACGAGTCATCTAAAATAATACTTTTTTTTGTAATGTAGTACAAAAGACTTAAACGCGCGTTGATTATACTTATATTTTATACTCATGAAATAATTGCCCGTTTATGTCTTTTCTATGGGAACGTGACACGTGATTGGTCAAATTCTTTATGGTTTACTACGGCGTATCGAAATGAATAATTATAGTTGGAAATATATTAATAAGTAAATAATTATGTAAATATATTTCCAACTAATAGTACTTAGTTGGAAATATATTAATAAGTAAATGATTATGTACACAAAGCTTGTGGTCGTTGAATGACTTGAAAGCAGGCACGGCGTGCGCGGGCGCAGCTCGGCTCCTCGACGAAAGCTTCACGTTCCACGCAATATGAAACATATTTTTTAATTTCTTCCTCAGACATTTAAAGAGGCAATTGCAAAGTACATGCGCGGGAGTGAGATTTATAATAAGAAAAAGCTCCTACCGTGCTTGCACCATAAGGATCTATAAATCTTTTAAGTACTGAATCGGCCAATCCCTGTTGAGAAACTATAAATCATCTCCGCGGACAGTAAAGTCGATTCGAATATGACGTCTCGCTCGCACTCACCCCTTCTTATACGCTTCGCATCATTTATCATTTTCTTCTCTCATTCCTTCTCAATGATAAATTCAATTCTCTTTTGGAATATGATTGTTCATCGTTTTGTAACGGTGGTGTTTTATTGTGAGTAACGTCACGGAGTTAGGTTTTTTGATCGGAATCCGATCGAAATCATCGCGAGAATTGGATTTCCATTTTAGATTTCGTATCCCGAATGATCAATCTTATTATACTTGAATTGAAAGTCAGGTAAGTTAGGTAACTATATAGTTCCGACACGATGCTTTTACTGTTTTTACAAACGAAAAATTCTTCATGGATCGATGTAACTATTTGTAGACTCAGGAAAATTAAACGATTTCTACCTTTGCAGCGAATACGGTGTCATGCGTGTTGGAGAAAACAAAGATAAAATGCAAGTAAAAATTACCTTTTAGAATTCAAATACGATTTTTTATTACTTTTAAAAGTCTGCTATTTACATGGCTGTAGAAAAGGCATTCAACAATATCCTCTTAAAATAACTTAGAATACATGGTGCTCTTTCAGTCATTTATATGCAATATAAATAGGTTTTGCCTTTTTATAATATGTCAGTATGTGAAAAAATAGATACATCAATATTTTTATATAAGTATAGCTATAATCGTAAAGTTCAGAAGTGGATAGCACAATTCAATAGCAAAGACACTGATAACTTATTTTAAAATCAATTGCTTATACCTATTATCACTGGGCATTCATCTTAATCTATATACTTTACATGACGCTAATTATCCTAAAGTAAAAAATGTACACAAAATTTAAATACTACAAATCGTAGTCTTAATGGACTTCGGTGCTTTGGCCTCGCTGCTCAATTTGTCTCATTTCATGTTTCTTAAATTATGAGTCCCCTGCAAGTCTGGTGATACGTCACCGCAAACACCTTGTATTTAACAATCAATAAAGTCATTTATTCATAGAATTAATAACAGAACATTTTGTACATCGCTTCTTATTTCTCTAAAAGGCTGTATCAAATCACGGTCAACGAGGCAGTTGAGTAATTTGCAGTTTGTCTTATTGAAACAAGTATTTTTATATAAAGCTTTCCTGTACTGCCAGAGGGACGCAAGCAAAAAATATCAGAAATGGACATACCTATGGTGCTCACAAATTAACATTTCATAACGTGATAAGTATAAGACATTAAATTACAGTGTTCACCGTAATAATTCTAATTCGTTGTTTTAAAACAAACAACCGATTACTAAATTTTTCTAATCTGAGCTCTTCAATCCCTATAATTTATATACGCCTTTTACGGACAATAGTAAATTGTAGCGCAAGTAGCGCAACCAGCAATGTTAGTGCAAATATAAGAAGTTTTTTTTTAGTATAAGTATTACAGAGGTCAGACTAATACAATTAATATAAGCGTAGGGTGCACTACAATTAAAACATCTATTAAGGCGCCTTAGGAAACTTTTCATTCCACGTTAATAAATAATTAATTTCATACTGACTCAACATAGCATAAATGGATCAAATAATCATCGTGTAGCAAACGAAAGAGTTTTTAAGTAATATTTCCTTTAAATACGATTTTATTTTGATTCCCGCCATAGAAGAGTGCGTGACGTGATCGTCGAGTGAAGAGTTCCCTAAGTGCGATGCTGTCAGTAGGCAGCGGCAGCACCTGAGTGGTGCATTAAATGGTGGTGGTGGTAGGTCTCCTGTGTGGGACACCACCAGTCAGGTACTCCATGCGGCATTGCGGGGGCTGGTTGCTGAAATTGGCTCCAGTGCCCACCAAAACCGAGTTTATTGTCCATTACGCCGTTGCCTCCGATATTAGTGAGATGTGGAGCTTGATTGTGGTGAGGCGGTGCGGGTGGTCGTTCGTAGGGTTTCTGATCGTGGGGATTGAGGTACTTATTGTTGAGGCTTTCGAGTTTGTCTGCTATTGAAGCATGGTGGGGCGGGTGGTGCGGCGGCATTGGCGCTGGCGCAGTAGCGGGCGGAGGTGGCAGCGGCGCCGGGGGGCTGCTGGCGCCGGCGGTGACGCTGACGCTACCCGCGGACGAGGAGTCGTCCCCGTCACTGTCGTAGCGCGGAGACGCGTCTCCGGCCGCGCCGTGAACCTTCATGTGCTTGCGCAACGACGACGGGTGTGTGTAGGACTTGTCGCAGCCGTGCACACGACAGTTATACGGTTTGTCAGACGTATGCACGTGCGAATGCTTTTTCCTGTCGGAAGAGTTTGCGAATCGACGATCGCAACCAGCGTATTCACATTTGAACGGCTTTTCACCTGTTGACAAAGAAAAGAAAATAGTGTTTTATTTTGGAGTTACCTACATGATTCACGTGACATTAAAAAAAAAATAGATTTAAATTAATGTTACACAGCGTAAAATTTTTGTAATTCGAACATACAAATATTAATATTTATATATTATTCGAGCCAGTTTCGCTTATTTTAATTTAAGAAAGTATAGCCTTCTGTGCAAATGTCTAATCACGCCATCAATAATCAGATTAGCGCGTTTTTGTAGTCTATGAGAATAAATAAACATTTGACAACAATTGCTTGAAACTACTTAACGTTACTATAAATCACGTTGTACACAAAAGCCAGATTAAATAGGAGAGACAGTCGGAAATTGAACCTCGCTGTCTAAGAAAGATTATCAATTTTGTATTTTTCACTTAGATATGGTTTTTCTCAAAACGATTTTGTTATCTCAAATACACTTCGTAGGTTAATCCGACAGGTGAGTAAAATAAAGTCCAGGGAGTGCCTCAAATTCAACTACGGTTAGTTTCAAATTCCTTCAGTATAATGCCATAAAACTATAAGGTACCTAAAATGTGCCATGGAATAAGATAGCGACAAAGTTTAACAGAAATCGTCTTTAAAAAAAATATAATAGCCCTCTATTTATATGGAGCTATTAGAAAAGCACGGATGACAGCTTTCCGCGCATGCTCATTGATAAACACAATTTGAAATGAGCTCACCGAATCGTATGAGAGCTACATTCTATAAACACGTTACGAATGCGCGCAGCTCGATTAGTGTGACCGCACTATGCAACAATGCCCGTAGTTTTCTTTGTCATGTTTACAAATAAGCCTCTTCGGTTGTAATCCTCGGCATTGTGTTTGAAACTCGAAGATCGCGTTGAGGAGGCACAGATGCTAATCTCAAGTGTCTGTTAACGCACCAATAATAGGGCTTTTTAGACCTGCCCTTACCGCAATATTAGTAACAGTTCGTATACGTATTCATTGAATTGATCTCACATTCGACAACTTTTGTGAATGGATTGATACTTCCTTTCTTTCATTCAGCACATCGTCTCAAAATATTTTTGTATTGTAAAACCGAGTCTTAAATCCAAGCTGAAACTTGGATTTCATTTTTTTTCGAACCAACAGATATGATATTTAGTAGCTTATACAAAAAGTGGTATAATGATCTCATTTGGGTTCAAAACAAAACAAGCTCAATACAAAACACTAATGAGTTAAATACCGCGATAAAAGAAGCCAAAACATGTGTCACCCGTCTAATTACTAATCGGGCGTCTTATCTCGAGGATGACAAGAAAAAGGATGCACGACAAATCCTATTAGAGTAAGATGGCTTATCGGCGCACGCGCCACCGGCCGTGCGAGATGGTTTTTGACGAAACACTTATCATTATGTAGGTTACGTACATAATAAATACATAACTATTAATAGGTTTTTTAGGATTATAAAATATATTGCCGTTCGATTGTACCATATAAATCAGTCTTACAAATACTAAGATCTTACACCTATCAGATGGTGCATCTATAAAGTGGCAAAATAAAAACAGAAGACACACGAAGGGAATGCGCGTCGTGAATTCGTTGCGTGCCATGTCGGGACACGAGTTTTAAGGTCAGATGTTTATCTTAAACGGCTGTATCACCCACAGGAGACACTTTTTGTAACATTATTATCGATTTGGAAGTATTATTATTCACATTACTTTTATAATAAAAACATGATTATTTAAGAAAAATTTAGACGTACATGGAGAAATGTAGATAGATATAATTAACCTATTTTGCATCTATGCTTTTTCAAATTTCAGGAGTTTGTTTGTAATAAAATAACAGTTGGCACATTGCCTAGCCCAAATTACTCCGTGGTGTTGGATTACAAATCGCTACTTAAGAGCGCTCTGTTGAGAAAACAAGTTTTTTAGAAATAGCATGGGCAAAGGAAATCCGAGCCATTCGGCCTTTGCACCCAAATTGTGGTAAATGGCTTGAGGTGAGTGTAAACAAAAACAAACGCGTGTTACTGGGTATCAAGTTCTGTGGCTGCTACTCGTTCCACACTAACTGCCATGTAGTAGTAGTTCGCATCTAAGGGTAAACTAATAATCAAATCTGACAGAACACCTATGAACGATGTTCGTCGATATTCTGTTTTCTGCGCCAACACACAGAAACCGGAGTATTCCATTTTTTTATTTTTTTTATTTTATTAAGTATAGGACATTATTACACAAATTGACTAAGTCCCACAGTAAGCTCAATAAGTCTTGTGTTGAGGGTACTTAGACAACGATATATATAATATATAAATATTTATAAATACTTAAATACATAGTAAACACCCATGACTCAGGAACAAATATCCATGCTCATCACATGAATACATGCCCTTACCAGGATTTGAACCCGGGACCATCAGCTTCGTAGGCAGGGTCACTACCCACTAGGCCAAACCGGTCGTCATTCCTTTAGATTTACATATTACACAACAATTTATTGTCTTTATTTACAGTAGCAATGAATAACAAAACTAAAAAATATAGTTAAGAAATGTGTCCTTGTTAGTATTTGACAAGTAACCTAAGACGAAATATGTTTTAACAGAAATTAGTTTCACAAGGGGGAAAATTTGTTGTTTATTGTTTATGAACCCCTCGTATTAATGCTGAAAGCCGAGCAAGCGATAAATTCCAAGATTAAACCACGAGCGCAGCGAGGAAAATCTAACCGTTAAACATTACAAACCAAATCCATATGAATGTTACTAAATATGTATTTATCATTCAAAATCATCACTTAAAAGTCAATTCTACCAGCCAACATGAGAAAGCCATTCAAAATTAGCATCATATTACTTTCCCACTCTTGTGAATAAAATGCAACTTTCACAGTTTTTGAAGAACAAAGATAGCCTGTATGAGCTGGAGTGGTGAAAAAACTTTTTATCTTCAGGATATAGAGAGAGATAAGACCACTTGTGATCTTTATAGGTAAGTGCGTAATTATGGAGTAAGTAGTTGAATAAGGCTCTTGACAATTTCCAAATACTATTGAACCATGGTTTAAGTAGAGGTCGAATATATAATTAGATAGCGGCCGTAATAAAAACGCTAACGTAGCCATCGACGATTACACTGACGAATTTAATAATTTATCTGAATTGGAATATAATAAGTATTGTTTTATCAGTTATTTGATAGCACATAATGGAGCATATCCGAGTTAATTCAATCTCTAATAGACAGGCGGCTAATGAGCAGACAATGACTGGTCGTTTGCGGACAGTGGACCCCTTCGAGCAGACATGGCCGCGCTGTCGACGCCGGGCCGCGGCGCGGGCGGCGCGGTGAGGCCTGGACGGCCACTTTGTACTCGCAATAGGTTTCATTGTTTATCGATTTACAACCCTGCACCAAGTGAAACACTCCGCACCGATTTGTCAAGTCAAGTGCATGAACGAGGACGCTTCTCAGAAAAGTGAGTTCTCATTGCATATTTAAAAGATATTTCGTACTGCCCAATGATTTATGATCTTCCTTTTATCCGAAACGTATTTCGAATTAGAAAGATATATTAATATCTTCATTTTTTCCCACTTCTCAGAGAATAAGGGCCCTCGTCCTGAGAATACAAAAAGAATACGCGGGGTCGGGCCGGCGCATTCGGCGCCCAACAACCGTGTGACAAGGTGCTTTATGCGGACGATTATGAGCAGACCGAATAATGTTCCGATACCCGATAAATATCTGCCAACTCATACAAAAGCATCCCAATAAAAATATAATAGTAAATGTACCAACAACAACGCAGCCCGCAAACTGCACAGTCATATCAGGCTGATAAATATAAATTAAAATGAAAACGTACCTTGTACGTATGAAGAAGGACGGCGGTCGTTCCTTCCTTATATGAAAAACCAATTAAAATGCGTGCAACTAAAACTTTGAGGTATTATCATTATTTTTGATTCGTATTACGAGGCAAAAGAAGCTAGCTAGAGACCTGATAGGTAGGTGGATTTCCTTTTAAGTCACAGCACAGCGCGGTCCGGGCTGATTAACGAAGAGAACGCCATGTGACCCGCACTGTTCACATCGCCAATCACATCGCAACGCTTAGAAGTTACAGATCACTTCCGTCACGGCGCACCAGTTAAACTCTGTTCTTCTTGATCACTTAGTTAATACGAGTGCGCGGTTCTAGTTATGGGAACCAGTTAGTTACCTACTCGTAAAAACGGCTTTGCTAATTCTGTTAATTTTAGTTTATAAATCATCTATCTATGTGAGCGATACTTAGTAACGTTTTTACTCGTTCTTTTGTTTTACATTATTTATATCCCCAACGAACCGAGACTGACTGCTTAAATCCCTTTTGTGACTCTGAATAATTTTGTTTGGTAGATAAACAATATTGTACGAGGCACCTGCGAGAATAAGTACAAAACATCTCTAAAATTCTGGCATGCTCGTCAATCCGCCGTCAAGCGTTCTGACAGGCCTAACCGCCATCATCGAGGCTCTCACGGGGAAAAAATATCATAAGTAATAATACAATTAGGTATCGTATATTTATAATAGCAGATAACTTGTTGAATTTATTGTATTACTAATAGATCACGTTTTTGGGTAGTCTCTGCGTAGGTACCTATTTTTGTCTAGCTACTAACTAGATAAACACTTGGATTGGCAAGCACAAATAGAAAAGATTCGTTGTAAACTAAATAGATTTGTTTATGTACTACGCAAGTTAAGACGCTCATCGGGTTTACATACGGCGTTAACCGCGTATCATGGGTATATTAGTTCAGTGTTAAGATATGGGCTTATTTTGTGGGGAAACTGTACGAATTTTAACATTGCATTCGTAGCACAGAAAAAATGTATACGTGCTATTTGTAATCTAGCCCCATACAAGACATGCAAACCATCTTTCAAAAGACTTAGGATCTTACCGCTGCCATGTTTATACATCTTAGAAATCTGCATGTTTGTAAAGAGGCATATGTATTTATTTACAACAGCTGAAAGCGCCTCTACCAGAAATCAACGGGATCCTGGAAGGTTGGTTCATAATTGTGTTCCCAGGACAGCATTATATTCGAATCATTGTTTCGTTATGTGCATGAAACTTTTTAACAAGTTACCAAAATCTATAAGAGAACTGCCTGTACATAGATTTAGAAACATATTAATGAAGCTATTATCTGATAAAAGCTATTATAGTGTAAATGATTTCCTCTCTGAAGATATACAGCCAGAGTTGTAGTAGTTTTAAGATTTTTGCATGCTAGTACAACCTGTTTAGTACAAATAGCAGAATAAGCAACCAATTGTCACTTACCACCTAAGACACTTTTGTACCTACTTATTCTTTGCAAATAAATAAATACAATACAATACAATACAATACCCGCCCTCTACATAAATTCATGGGAAGCCCCTTCCATACGTCACTCGAATGACAGGTTCTTTGATGATATAGAACAACCGGGCCGTGGTTATGCAGAAATATTCAGTTGACCACTCAGTTGACATTATTATATCGGTATTGGGTATAGTAATCTTAAAAAATGCTAAGATGCTAACATTTGTTTTAATTTTGGAAAACTCAAATTTATTTACGTTACTTCAACTAACTTAAAGTAGGTATACCTTTTTAATATATATATTTTTACTACTTAACTATAATTCAAGTCGTACTAGGAATTATAAGTGAATTTGCAGTGTTACATGTTAGAAAAGCAAAGCAAAGCTTGTGGAGGGGTCAGAGAGGCGCCCAGAGCGGCGGCTGCGTGTCGCGAGATCTTCGATAGCTTATCTCGGTGTTGGCATCTACGTCGAAGACGAACGGGCACGTTCGCCGATGAGGCCCGACCCAGCTCCACACATAATACGAGTATGTGACTAACAACACTCCCTAGTTATTCTGCTTATTTACGACGTAACGGTTTCCCTTTATGTAGTTTCCAGAAGACATTTATAATTTCTTAAGACGTAACGAAATCTCTCTTCTATGTACCTAGTACCTACTGTTACAGTAACATCTAAGGTAGGTTGGTACCCCAAGCTAAAATGATATTAGGTACGATTTTTTGTATGAGTAGAAGTAATTAAATATAAATATTATCCTTTTTCTTGCCAGGCATAACATAACAGTTATGTGTTTTACTCGTAAGTCTTTGTTTGATTCCTCGTCCTTGATAACCGAGCAAACGAAAGATTCCAAAGTTGAATCACATGCGTAGCGAGTGGTTCATCAAGTAGAATCTTGAGCGTTCCTTGCTGCACGAGGGTTAAACAAGCTTTGCTGCCGAGTATAACTCAAAAATTTTCATCACACACAACGCGAGGAAAATAATAACTGTAAAGCATTACAAATCAAATCTAAATGAACGCAAATATTTATCATTCAAAACCATTACCATAAACGTCAATTCCACCAGCCAATCAGCAAACAACTCAAAATATGCATCAACTTACTTTGCCACTATCGTGGATAAAATGCATGTCATTAGTTTTTGAAGAATAAAATGAGCCTTTACGAGCTAGTGTGGTGAAAAAAAATATTTACGTGTAATTAGATAAATTGAGTACGCGATTTTTTTGGGGTGAGGTAATCTGAGAATGCGTTTATGTATTTCATGAATTATGCAGAATGATATATTTTAATGAATAATGATATAGTTTTCGTAATGGTAAATTAGTGTGTACCTATCAAGTTTCCTTGCAAGCAGGACCCATATCTCTAGATACACTTCGGGCGATATGGAGTAACGACTAACGACTATCCATAAAGTAGACACGGTTTTAATAACGTGTCATGGGTTAATACTCGATCATTTTAAGTTTTAAGTGGGATTAATGCAAAAAAGTATGACTCATTTTTGGACAATATAATGTAGTCGTAATAGTCATAAATTACATAGGAAATAAGTTTTACGTTTGACTTATTTGGGCTAATAAATTGTCCCAGTGATACAACAATTTGGCCGCAGCCGGCGGCGTGTCCTCTCTGCTCCCACGCGAGCTCGAGTTTCAGCCCCCGGGCGCATTTTTGGGACAAACCAATATTTCTAACGAATATTAATAGCAGGTTTTGTTTTGTTTTTAATTTGCTTTATTTGGTTGTAATTTCGTGAGGCAAGCGCGGCATTCTTGACATAACTAAAATATTTCGGATATTATAATATGCGTTTAACTTCGACACTACCATTTAATTAAGTAGGTGTTTATTCGTTTCACATTAATTTGGACTTACCCTGCAGTATTATAATTTGGAAAAGAATCTATTATTCCAAAATAGATTTTGTGATAAAATTTAGACGGGTTTGACAAAATAGGTACAAGTTGTTTTGTGTTGAATGTAAATGTTTGTTTTTTTATTGCTCTTCGTTTAAACATTCGATTCGATTCTTATCCATTTCTTGTCAATACGATCAGAAGTTTTTGGCATGTAGTGTAAATGTGAAGAATTCTCATTCCGAGTGTTTTGAACACAATGGTGGTCGATCAATGGGCTTGGCGGTCTCTGAACGTATTGTATCACACATACCTACCTCAGAAACATAAGATAGAAGTAGGTACAAAGTATGCATTTCTCAGGTTCAAAGATACCTAAGTAGGAAAATACAGTTCGGTGTTCTTTGTAACAGACATGGTATATTATGAAATATAATAATAATATCCTTAGAAATAGTGTGCTATTTTACATTGCTTTATAATTATATTGAAATTGTTAAATATCCTGCATAAAAATCGCTTTCATTTCAAGTGGTGAAATGATGAAACCGTGACATATATTTGAAGTTCGAGGTTTAAATCATCGAGTTGAATATGGCCAAGACGGTTCATGAATCCTACACTAGAGAATTTTGTTGAATATTGCAACTATTCGGATGAATGAAAACAAGTCCTTGTCACGGGACAAGGACTATTAAATTAAGGTGAGCGCTAGCCGTGTTCTTAGGGCGTGCTCGGAGCATAGCGAACTAAGTATGGCGCGCAGATTAGTCAAGCGAGGACGTAAGGCTGCCTGTCGGCAACATCACTCACTTCCATACATATTGATAGCGACAAGGTGTTGGCTAAAAAACGCATGAATGATGCAGTGAGACCCTCCGCCGTTGCCCTACAAGACGAAAGAATTTCGCACAGTTAGGAACCTCAAAGAGCAAAGTTTTTCTTGATGCATTGAAAACGGCTGATAGCTCATTTAATTTAATGATGAAACCAAATAATAGTTGTTAAGGAAACTTCCAACACCGCCGTAATTACTAAATTTTTGTGCGCAGCGCACACTCAAACTGCAATTAGTATGCTTTAAAGGATCGAAAATAGTATTTACAATAAATTACTTTAGAATAAATTTAGCTTAGGCATGGTCTTTCTCAATCATCTTCAAATGCGAACATAGGTAGTAAAGTGTCTAAAGAAATGTTAGTAATAAGTAATAAGATAGAAAGGGCGAAGCAGCGTAGGAAGCATGGGCCGTTCGGTGCATCCCGCGGTTTTGAAAGCATTGTTAGATTGCAACCTCGAACAATTTATGTAGTCCCCGTACAGGCTTGTCGTGCGGGACCCGAGCTTTGCAGTAAATACATTTTTCATCACACTTGTTCGTAAAGGATGTTGTTCAACGCAGACGTAAAGGGAGTACTTAAAGCTGACTTTAAGGGAGTACGGATTTTTAAAATTAAAATTGTGATAAGCTAAGGCGATTTGTTATTACATATTTGTAAATCAAATTAAATATTGGTGTAGTGCCAAAATAAAAATATTGATGTATCTATTTTTTCCATAGTAGCAATATTTATATAAGTGTGAAATATTATTTAAACTATGTATTTTTAATTGTGGTTGTATGGTGCATGGGATTGCGCCAAACGCTCTTTGTGACTAAAATTAACAAATCCAATTTGTCCAATCCAATCAAAATGTATAACTTATTTTTATTGTATTTAATATTTATATATAAAAAAAAACTACTCACGAAATTCCTTTCTGTAGGCTTCTTGAGGCAAAAAAGTTTGTATTTCCTCTCATTAAGTCTACTCGGGATTAACTGATTTATGATTCATAAGTCTTAGTTCGATGCGGGTGGCAATCGCAAGAAAATCCAGCAAGTAGGTAGCCTGAGACGGGCAAGCAAGAAATGGATACAGCAACTCGTCAAGCCCACATATAGACATGGATATAAGTAGATTTAATTATTAATCAAAATGGTCATTCGTATGACTAGATTAATCGGATGAGTTATGCAGTTTATCGTAACGTAGACTGACAGTGGAGTTTTTCACGAAATTGTAGGTAAGTTTTTACCGACACGACTTCGTAATTTACTAATTGCTCGAATCACATTAGTGATGCAAGATTCGTATCCTATCCGATGGTATGCGATGCTCGCCGATGTGAGACAGCTTTGGATCGATCGCAAGCTCAGACTGCGCCGCCTTTAGCATCACGCCGGAGACGTTTTTACGCGCGCTCCGCAGCGCTGTTCGCACCATCTCTTTGACATTTAGCGAATTTCTTAAAAGAAATAAAAAAGTTTTTCAAGTCTGCTGAAACAGGAATGTTGTTACATTTCCGAAACTTGATCGTCTGCTTAAACACGTTTTTAGTAGGTGTAAATTTAACCTATCAAAGCTGTATCAATGATGAGACACTGTACTTTTTATTATTATAAAGTAGGTATATAAAGTATTATATAATTAGGTAACAATATCCATTTTCAAAAACAGACGTTATTGAAATGCTCGCTGAGTACGAAGGATAATTTAAATCATAACGTTCTTATTTGCTTTGTCGTAGTCGGGTAAAAAATAAGCGCTTAACGCATTTATTGTCTAGTAAGTGAGTACTGTGTTTTGGGGTAGCAAGTGATCAGTGTGTGCAATCTGAGGTTCGTGTGCATGTGTGCTGCGAGTGTGAGGCAATTGTCGTAAGCATGTGTGCTGAGGGTTAAAATGTTGTTGCTGACGGGTGACGGCCAACCACGCCCATAAGATAATCGCTTGTTTTTTTCACGGGCACTTAAAACATTTTTTTGGTACGATAAGGTTTGATATACCTTCGTTACAAATTAGGTGCGATTTACATTGCACGTTAATAGTTCACAGAAGCTTAAGAAAAATCTTTGAAAAATCTACATACCTAAGCCTTAGACACATAAATAGTAGGACGCAAAGTTTAGTGTTGTAATTAGTGTACCTAAAGCCCTTACTTTGGTAGCTGAGCGCTTTGTAGTAACTAGGGAGGAGCGGCATCGGCATCGAACTTTAAAAATCTCTTCATACATACATATTATAGGCCAGAGAGGGGTGCGCTACTGTAAGTACTGAAAAAAAAACCACAGTTCTGATTTTAAATATTGAATCCCGCTTTAAGTTGTCAAGCGCTACAGTTTGACAATCCAGTTACTCCAAAACGTATGATACCGTAAGACACCATCTAGCTCAACTGACAAAACAATGCCTATAATTAATAACTTCATTTTGTGAATCTTACAAGGTTTGTAAATAAATAAATATAAACTGAAAAAGGAAATCTGAACCTATAATTAAATAATATAAGTTAGGTGAGGCATATAAGGCCCAGCATTCAGAAATAGCAGTTGTACTAGTATTATTTATTCAACACATCACGCACACTACACATAGAAATAACAGATATGACGAGCTGGCAACAACGCTCGACTTCGCACGCGCCGCTATTTTGTTAGTATAACATCCAGTCAGAAATAGTCAGAATACAGTCAGAGGCTGTGGCTGTGGTTGATGATATTTTATACAAAAACAAAGTTTTTTATTTTATCGAGTTTCTTGATTTATTTGGTGTTTTATACATACATATATGGGACGAATATAAGCTAACTTTATGAGGAAGGACAAATTTATAATTGTACGAGTAGGTAGGTATATATTTATATCAAATATTCTCTATTATTCTTGAACTTCTACTAAGAACTAAGAAGACCCACTGGCAATGTGAGTAACAAGGCCTGGTCACGGGCCTTATTGGACGTATGAGTTATAGTCGATTTAAAAACTTTGAGTTTTAGTGATCACTTAATAGGGTCGATTTGACAAGTTGTAAGTAAGTACTTACTGACTTACAAAAGTATAAGTGTAGTGCTTCAAAATGATAGAAGTTTTGATTAATTAAAAAGCCTTAAGTTCAATAAAGGCCATAAAAAATGCGCCATGTGAAAATAAATATCTTTTTTTTCATCAAAAGGTTATGTTAAAGGAGCTATTATTATAAGTTTTTATTTTTGTTAAAGTCTACTTAGAGTAAATTATTTCCACTAATTAAAAAAAGGTATGAAAATACCAAAGACTATTTTTTTTTACAGACTAGTTCATAAATATTTAAACATTTTTTCTGGATCTTAATCTATTGCAAGAAGATGAAAAAAAATTATACATAAATATATTTTTGTTGCGGGCCTTAATACCCTGCTTGTGACCAATAAAACCCAAAAAAGTACTTATAAAACACTCGTATTTTTCAAGAGTAAAGTAATACTTCTATAACTATTTTGGTATATTAAGAAACTTGGAATATTAAAAAATCCTAATTTGATTTTAACCTGTTTATTTCTAAAAATATTTCAGTTTATATTAAGGCGGGCCTTATACGCATCGCCTACCTTATTTAATTAATGCATACCTAACTACTTAAAATTGTTCGAGTGTATTGAATATACATAGATACCTCTTTCATACGCTGTTTCATTATTATTATGAAGTGTTGAAAAATGGTGATGACATTATTGGCCAGGACTTATCCAGTGACAAAAAGGGACTCTCATACAGCGTTACGCACACATACGCGACTTTATTGTACAGGAGATTTTTTATACATTTTAACAATCCGGGGCAGATGGTGGACGCACATAAACACCTTTTATTCAAGCAACCTTTATAGGGTTAGTGCATTATCATTATAATGTGCTATATTGTCGCTTAGGCAACTTCAGTGTGCGTTCAATATTATTCTACCTATAACTGTTTTCAGGAAAAATCAGATCAATCAAATGCAGATACGTACATCGTCTTTTGAGTAATCGCTCACTTATTGATTACTATATTTAATGGATCGCAGCCATAATCAGTGTATTTTTCATTTTATTTTTTAGTTTTATTTAATAATACCGATGTGTTAAGGCATTCTATGGGTCACTGGTAGTTTGAAACTTAAGATTTTTCATTCTATCGTTTAAGGAACGCATGTATAAAATCTGAATGAAAGTGGCTAAGTAGTTGCAGATTAGTATTGTCAATACTCGTATTGGTAGAATGAACATAAGCGTGTTTAGTTAGCAATAAACGGATGTTAAGAGCTGCACTCGACGTGCACACACAATGCACGCAACCACAGGGGCGGCCGGGAAGGGTTCCGCATTGTTTGCAAAATATTTTGAAAGCGTCATTTTATACGGCATATTAGCCAGCACTGCATTTGATAGTCGGGGGACGTCTTCGTCGAAATCATATCATCATTATTGTATTGAACGCTCACCCTATTCGCCGTGCTAACGCGTCTCTAGCTAGTGTCTAAAGTGATCACAAGTTGTGTAGCTTCTTCAACTTTGTATTCATACTCGTAACATATTGATAACATGTAGGCAATTTTAGAGTAAATCTCTCTTAGTGGGTTTGGTAGATTCCTAAATATGAAGAAAACTGAACACGATACTTATGAGTTTTATCATGTAACGTGTGGGGATTATTAATTGCGAAGGTGTTAATAGATTTGTAACAAGCTATTAGTAAGATGAAGTAATCGGCTCCGGTGGGCGGGCCGCAGCTTTGCCGGCGGCAGTTTGACGCGAGCCGAGTTCTCGCGGCCTCTTTATTCCCAAACTCTAATTCATGGCTAATATTTTGTTTACTACCTAATTATTGTATATTTTCATGTGCAATTCTTAGATACTCGACTATTTAATGAGGTAATTCTGAGGTAAGGTATTATATACTCGTAAGTCAGCTAGTTTGAGACGTATAACTTATTGACGCATGTCAGACTTAAATATAAACAAAGTATAAAAATTTCTTAATCAATTATTCATCTCTGGTCATAAAAATGAGCATACTGTTTAGAGTTTATGCCAAACACTTCACTCTTTAACCACGTTTTAACACAAAAAATATACGTTCGCCAGTAGCAGTCAAAAGTTACGTCAAAGATACTTTACGTACCTTTGCATTTCAAGAATTGTGCCTGTCGTTTGCCTCTCGTGACTGAAGCACGCCTTTTCATGAAGATGTTTTTCGAAGTCAGTCTTCCGGAAACATTGATAACTCTTCGCTTTATATCTATTTTCCTCCAACCTGCTCTTATCGCGGCGTGTTTGCGAGAGTCTAGTTCAAGCGCATTGCCGTCTCGCACCGCGCGCCTTTCGTTTCAGCAATCGCCGTATTTCAACACTTTCACCCTGCGACTATAAGGCGACTAAGTTTCCCCTTAAGCATGGAAGTGCAGAATTTAAGACCAATGCCTGGCAAAAAAGACAAAATTTAGTAATTCATTTAAAGGCACTAAACAGTGGAAATCCAAAACAACTCGCACAGCGATTTTGAAACCCTTTATACCAACAAATTAATTTAAACATGATATTTTTTCACGTATTAAGACGTTTAAGTATGTATGAAAAAATACCAAAAATAGTTCACTCACAGCTTCATTACAGTTTTAAATAATCAAATAATCACTCGCCATAGCAATGTTATAAATTATATCGCCAAACTAATAGATTATTCCGGTTATGCCCGGATAGCTATTTAATTATAACACGAGATCAAAACTAGAATATCTTTAAATGTTTGTAAGTTAATTAAGGGATTTACTGCTTGAAAAACAGTTAATCAACATACGGGAAAATTCAGAAGGTGCCCGGATGACTCGCTACTGATTTTCAACATAAGGTATCACTTTACGTCTAAAGTGCGTTCCTAATAAAAGTATCAGTTACTTGACTTCGCGCACGCACATCGGTCGCGGCCGGGCCAGCCGCCGGCGACGGTTCCGATATCATCC
Organism: Cydia pomonella; assembly: GCF_033807575.1. NCBI lineage: Eukaryota > Metazoa > Arthropoda > Insecta > Lepidoptera > Tortricidae > Cydia > Cydia pomonella. The sequence goes on along the minus strand of NC_084703.1, from coordinate 35,279,608 downwards.
GATAACACCGATATTTGAAACATTCTTATTTGCTTTGACATTATGATACGTTTTGATGTTACGGATTAAACGACAATTAATAACTAATAATTTACCCGAAGAACTTTTTTAAGTCTTATAATTAAAAGTGCATTTAGACAACCCTGGTTTTGTTGTGAAGTAATTAAGGGTATAATGACAGTGGACTTCCAGTTTACCAGCTTTAGAGCCAAATTTATGGCACAACATAAAACAATTCTTCAAAATCTCCCCACAAAAAGGTCTTCTATTCAGAGACCCGTATGAGATAATAGCGTACGGGGGCACGGGACAAAAGTCTCAACGCAACGCTGAACAAGGATGACAAAAAAAAGAATAAAACCATCTGGCCATTCAAATTCCTAGACCTATTCCTTTAAAATCGATATTTTAAAGTTAACTACCAATACTTTACAACAATACCACAGTATAGTGCGCGAGAGAGACAAACGTAAGAGAACGAGTCGACGGAACTGGACATTTTAATTTATGATAGTTTTTTTTAAGTATCTAATATTACACAGTTCAGATGAATCTTTCGACTTTTGTAATGAATTGAAAAATGGTTCCTGGCTTGAACGGTTTTTGTCCTTACCGAGAAACGGACTTCACAAGTCGACGGTTCAGTCCTTACATGACGCCCGTTAGAAATGGTGTTTGCGATTAGATCGAGTTACAAGGATCTTCTTTGAACGAGGTTGTTGTTTGGTGTCATTGTGTCGACTGGAGGCATTGTGATGGTGCGCTTCGTGTTCGTAACAGTCGTAATAGTGGGCGTCTGTTAGACCACGGGCGGCAATCAGCAGCCGCAGGAGGCGGATCATTATGCATTAATAAGCATCAAAATGTTTCCGCAGATCTATAAACACTCCGCTGGTACAAATGTTGCTGAAGTGGGTTACGAATACGAATGATTGACCTTAGTTTTGACGAGAGATGAATAAATGATTTTTGTTATTTTCATTACTTATATAGGCTAATATATTTTGTTGATTACGTTTAATACTAGGTATGGAATCTATTTGACACTTACCGGTATGTGTTCGTTTATGTATCTTGAGATTTTCGGATCGGGCAAACACTTTTCCGCAGCCGGGAAACGGGCAAGGGAAGGGTTTCTCGCCAGTGTGCACGCGTATATGGTTCACCAACTTATATTTCGCTTTGAACGGGCGACCGTTCCTCGAGCAACCTTGCCAGAAGCAGGCGTGCGTCGTGCACTCAGGTCCACCGACATGTTCTACTGTAAGATGCGTCACGATTTCGTGCATGCTCGAGAAGAGTTTGTTGCACAACTTGCGCGGGGGTGGTTGCTCGGGGTCGAGCCACTGGCAGCGCATGTCGCGCCTCGGAGGAGCGCGCACGTAGCGCAGAAAGGCGTGCGGAGCATGGGCATGCGCGTGAGGCACGAGCGGCGGGGCGCCGCCCTGGTAGTGCATGTCGCCACGCCAATCCCAGCTTTGCTCGAGCGGCTGCTGCGGGAACAGTTCGCCGCAGCCACCGTACTCGCGCAGGTACCCAGGCTGGTAGGAATGCAGCGGGTAGGGCTGGTAGTGCGGTGGGTGGTGCGGCGGCGGGTGCGGTGCAGTGGCCCGATGCTGCGGGCCCACGCCGCAAGCCGGCTGCGGTGACATTTTCAGCCCGTAGGACGCCAGGTGCGCGTGGTTCGTTTCGAGGAAGGCGTTCATGGCAGGGGTGGCCGACGCCGGCGCATAGCCCCATTCACCCGCCACCATCCACGCGGCGGGTGTCCCCCGCTGGAGCCTCGGTTTTTAACAGCGTCGACGCTGACGCTTTTCCACTTCACTTAATTACTACTTAGGTGTGCTTCTGTTTCTTCACCAAATTTTCTCGTGATCTTGCTTTCCTGTTGAAGAAACATTAAAATCTGTCAATTCTATTGCAGTCTACCATATCTTAATTAGTGAAAATTGTAATGTAAGTATATCATATTTTAAATATCATATCTATAACGTTTTTAATAAAATGTAAATAGTTCGACTAATACTCATTGGGTAATTTGAACTCTGTTAATGTCATACAGGTAGGCAGAGAGATGCCTAAACGGTCCGTGACCGTATCCCACTGGCGACCACAAATTGTATTCAAAATATAATAATATTTTGGACACCTATAATATCGAAAACTTATAATAAAAACGTGAGGCAGGGCAGGTACTCGTGGACATTAAATTAAACTGTGGGTGAATTTATACGACACTTTTATACGTCTGAGACAAAAATTTCGATTGTGTTCGTGTATATTTAATTTTAGTTTATTTGTTAGGTCTGGCTCCAATCTCTTTTATGGCACGTTGGCATCGATAGTTTATTAACATATATAGATGAATGATTAAACCTGTTTGTGGAGTGGCACGGCATCCAAAGTGCAGTGCCTTCCTTGGCAAGGCGTATACGCATACCTGCGTGGCGCATGTGTGCGCGCGCTCCAATGGCCAGGCTATCTACAGATGATTTGTAAGCAGAGAAATTCGTACACGATCTAAACTAATTGTATAATTTCCTCCGCGTCCAGCTAGTGTGAATTATCGAGGTTCATTCACATCCACACATACACATCCTGAATACTTTATGTATGATTTTGATTATCATCTCGATCCAAATATGATGAGTATGCCTAAAAGTATATTAATTTATGCTCGTTACGTCTAGGGAATTCAAAGACTGATCTTTGATAAATCTAGTTAATTAGATATACCTGCAGTTTAATTATTTATCATGTTTCTAATATCGCAGACCAAGGATAATAGGCATTATATAATATTGTGCCTACACTCTAAATTCGACCATATGTAGGTAATTCAGCAATCATAACTAGTGGTCCAATGAGTACGAATATACGTTTTATTGGGTTTTTTTATCACCTTGCCAGCATTTAGTCTACCGCTTGCAACAAATAGCCTAGTTCTAGTCCATATTAGATTCCATCAGCTCTCTACAGTCCTTATCCTTAGCCTAGCCTAGCGGGTTATTCTCAATTATTACATTAACGCCTAGATTTGCTCGAGGCTGGCTCCATGCACCCGTCGCGTATTAGTTTCAATTTACTTTTAGTTTCTCATGCTCCGAAAGTGGGTCGTTGACTGTTCAAATTCCATTATGATAATTAACTCCCAGTTCCTTAACGATAACGATATTTTTGCCTAAATTGTTAATTTAAAGTACACTTAAGAAATATATACTACTGAAGTTTATACTTAGCCGTGTTTTCTTTTTAATGCACATACATGTATTTTTAATACTTTCCTCGTATTTGAAATTAAAAGTAGATTATTTAACTCGGGTGAAAGGCACCATTCCTGTCGAGGTAGTTTGGTGCTGGAACGCAGTGAGGGCACCAATAGTCCGATAAATACTGGATTATAGTATTGATAATATTCTAAATGTAAAAGATTAGCAATCGATGGGTTTTCTACGTCAAGAAATCTTAAAGCTCTTTTTACTTAAAACAAAATTTGAATAACCAAAATATAAACTTGTTTTTGAAAAATTCTGTTAAATATACAACAGTTATCGGTTATTTATATTGAAGGTTATTTTCCTACATATAGCAGTTATTAAGTTTTATACACTTCTAGTTTTTATGAGTACTAAATAAAAAGGAAGCCCTTTTGAAAATATCAATATTAAAAGTTGACTAATTTGGTACAAGTACATATTTGCCAGATACAGTACCGTTACAGTCCTTTGTTATATAATTAAACTCCAGTTTTAAATACCGCAACAGTTAATCTCTTTGTTTACCCGTTTTTTTTGCTAACGGCAAACTCTAAATCTACTGATTCCGAAATAATCTTGTTTATGCATTGTTTGAAACACTCAACGGCACAGGCATCGGCGCGGCCATACCTGGCCCGCTTAAACAATGTCACTCCTTTCAGATTTCCATCTAATCTGTACATTATCTGCGAGGCTCCCTGCCGTGTGGCCGCTTCATCACAAAGCAACGGGTTGACAGATCTTTACAGAAAGACATGCAGGAATAGGATTACTCAAAATATGACATTTGCTGACGTTTAAATCAATTCCCATGGCATTTTATACCTTATGGTTCGTTACATAAAAGATGTTTGGAACAACTTTCGAGTTTCTTTTAGGTAGGTAGGAACCTACTCTGCATCTGCTACACGCTTTTTATTATGGCTGTTTTTGAGAATCACCTATAATCTTATTAGGATAGTCGTTTTGAGATAGATGTGCAATATTTATCAGTTTAAAAGATTTTCGCTATTTAAGTTGGATTTATGTTATTGTTAATACTTTTTCATTGCAGATTTATTCAGTTCTTTGATACTTTGACGTGCTTCTTTACATTTAAGACTAGGCTTTTACATAGGTATTCGAAAAATAATAGGTATTATATACAGTTGATGAACATTCTTATTTTCTATATAGGTAAGTAGGTATAGGTATTCTTACTTTATTAAGGAGCAAACCATCTGCTATAATAATTATTATTTGTTTTTACCAAACATTTATAGTTAGACCAAGATAAGTCTGCAACGATTTTGATAGCACAAGCGTTATTATAAACGTCAAACTTCTATGACATTATGATGTATAAATAACACTTGCACTGCGTGTGTTATCAAAATCCTTGCAGACTTGTCTTGGTCCAACACTAACCTCCTATCTAGTTATTATGAATATTATAATACAAAGAGTAGGATAATTAAGCTTTAGCCGAATTCAAAAAAAAATTGTTAACTGCACCAATCATAGGACCAAACGGGAGAAATTTTGGAGTATTTTGGATATTTTACCGACACCTGTAAAATTTCTGGCGCTCTATGCGTTAAAAGTTGAATGTCCTATTTGTCATTTATGTTTTCTATGCATTTAATGAAAGCTACTGCAAATGGTTTCAATATTATTAACAAATTAAAACTATGTTTTTTTGCTCCAGTCATGGGATGTATGGCGCCATCAATTTTCAAAATAACAAATATCAATGAAAATTTAAACATTTAAGCTCTTTGGCTCTTGCTTATGGCAAAATGCTGCCAGCGTTTAAAAGCTTACGAAATTAAAGTTTAAGAGCGTACTCCCATCTTAAATGCCGGCAACGCACTTACAACCCCTTTGGTGTTACAGGTGTCCATGGGCGGCGGTAATCGCTTACCATCAGGTGATCCGTCTGCTCGTTTGCCTCCTCTATCATAAAAAAAGCTGATGGTAAATACGTGTTTACTGGTGCCAGTCCCATCACAGGGGCGTTTATTATATCCCTTTTATACTGCATGTATTTTTGATATAACAACAAACTTAAAACGAGACGTAGATTTTAGTGGTATGAAATGATACTGAAAGTAAAATGTGGCATTACGATGAAAAGGGACCTTATTGTCGATGGCGAAACCGCAGGTTGTTATACAGTTATATATATATAATACATATAATAGGTACATATTAGAAGTCAAAACATTTTTTTTGACCCGCAGTTCTTAAAAAAAATTGCCTTAGGAGGGGAGTGCTGAGACATTTATTTTTGTATGGATTTTTTTTTCAGAAACCTATCACGTGTGGTATCGTATTACCACCAGTGGCGTAGTATGGGTGGCACCCGGTGCAGAAATTGTGGGTGCCACCCCAAAATACAATTAAAACTTGTAAAATATATAAAAAAGTAATAGTCATTTATGTTTAATATTCCATAGCTCAGAATTTACCCCATCGCTTTCATTTTAGATGCCATGAACTTTTAATCTTACACCCTGGCGGGTGCTGCCTCTGCATGCGTTCAATGACACGGACAAGAACAGCATCCGCTCGGTGTAACCTTTACATTTCGTAAGTGTCAGAAGGGAATCTACGTGTTGGCGTCGGCTCTGCGCACGCCTCCCAAATGTTCGGGTCAGCTATTTCCGGTAGAAGATATACAATTTATGATAAAACTATTTTTTATTTTTTTTACTCATTGACGTATTTACTCGTAAATTTAGTAAAATATTAAAATTCCACATCAACACTTGCAATCTCACGTCATCATAATTTATATTTTGTGTTGCGTTATAAAATTTAAATACTACTTAGATATATTTTTTGTTAAAATGTTAAGATTGTTTAATCTAGATTTAATCATTGTAGCCCGCAAGTAATTTCTAACTAATTTTAATTTACTGAAACTCCTCTCATATCAAGCAACTGATTTCGCATATTGTTATAAATAAGTGCGTCTATTTGAGATATTGCGAGATTTGGAAGAGATTCTGTAAAATCCCATTTCACAATCAATTTCAAATAGTCCAGAGTCATCCAATTAGAAACAGCGACATAGTTTCACAATTGCAGAAATAATCACTACTTCAAAAAAACCTTCACAATGGTCCTGAATTTAAAAAAAAAAACCTACGAGACACATATTATTGTTACATTCAAGGGGCCCACAATGAACCCGAGAGATCACGCATTTCTGAGACCAAAAGAAGGAAAATATCTTAAAAGGGTTTAGATCAATTTGGCAATTTTTTGGTCCAAATCCAATGTCCATGTCCAATCAGAAGCATGAAAATTATACAGGAAAAATTTAGGAAGTGTAAAACAATTATAATTTTAAAATGTCAATAGTTTATACTTAAACCGAATTACCTTACGGGTAACATTCTAGAATGGACAGGCAATATGTTATTAATCTTACTGTCTAAGCAGAATATGATCAGGAATATGTTATTAATCTTACTGTCTAAGCAGAATATGATCAGGAATATACTGTCAAAATCTCTCGGGTTCCTGGTGGGCGCGTTGTATATTATTTCCTTAATGGCAGTTGTACAATCTGCCACAGTTTTAAGATTTTTTATAGGTGGCACTACTGATGTTCACGGGTGGGGTTCACTCCTAATTGGGTGACAACCGGGGCGGGGCGGACGTATGGACTTGTAATTACTGCCTAGTAGTTACAAGTCCATACGTCCTGGTAAAAGAACCGGTGGTCCCACGGTGAACGCCGTAAGGTCTCTGCTGTATAATAACAGAGAAACTTATTATAAACTGCGACACATTGGTGAAGAGTGGACTCTAATAACGCAAAGAGATATGGAAGCTGAGTGTTTGTACGTTTCTTCACTATAAATAGAAAAAGAAAACTAGATTTAATAGACTGCAGTCATTGAAGTATGTTTATGCATCGTGATTACAATGCATTTTATGATAAGGTAGATATATTAGGTACCTAATATATCTATGTATATATCTAAGTGCGTAATTTTTTATAATATTATTACGAATTTGATCTAGGTTTGTAATGGATATGATCTGTCAGTGTCAAAAGCCAGCCAGTGTGCTTTGTCTGATATATATATATATAATATCGAAGTGCATTTAGATATCAGAAAAAACACATTATTTTAATTTATCAATGATAAGTTGAGATGATTTGGCTTTTGCCACTGACAGATCATATCCATTACAAATCTAGATCAAATTCGTAACCTGTTAAAATCAGAATATGCTTCAAGATATAGTTAGAATAGGTAGTTTGGTTATTTGATAAACATTATGTTGGACAATGTTGACATGCTTTGACAAATGACCAGTTAAAAAACTTATTGTAATATTTTAATTGGAAAAGACAATAATATCATAAAAAGTGTTTATATTGATGCCAATAAACAGTTCAATACACAACCATATGTTTTTTCATTCGTTTCTATGTATGTGGTACAAATCAGCTTATTGCTTCATCAAAGTGATATTGTATAGAAAAATAACCCGACTTGGGTCTTCGAAAGCACATCGGTTTTTTCAACACAAAAAAAATCCGCTATGTGCCCAAAATATAAATAAAAAATTATAACACCTTAAATAAGAAGTTAAGATTTCCATACAACTCATTATTTAATGCCCCATTAAAAACTTGAATTTTTGACATTTCCAGTTTTTGTTTTCTATATAAACTTATAAAATAAACATGTTTTATGTGTCTCCTGTAAAGTTGGGTTTTATAACATAGCGGATTTTACAAGCGCAGCGACGATATAAAATAACACTTGCACATTCTGGGCTATCGAAATCGCTGCCAACTAAGCTTGGTCCTCCTGAGAACTGGATTTTGACAAAAATGATACTTTTGAACAAAAAATATTTTTTGGTTCAGAAATGACGATGATGGAGTTCTGAGGTAACAATCATGAAAGAAAATACGGTCGAATTGATAACCTTCTCCTTTTTTAAGTCGGATAAAAAGATACTGATGATGTGTACATACGTAAAGAGGTAGGTTTGTACCTAATTAGATTATCGAAGTATAATTAACTTACTGTGATATAGCAGCCGATTTTACCTTAAGTGCCGTAGGTTAGAGAGCGGCATTTCTGAATAACGTACCGCTTTTTTCATCACAATATGGTTACAAAAATTTTTATTAGCATTCTTGAGGGTTTTCTTTAATGACTTCGGCGTTACCGGATTTTTTGACATTTGCTTGATAGAAAAAAATCACGAACGTAGTTTTAAAACGCACTTTAAAAATGAGTAACTATTTATGCACAAACGCTTGAAATATAATAGTTGTTGCTTAAAATGCGCAAATTTATTCTTGAGGGAACTCATCGATTTGTTTTGCGAAAACTTATAACAAATTAAAATTTAAATACATGATATTCGAGGTTCCGAGCTCGCATATCCATCTCGGTCACGCTTACCCTCAGTGAGAGTGAGAGAACACGAGCCTACGGGACCTTAACAATTAACATTGTTAGACAAGACACAAGACTGGTTATCAGTGCAATAGGGGTAATATGATATTAAGGATATTTTACATCTCCAAATTTATTGTTTTATTCACTATAGAAACTATAGATCTTTGGTATCTTGTAACAGTTTTTTATTATTATAATGTAGTGTTTACTGGGGTGGGTCGCTCATATGTGGAGAAAAAAAGTAATACTTCGGGCATAGTTATAAAAAAGCTATTACAGTATTCTAAATGGTCTGCAGAGTATATCTATGTATAAAAAGATATACCATTGTCCATCTCGAAATTGAATCATACATAATACTGCAAAAAAAATGAACTGGTTCTACGGGTCTCTAAAAACATTTTTTTGATAATGTGAATATTTCGGAAATTATCGCCCTGAAAGAAAAAAAATGGGTAGGACCTCTAACTTCTGTAAAACAAAAGCTTAATAAATACTTTCAATGAAAAATATAGGGAACATGATCGGTCCAGCTATTGCAAATAGTCTTCTCTTCTTAGTAAAAAGTAAAAACACGTACAAAGCGCTACGAAAGCTCGTTCAGTGCGGTAATCCGCAAACGTACCACAACCCTCATATGTCAGGTATGTGACGGTTCCAACAGCCTGCTTCAGCTCATCCCTGGAAATCCGACTACATTTTGGAGGCACTGGAATGACCTACATATGGGTTCTAAACTGTACAATATTACGTAAAAAGTGTAATTGTAATTGTAAGTCTATTCTGTAGTAATTGTAATTTATTGTAATGTTATTTTAATTTTAATCCATTGTAATGCAATTTTAATTTTAACATAAGTTCCGATGTTTTTTTTTATAATTTTTCTTGTTTTTGGCATAGTGTTTAATTTTATTGTCTTTTTAAATTTTAGATGTTGGCATGTACTTATTATAATTTTAATTTCATATTGTTATTTTTTACAGCTTGAAATAAATAATTTGAATTGAATTTAATTGAAAGTATTCCCTTATGCTTGTAATGTACATGATACTTACTAATAGCCCAGGTTTAGCCTATTCTGATAGAATAGTAACTACGGAGCCCTACACTGATTGATTGCGTAACGCACTTACTGATTGGAAAAACTGTCGAAAACAGCTATTTTAATTATGTGCATTTTCTTCGTTACTTCTTTAAAAGAAAACTTTTCTATGATTTCGCCAATGTCAAAAGGATGCTAGTAGAGCATGAGATTGTTCAGTAATATCTGCTTTTAGTAAAATGATAGCTGGACGGCGCGCGAAACTTAAAACGGCGTGTAAAGTTAGGAAATAAGATTTAAACAAAAGTTACAACACGCCGCGCGAAACTTGCGACGGAAGATTGGCAATTGCCTGGCTTTTAACGTTTTACCTCAGTAACTCCGAAAGTATACTTCTGATTAAAATTTTACTAGTCAAACCCCTCGGCTATACCACCAGCTATTTTGTACTAAAACTATACGGCTATGGTATATGCGAGTAAAGATATGCATTCGATAATACATGAAAAGTAAACATGTTATCGTAATTTTTTTCTATCATGCCAACTGTAATTTAACTTGCAAATATCTGAGTGAAGTTTTTCAAGGCATTTGTCCTTGATTAAAACGTGTAAAAATTCAATATAACAAGTGCAATTTTGCGTTCGCCCTGTCTTAATAAGTACCTTTTTTATTTTGTAAGTTTATACTTTTTGTAAAGCTTCATAATATGGAGCTTCTTAAATCTTGTAGGAACCGACTACGTTTAGGCTTTTAAGCTTGAGACTAATTTTGATTTGAAAATTTAACACAATTTATTTTAATTTTATTTTAAATGCAAATTACGAATATATGGATTCATTTATTGCTATTAAATATGAAGTTTTTGCATACTTTTATTTAGCTTCACCGTTCTAATGGGTCTAAACTCAATGATTTTGTTTTTCCATCGAAGAGTTCCTTTGCCCAGCTTCCGGCTGCACCGTCAGGTCAGCCTAGCTCTAGCCTAGCCATCATAGCTCTATGTTAGCCTATTATTGCATTGTCATCGGAAATAAGGAAATATGCTAAATTTTAGCTCTATCTGACATCGGGAAGTATTTTAAATTTAAGTTACAAGATTTAAAGAACATATACAGCGTGTATTTATGACACAATCGCATCATTCAAGGGTATTTCAAATTTTTTCCTTATTTCCGTTGATAATGCAATAATATGCTAACATGGAGCTAATCTGATGATTCAGCCGGAAGCTGGACAGAGGAACTCATCGATGGAAAAACGTAAACTCATCGAGTATAGGCTCGTTAGAATGATCTCGAGAAGTACTTGATAGACATGGAAAGGAAAGGACAAAAGTACAGTTGTCGTTTTAGACTAGTATTTTTATACAATATTATAACGATCCTTTTGTGAAATTCTTATTATTAAGTTTGCCATATCTATAATTCAATGTTTTTTTAGAACAATAATCACTGCATCAATAAATTGCTCTGATATTTAGATTAAGATGATATTTGTAAAATTTGACGATTTTAAAGTGCTTGTTGCTAGGCCTATTTGAATAAAGAATATATATTGATATTGATATATTGTTGGCAATAAAAATGTGCATAAAATAATATATTTGACGATAACTTTTTTAATTCATTGATGAGTTTCGAAGTTGTGAATGTGATATCTAATTAGCCATTGTTATTATTAAATAGTAAAACGTAATTGTAGCTAAACTGAAATGCCGGAGCTCAACGAGGGGAGGGAGGGTTGTGAGGGACGGCAACGCGCATGTAGCTACTCTGGAGTTTCAGTTGTACATAGGCTACGGATACTGCTTACCATCAGGCGAGACGTATGCTTGTTTTCCACCGACATAGTGTAAAAAAAAATATATTTTAAGTTTGATTCGATTCGTTCGATTTATTTTATTAAAGTGCACACGTATTTCAAAATACTCGTGTCGATATAAAACACTCCCTTCGGTCGTGTTTTAATTTATCGCCACTCGTTTCGAATTTCCTATTTTTCGCACTTGTATCGCAATGTAAAAAAACAAAGTCCCCGCCGCGTCTGTCTGTTTGTTTGTATGTTCGCGATAAACTCAAAAATTACTGAACAGATTTTCATGCGGTTTTCAGCTATCAGCAGAGTGATTGTTGAGGAAGGTTCAGGTGTATAATTTATTAAGGTGTTTAATCCGTCCGAAGCCGGGGCAGGTCGCTAGTAATTAATTATATTTTAGATTTGCATCAATCAGTCAGACCAAGATAAGTTGGCAGCGATTTTGGCAGCCCCGACAGTGATAATGTTATTTTAACGTCAAACTTCTATGATATTATGACGTTTACTTAACACTTGCACAGGCTGGTCTATCATAATCAGATAATCACTGCCAACTTATCTTGATCTGACTCTTTTTGTTTAGTCTCAATTATATTTTACTTATATTAGTTTCAAAAGAGCCCCTTTTCTATCATTAAAATTGTTGGATAAATATCCCTACTTATTTATATTACAAATGCAAAAGTATCTCTGTTTGTCTGTTACCTCTTCACGCTTTAACTACTGAACCGATTTAGATGAAAAATAATGTATGGATAGCTTGAGATGAGAAGGATTTAGAATAGTTTTTATTAATCATTATCATCATCCAAAGTAGAAAAAGCCGCAAGCAGAAGCTAGTATTACCTGTGTATATTTAAAACAATTGATCAGAATAACTTATAAATGAATTAAAAGTGGAAAAATTCACTGTCTTGGGTAAGACCCAAGACCACTGGATCACTAAAACTGTGCTTTGCCATCTGCTACCAATGAAGCTTAATTTTCTAAGTTTAATCGCAGACGTTTTTGTTTGAAACAAAATAAATTCCTTGATTAGATTTACCAATATCTAAAAAAAAAATGACGATGGCGATGTTTTGAAATAAATAGACAATAATTTGAATAACGCATAAAAAATTACGTGAAGATCGAAACTGAATTTCTAACTTTTCTTTACCTACTTTTAAATATATTATAATAAAGTTAAGGAAGATAAACCTTAACATTTTTATAAATAAATTGCATTTAGCCAGATCTACGTAGGTGATTCCATAAGTGCTTGTGCAAATGTACGGACACTTTGATATACTAAGTATTAATTTAAGTACCTAATGTATCATTTCAAATCGTCATAGTAAAATAATTTGTTTCGTATGGACTAATGTACTACTACCGGGTAGTAGTGACTTATCTAAATATGTTAAGTTAAATTTCATACTTATGTGGACTAATTTGGATTTGTCTCTTTCTGTTTGTTCCAATTGATATTTGAATGTGCAGCTCGTGTGAGCGGCGTTGCATGAATAAAAAAAATCCTTTGGCAGAATTGGTCCTAAGGACCCAAGGGTGGATTTCAGAAGTGAAGCCATCTAGATTTTTAATGTAAATGAGAGGGGGGCTAAAAACTTTATCTTTATATCTATATCATTTAAGGTACAGTCAGCATCAAAAGTAGCTTCATTCTGTAACAGCTTACTTAAAATGTGGTGGTTCTATATGTAGAACAATTAAGACGGTAAAACATATACTTTTGAATGTAAATTTTAGAGATTTATTTGGAAAAGCTATCCGGAATATCAGATACTTTTGGCGCGTTGTTTCATCCGCTACTATTGATGCTGACTGTACTAGGCCAAGTATGGTATCGTTTTCGTATAAATCGAGGATACCGAATTCATTTATGATACCATGTTGTCAATAACCGCTGAACCGATTTAGATAAAATTTGGTATATCGGAGTGTCGGGGAAGTACATAAGATGATAGAGAAGTTTTTATCCCAATAATTTTCCCTTAAAAGTGAAAAGGAATGTGTAAGTAAGTTTGTATGAGGAACCAATAACAGCTGAACCGATTTATATGAAATCCACGTCTACATCTTTGATTTAGTTGAAAATGATACTAATCTTGACTGATATTAACCTCAGATGTCGCCGACGCTGAGCCCCTATATCTTAGGAGCACAATGATTAATTCTGCCAAAGGAAATAATTTATTTAGAGAACGCCGTTTTTAGGGTTCCGAACCCAAAGGGTAAAACGGGACCCTATTACTAAGACTCCGCTGTCCGTCCGTCCGTCTGTCACCAAGCTGTATCTCATGAACCGAGACAGTTGAAATTTTCACAGATGATGTATTTCTGTTGCCGCTATAACAACAAATATAAAAAGTACGGAACCCTCGGTGGGCGAGTACGACTCGCACTTGTCCGGTTTTTTTGATCTTCTTATGACTAATGCTAATACGTCTAAATAACATGTATACCTAAAAAACACAAATCTGCTCTTTTGATTTAATTATGGCATAACTAGATTATGAAAATAACTTAGGTAGTTGTTTACTTAGATCATACTGAAAGTTCCTGGATTCTTAAAAACCGTAGTAAATACGAATCTTTTTTTTAATAGATAGTAGCTAGCGAAGATCTCCGTTTTAACTCGGGCATTTGTTCTACTCTACAGTAGGGCTAAGATGGTCGGCTCTATATCATTTGTCACCATGCCTGTCACGTTCTAACAAGTATGTAAGTGTGAAAGTGACGGGCATAGTGAGAAGCGATAAAAATGGAACCATGCTGCCACTGCAGGTCGCAACAATAAGTTATATTTTCAACAAGTAAACATTTTCATTGCGTGACCTCTAAGTGGCTCATTCCAGAAACTTTCAGTATTACCCACGTATGAACAACACAGGGAAGGTGGTATGGTTTTCATTTAAGCAATTATGTAGACAGTATTTTCATAGGTCATAATTAGGTCACTTACATAAAGCTATCAATTGAGTACTTGATATATAATCAATACTAGGCAGGACAACGGTTAGAGAGTAAAATATAATACGAACTTCATTAGAATTGCTTGTAAATGAGCCACAAGTTATCGAACGCATTCATCTGAAGGTACGGATCTGATGGTCGCGGTTATTGACGTGATAATGACAATGTGCTGTTAATGTGATAATGACGCCTGTACGTGGATAACAGCGTCCATCATACACTTACTGGACAATTATATCTACCTACATAATTATGATCAATCTCAGTGGCGCAGTTAGATAAAAAAATAACACATTGATTTGATATTAACCCCGGTGCATCCTATCGCCCTAATATGGAAATGTAAAGTGAAGCACTGAGATTAATATCCGATAAATATTTTTATCTGAATAACAAAAAGATACCTATATGACAATTTATATGTGGTAGGAGTTTTCTTCAATCAGTGCAATTTTTACTTAGTGCTTAATGAAATATTTTGTAGGGCTAGTTGGGACACGAAATGAGGAGCTCTACCTACCCATCAATAAGTATTTATACAAAACTGAGGAACATAAAATCGACAACCAAATATACATAGGTATCAGTCCATTATTGGATTTCCTTTTAATTGGGTAAAATATGGAGTATGCCCTTCCCGTACCTACTCGTATACCCCAGTAAAAAGGGAATATATTCACGGGAAACTCACAGCACTATGACCTCTTGAAAGTTTGTGACAAAATTTAACAAAGTAAAAATGTATATGTTTAAAATATATAAGTATGTTAAATCTTACTTGAATAATTTTCAGTCAGTCTTCGTTTCAACAATCACGTAAGTAAAATCACAAATAGTAGTTTGTCGGTTAGCACACGAAAATATATTCAGAGCACTTCACTGAATCTAAATCGACATAGAAAATATTTTTCAGTATCTCCAAGAAATTAGAGCATTGATCACAGTGGTTGGTTGACGTGGTGTTATAAAAATTTAGTTTTGATTTCACAGCCGCATTCTGTGACGAAATGAGGTGTAATCGGTAGCATCAGTTTGGTAGAGTGTTTGTAACCGAGCAATTTTTTTTGGTAGAGATGAAAAGCTTCGCGACGTGTGTCCACCGACTCCGCTGAGGCTCTCAGCATGACTGCGGGCTCCCGCGTCGCCGCCCCTCGGCCCAGGCGACTTACTGTTTCTAAGAAAATATTTTGTAAACGAAACGGGCCCGGCAACCCTGCACGCGGTGAGGAGGGCGGTACAGCGTAAACTTTTTCATCCAATGACGCCCGCTCCGCAGTTGTAACCGGTAAGTTATACCCTTCTCGCTCTGTCCATAGTTATACTCCGTGCGTGAAAGAGCCAGATGATCCACGTTGAGCTTATAACGATAGTGTTGAGAAGAAATTTTCTTTGTGTTTGTGTCGTAATGTGTTTGCTTTATCAGATTTACGTTGAAAGCTCCCCGTTAGCTTTCGAGGGCGCCATGTCGAGCGTTCTTTCTAGCGGAGCGTCGAAGACTCTGGTGGGACAAAGAGAGAAGACGCCGGGAAATGCTCTGGCTAATGTATTTTCCTGTGGGAAGGAAAACACATGTTGTCGCTTTTAATTTAATCGCGTCACGCTGCGAGCGCGTGTCGCGCTTAGAGGTGGGTAGTTTTTCTTCGTGCGCCATTTTCTTACTAAATTATAGGTATTATTTTGCTACATAAATAACACCCGAAACTATGGAGAGGTTATTATTACTTACGATGATTTAGTAGGTAAATGATAGGAAAAGAGAACCCATGGGATCTAAAATTAAACTCGTGATAATTTCATGTCAAACAAGATAATAAGCAGTCATACTTACTTATACTAGATTCTTAAGCAAAGCAAGAAAATATCAATAATTAAATATATTCAGGTAGGTTGCGTGTTTGCTCCTAGTTTATAACCCATTTAAATATCGACCTCACTGTTTAAAAAAAGAGGAATCAGATTTTAATGACAGTTTTGATAATTACACTTTCACACAAAACTCCACTAAATAAGTAATATAGTACCTACTTGTGAATCTGTACCTAATTATAATTAGATTAATAAAATAAGGCAGCCAGACGTAATTGTAGCACTAAGCAGACACATTTGCATTTTCTCACTGCAGATACATTTGCATGTGAACGAAATCGAAATTGAATTAAAGTCTACCTAGATAGTATTTACATATAAATAAATAAATACTATAGGACATTATTTGACAAAATACCAAAACTCCACAGTAAGCTCAGGCTTTTGTTGTGGGTACTCAGACAACGATATAGGTATATCAATATATAAATACTTAAATACATAGAAAACAACCCAGACTCAGGAACAAATATCCGTGCTCATTAACAAAATAAATGCCCTTACCGGGATTTGAACCCGGAACCATCGGCTATATAGGCAGGGTCACCACCCACTAGGCCAGAACGGTCGCCAAATGACATAATATAATGTAATATAAATGTATGTTTTTAGGTATGGGGAAGTATGCTCTCGTATTAAATATTCCTGCAGCTTTAAGTTCCTAAAAAGCACAGTTATGTATGTAATTTTATATGCATTTAGGGCAAAATGTAATATATAAGATAATACCTAGTTTTAAGGAGACTAATGATAATTCTTTACTCGCTTGTGCTGTTATAATAAAAACTAATAAAAAGACTAAAATAAAGTAATAAATGCTTAATTCCTATAAAAGTATAACGTTTATAGTGGCACGGTCACACTTTGTTTCCGTGAATTCTGTACAGAGTTAGCTTACACGGACTCAAGACCTCTGGAAATAAATCAAAAAACACCCATGAAGTGGCTCATTCCAGAAACTTTCAGTGATACTTTCGGTGTCAACTTCAAACAGATTCAGGTTCAAATTGTTGTCGATAACCGTAAAAAAAGTTATGTAAGTAAACTGCTTTTTTGCTGTACCTACCTACTGGAATTGTGTTGAATGCAATGAGGGCTACCGCGTTTATTTTCGCCGCTAGGGGCGCTAGTGTAGATGAAGGTCTTAAAATTTGTCAAATGATTAGAATTTTTGGGGATCACGTTTTTATCGAGAATTTTCACTCCTTATTAATAGTTGTGGTGAATCTTTTTCCATCTTTATTTAATCATGGATGATATAAGATACTCGTATAGTTCGAAAAATGCAAATGCAATGTGGTTTTAAAAAAGTGGCATCTAAAATATATACAAAATTAATCGTATTTGTGTATAATAGAATGAATTGGTTTTTTTTAATAAGCAGAGTACAATTTTTAGATCTGTTTTTCTGGACCTGCACCTACGGTGGCGCCAAACGGTGAGCACAAAGACGGTAGCCCTCATTGAAAATTGTCGACATGACCAGAGTGAAAATAAAAATATTTCCACTCGGTAGGCACTCCATGTAAGCGATGGTAACGTAACATACTTAACCAGAAGGTTTGATGATATAAGAAAGAGCACTGTTCAGTCCTAAATAAGCAACTGCACTGCATTATGCTCTGGAATAGTGCGCGCATGCGCGCCAAAGAAAACCCTATAGGTGTTCCTTCAGAGCAGCCAGAATAAAAATTATGTATTTTTTTTTATTTTAAATGGAAAACTACGTCAGTTAATGTTCCGGTGCAATAATTTTAACTTGTGCGTAATCTTAGGTTATTGTATGCGCAATGATATTATTGTTTTACGTTATAACTTTCTAATGTATTAAAAAAATTAAAATAATTGTAAAAATAATTGTCGTTGAAACGGACCTGGCATCTTGAAAATATCAATATTTTGTTACTAAGACCGAGATTATGATAACATTATTTGCATTACAATTGGTTTTAAAACATTATCCCACGGCCAATTAACATTCTGAACGTACTATGGGAGAATATGGCGCTCTTAAAATAATTGACGCACAATTAATTTGACATTCCGATCCTAGTTTGTAATTATTTAGTAAAAAGTGGCATTCCACGTGGCAGTGCGCGAGGGCACGCCCCCGCGCGGGCTCCATTGGCCGCGCGGCGCCCGCGCCGCTCCGCTCGGCGCGAGGTGCGGCCCACTGGCGCGCAAACCACATTTTTATTTTGTTTTATCGTCCGCACGAACAGGCTCGTGATTAATTTAATATATTTTCACCGAGCCTTTATTTTGCTCACGCAATAAGTTTTTTTAACAATCTCTGATTAGTGGTGGCCATGAATCCATTTTTTGTAGCAGATTTTGTTTATTGATTTCTTTGCGATTAAACCATATGGATTTATTTAAACCATTGAGTTTTTCATGACTTAAGGAAAAAATCTTACCAATATTTTCATTGTTTATTAGAAACTAGCAAGAATTTAATCAATATTATTTTAAGTACTGTATTGTCAAGAAAGAAATTAATAGTGACGGTGATCGATGTCGGTCTATGGAACACCTAAGGTGTTACCATAGAAATAAAGAGGTGTATCGAAATATTTGGCCACTTTAGCCGATACAATTTTTTATAGCTGACTGCACTTACCGAGACAAATATATATCTTGATTCTTGAATGTAAAATTGCGAGTATTTTAGATATATAAAATATGACCTGACTAGAACAAATATTTTTCATTTAAGAATAAGTCTAATCTCAAAGTATGGGCCCGCAGGACCAGTAATATTTTGACGCACCGGAATTTTTGGTAGGCACTATCCTAAGTACGCACGGACTATGATGTTCAAAATATTTTCTCAGTATAGTACAGTACTTAGTATTAGATCACTATTTTATGCAACTTGACCTTACTACTTGCCTTGGAGTACCTACTGTGGATACACCATAAGATATACAGTTACATTTTTTAAAGAGTCTGAATGTTACTGTTGTCCTACGATTCGAACACCTTAAAAATTCTAACTACCTGTAAGTACCTACATATACCTACCTGAAATAAAATAACGGTAACCATTTTTAAACAGTTGTACAAAAGCGCCCTCGTCAGTTTTACGTGTTAGGGTAGGTATTTCATTAAAATAAATAACGTTATTATTTATTTGGGTGTGTTTTGGGAGTGATGCTACAAATGATCGCACACAATGCCTCCACGGGGCATCTCTGTGTTACGTGCGGCCCACCAGATGGCGCTCTGGTACAAAGCAGTATTATATTAAATTAAAAAATGCTCTACTTACCCTCCGAACCAAACATACGTTGCATTCTAATGTTAACTTTATTTTCATCTTTGCACGGTCGCTTTTGCATAACAGTTATGAACCTGATTAACTAAACTTCCGATATAATTGTCTAATTCGCTAAATTATTTATTTGGATCATACAGATTTCATAAACACTCATTTATGACGTAATTGAAGTCTAGGGATGAGTGCAGACAGCAGCATACTACACCCCGGTTTTAAAGATTAGACATTTTCCAACCTCAAAAGTAATGGTAACTTTATTCCTCAAAAACCTGGATATTATTTTTCTGCAATGCAAAATCTACTTACTATTCATTCTCGTAAAATTGTTAATGAATTGTGACATAGGATACCTACGAGGGGTGGCTGAAAAGTAGGTAGGGTAACGGCGGCTATTAACGCGGGTATCAAAATCGACGTCTAACACCGCGGTGTTTACAAATACGCATTTTGCAAGCAAACAGATCTATTCTCTAAGAAATAAAGCATACACAAAACAAGCTCATTCATTGGTCTATCGTGCCCATTAGTGTGCATTTGTGTGAGTGTAACAAAAAACTCGCGATTCGTCAGTTTGTGCGACGGCGGCGCAAGAACCGGTTGTTCCATACAGACGCGTGACTCCACAGGTAAGTGCACTCCAATCTTACTTAGTGTTTTACGTAATAGTTATGGCAAATAAACTAGTGCAATGCCTTTTAAGAGGTTGTGTATTGTTTTCTACACGATTTTGAATTACTTTTAACTTAGTTTTTGACCGGAAAATACGTTTAAAATTGAAAATAAAATACAGCGGTGATAGGCGCCAATTACTTCTGTGGTAAGTAATTCCGTGGTATGCCACGTTAATAGAAAAAGTGGTAGTTTTGTTATTTACTCTTTAGTTTTGGTACAAATTGTCAATTTTATAATTTCTTTTATTTATTCCAATCTTGATCTATTCACGCTATTAAAGAGCTATTTCCGTGGTATGGAAAGTATTCAACTAACCCTTAATTTTTAACAAAAACTTCAGCACCGATTTCCTTGTTTCTATGGGAACCCTTAATCTGTCAACTTTTTTTTATTTTGAGTTAAAACCTAAAATTTACTTGCCAGTTATGTGATTTTGTCTTTACAAGAAGCTTGTAATATACGTGTTTGATTTGATTTGAAAAAACATCTGTGTTTTATTCTTTTTAAGGGTCGGAATTAGGTTTAATTAAACTCCAAATTAAGCCTATTACCGATGGTATGATCAGATTACCCTCGGTAATAGAATGTATAGAAATCTATTACCGACCCAGAGAAATATCGAATGGGTCGGTAATATGCTCTTAAAGAGTTATCTATTACCGAGTCACTATTTGGTATTGTATTGAAATATCGCATTCAGGGTACCGCAAGTACAGATTTCGTTGATAAAATTTAGACTTCAGTTATCATTATCAGATTTAAATTCTTCTGTTTTCTGATTCAGTTATTACTCTGACAGACAAGGAAGGGTACCCAACTGCCGGACAATTCCGATTAGTTTTTTTTTTATATAATTTTATTTATACAGTAGTCCAAAATCTCAGACATGATTTATTTTAGCTATAAGAATCAGCAATAAGAAAAGTACTGTGATTTGTTAGTTATAAACGGGTAAATTATAACACATAATATGTGAGAGACTTTATTCAACTTAATTACCTTATCAAAAATATTAGAATTAAAAATTTTCATGTTTTTATATATAGTCGAAATTTTATAATGTGGACGTTTACCATTTCACTGTGGTAAACTTTCACTCAGGTGGTAAACGTCCAGCTTATAAAATTTCGACTATAATTTACGCTGTGCCTTATGAGAAAATGTTACTTACTTGTTTTTTTTGTGCAGCTAATTATGTCAGTAAGACAAACTCTTATCAATCTTTATAGCATTTAAAAATTACTTTATTTAATAACAGGCAGGCCTATTTGTCATATACGTCCTTAGTAAAACTTTACTAACAATATTTTTTGTTGTTTTACATGTAAAACATTCAACTTATAACTTGTTATACAGGTACTCGTGGGTACTTGGTAAGTTAACTATTTAATAGTATTTGATTGTGCCAAAGTGTAATTATAATCTCTTCGAATATATCTCTTATTTTTAAACATACTCCTATAGTTTTATTTTTTATTTTTGTGTCATTATTAAACTTAATGACACAAAAATAATATACAGAACCCACGTCGTTATTATTGTTTTAACCCTCGGTATTAGGTTTCGAATTTTGAGTTTGGTTTCTGTTAACGAGTGCAGAAAAATCATGCCAATTGTACCCTCGGTAATGAAAGCTCAATTCGCGATAATAGAATCACAGCCTGTCCCTTGCCACGGTAATAGAAGATTTGGTCATTTTGGCTTCAAAAAATATTTTAATACATATAATAACCCAAAATGAATCCAAAAACGTGTGAAACGGAAAGTTCATTAAATGCTCTGATGAAAAAAAAAAATTCCTGGCTGTTAGACAGCATTGATACCCTTAATTTTTGGATCTCTTTTGAAAAGTTCCTTAACTACCACGGTAATAGGTGCCTTTACCCTAATCTACCTGACTATGAAAGAAAAGACGTAGCTGTGTATGTTATTTTTTAGTATTCTATATAATCTCCTTCTATCCAAATTCATTTATTACATTTGTCAAATAGCGACATTAAACTTTTAAAAAATCTTTTGGTTTGTCGTCAAAATATTCGTTTACCTCGGCTATCATCTCATTATCAGTAGAAAATCTTCGCCCCCTGAGATCTTTATTTAAAAGTCTGAACAGGAAATAGTCACAGAGAGCTAAATCTAGGCTGTAAAGGTAGACTTCCGAGCAAAGCGGCTCCGGCGTCACTAACGCAGCGATACTGATGCGGCGACAGAGCGATAGTATTATGCAGTATGGAAATGTATGAAGTTACTTCCAAGCGCAGCGTCACTATCGCAGCGACAGTGGCGCCGCGACAGTGGCGCCGCGACAGTATCGTTCGGCGATAGCGGCCGTGCTACGACTGCACAAGCACTCTCGCGCAGTCACTGCGATTGCACGTGGTTTTGAGATTATGGTTATGTCAATATTTAGAATATCTAAGAAATGAACCGTACTTACATATTTACTAAAGAGGAAGACGAGGCACTTGTAAATTTAGTATCACAACATTCTATTTTGTACGATTTAAGCGAACCAGGCTATAAAAACGGACCTAAAAATGGACAAAGTCTGGGATAACTGATGTTATTGGCGCAAGTTCTTCATATACCAATGATAAAATAAAATAAAACTGTTTTTTTATTAAACCGACAAAAGCTTCTGAATTTGTCATCGTTCTCGTTTAAATGCTTTTTACAAGCTTTTATTTAACTTGCCCTGTAGGGCTAATATGGTCGGCTCTTTATCACTTGTCACTATGTCTGTCACGTTCTAACAAGTTTATAAGTGCGAAAGTGACGCATGGCATGACAGGTGATAAAAATGCGACCATGATACCGCTGCTGTTAGTATGTATGGGACAAATCTTGCAAGTTAAATTTGACCCACTTCTCGGTATCCGATGAAGCTGAAAATTTGCATACATATGTAAGTCGGGTGACAATGTAATATTATGGTGCCATCAAGCTGATCTGATGAAGGAGACAGGAGGTAGCCATAGGAACTCTGTGATAAAACAACGCAACATAATTGTGATTGGGGTTTGTAGAATTGTCTCGATGAGTATTAGTTGCCTGTGGAAAAAAAAGTACAGTGAGCGAAAAAAGCTTGTACCAAAAATGTAATTTTTGGCAGGAACGTATTATATGCTATAAGCGCCTTCGTCTGTTCTCCTTTTGAAAATTGAGTTTGGTAGGCTTCGATCCATACTATAAAAGTAACGAAGCAAAAGAACATCATCCTCGTCTTCGTCTAATAATATTTTCATAATTGATCGGTTCATCACAAGTATATCACGTCTGCACCGTATAGAATAACAACTGCGAGTGTCGCCGGAGCCGCGCGCCGCTAGGAAGCGAATTTGCATCAGTTGACGCTGCGACACCGACACAGCGGCTCTGACGCTGCGGCCGTTGTATCAAAGCCGCTTTGCTCGGAAGTCCAGCTTAAGGGGGGTGGTCGATGGCGTCTATGTGAGTAATGCGAGACGCATGCACAGGTGCGTTGTTGTATAAAATCAGAACTCCTCTGCTAAGTTTGCCCCTCCTTTTTTCTTTTATGGCGTCTCTCAGCTGGCAAAGTAAATTTGCGTAATAATCAGCATTCATTGTCGTTAGCATTCATCTTAAGAAAGTAAAATCCCTTCAGCATCCCTTAATATGTTCGCCATAAGTTTGCTAGCCGATGGATGGACCTTGAACTTCCGAGGAGTATTTTCGTCTTTGAATTTCCATTGTTATGATTCCTGTTTGTGGGACCCATTTTCTAATCCAAGTCCCATCACATAGGTATCACAATCCTGGAAATAATTCCTTCCTCTTTGCCGCGACTCATGTCTAAAAAGTCTTGATAACATTTGACACGTCTATCCTTGTCTAACGCGGTCAGCATTTTGGGGACCCAACGGGCACTAACCTTAGACATGTTTAAATAGCCATGAATTATTTCATTTACCCGTTCTTACTAATACCCACATCTCTAGCTATCTCCCACTGTTTCACTCGTCGGGCTTCAAGAATTATATTTTTCACCTTAGTCACATTTTCTTCAGTGATGGCAAAAATTGGCCGTCCACTACGAGGATCGTCTACTAGGCTTTCGCGGCCCGATTTAAAATGGCTAGACCAGAACTTTATTGTGAAATCGGGAGGACACAAATCACCAAACACGGGCAACATATGTTGTTTTACCTGCGAAGGCGTATTTCCTTCTTTAGTGAGAAATTTAATTACTGAACTTCTTCTGTAGCGACATGTTGCAAAAATTTGAATGTCAAAAACAAATGAAGCGCAACTGACTAATAGAAGTTTGAAATGTTGAAAAAAAGAAATTTAGAGTTCCGAGCAAATGAAAGATACTATACAACTACGTTTTGCGCGTGTACCTATCTAATTCATAATCTTTAGCATTGCGGGGATCACTAAGGCGTCAGAGGTGCAAAAAATTTTGGTCTCGTGTGGCACATACAATTTTCATCTCAGCAGTAAAAACAAATTAAAAGGAAATATGAAATATGGAAGAAATGAAGTCTTTTAATTACGCAAAATATAGTAAGTTGACAGTCCGAGTCCCAGACACAGTTCTCTTTCCACTCCCGCTCCCACCATTTGTGAGTTTTATAACCCAACGCTAATTTCTCTCCCAACATCGGTCACTCTTTTACCACCAGTCCCATTCACAACACGGTACATACCACCAGTTATACTCCAACATCGGTCCCATTACTCACACATTCACTTCTATTACCAGTCTGACTCCCACCAGCACTCCCAATAAGTCCCGTCCCAGTAGCAGTCCCAGTCGGAGTCCGGACAGAGTTAGAGCTAGTCGAAACTGAAAAAGTACGTTGTGCAACGAGGAGGGCTAAGTGAAATTTTGCAAACGAGACCACGATGCACGTCACCCGCGGGTTGGAAAAACTCGAGTTTGCAATATTCTTTCCCCGTAGTTACACACAATGTTTTTAATCACACTTGCGAAGAAAAAACTAAATTTTAAGCGAAATAATTTTTAAATACGGTGACATTTCAACCATTTGGCCGTCATATTGTCATTCTTTGACAGGTTAGGCATATAAGGCACAGACCTATCCGGCATTCAGCCACGATTGAAAATTCAGAAAAATATTTTACAGTACATATGGTGCTACTTTCCCGCACACGTGCGGGAATGAGCACTTTTCGCGCATATGTCGAAAGTTTAAAAAGCCATATGTACTACAGTGGCGGATCGTTCAAAGAACTCGATTCCCACCGGCTTGTCTAATTTCAGCCAGTTAAGTACTTTCACGATCGGTTTATGGAGAAAAGGAAAGCAAAATTAGCTTCGGGTTTCCTACGAATATTTGTGACGCACCGCCACTGATGTACTATAAAACTTTGTACGATACACCTGCGAATGGGGAATTCGCAACTCGTGTCGATTTAAAAAACTCCCTTCGGTTGTGTTTTAATTTATCACCACTCATTGCGAATTTCCTATTTTCTGCACTTGTATCGTAAATTACTATTAAACGACTATTCAATTATGTAATCAAATTAAAAAATTTTTTTAACATAAACAGTAAAAATAAATTATAAACGTCAGTATTTTAAAAGTGACACATATTTGTACCTACTTGGTTCGTATGAATTAGTGACACAATAAATAAAAAACTCCCTAGGGAGTTATAGTTTTTTAACAATCCATAACTCCCGGGGGAACAATAGGTTAAATGTCTTTGTTCTTCAGTATACCTTCATGAAATAAGATCTTTTTCGAGCAAGTGTGATGAAAATAATAAATTCAACTTAGAAATATCAATTCGTAACAATCTAATTTTAGGTTAATTTACTTTCACATTTGCATGAAAATTGTATGGTCACTGTTTTCAAGCAGCAAAGTTTATTTTTGCTGCTGAGTTGAAAACTTAAATGAGAATCCTTCATCCTTCCTCCTTGTCTTATTCAAATAATCAAGATAAATCTAACAACACGTCGTATATTTTAAAATCTGTCTTGTAATGTTTGGGAAGGTTTTAAAGCGTACAAAGTATGTAGATATTTATACATCACACACATTAAAAAATTAGTACTTAAAATTATGTTAGGATAGACAACAGTTAAATTAGATACCATAAACTAGTTTTGACTAGGAAGGTATGTACCTACTCATCATCATCATCATCATATCAGCCTTTTATCGCCCACTGCTGAGCATAGGCCTCTCTTCTAGTACGCCACTTATCCCGGTCCCGAGCCAATCTCATCCAGAAGTGACCCGCAGTCTTCCGAATGTCGTCCACCCAACGAGCCAACGGACGCCAGGCACTCCTTTCGTCTGAAAGCGGCCACCATTCCGTTAGCATTTTGGCCCACCTGCCATCACTCTGCCTGGCAACATGTCCCGCCCAGCTCCATTTTAATTTGGTAATGACGTGTCCGACGTCTTGCACCTTGGTGCGACGTCGGATCTCGACATTCCTCACTCGGTCTTGAAGTTTGATGCCGAGCATGGCGCGCTCCATGGCTCTCTGTGCCACTCGAATTTTATGCACAGTCTCCTTAGTGAGCGTCCATGTCTCGGCACCGTAGGTCATGGTGGGCAGGACACATTGGTTAAAGAGGCGAGTTTTCAGGCATTGTGGAATGTTAACGGGTTTGAGGATGTCCGCCAGTTTATTGAATGCCACCCAACCCAGCTGGATCCTCCTGGAGATCTCCTTGCGTTGGTGTGTTTTGTCAAAAGATAGAATATGTCCAAGATACACGTATTGCTCGACCACCTCCAGTACTTCGTTCCCAACCATAATAGTTGGAATCGATTCACTAGAGATGCTCGTCATAACTTTAGTCTTGGACATATTCATCTTAAGACCAATCTTCAAAGAAGCATGGTAAAGGCTTTCAACCATGACTTGAAGCTCTTCCAGGGTCTCGGCGAACAATACAATGTCATCGGCAAATCTGAGATGCGACAAGAAGACACCATGGATATTGATACCAGTTCTGTCCCATGACGCACTCCCCTTTTGATGGGTATTGGGTTGCTGAGTTTGTGAAGCCGGACTTGCATTGTTGCCGAGCTATATAGCTCCCGGAGCACATCCACGTAGCGATTGTCGATTGAGCAGCGATGGAGAGAGTCAAACACGGCCCAGTGCTCGACACTGTCGAAGGCTTTTTCGTAATCTACGAAAGCCATGCACAGGGTCCGGTTGTACTCGTGACTTTTGTCCATTAACTGCTTTACCGCATGGATGTGGTCGATCGTAGAAAATCCGCTCCGGAAACCAGCCTGCTCGGGAGGTTGGCATTCATACCTACTAATAGCTATTAAGACTTATCTTAATTCTAAAATAATATACCGACTCCCAATTGTTAAAAAGGACGTTACGTGGTGGAGATACAGTCAGCTGCAATACTAGCGGAGAACACTACGGGATAAAAATATCTACTAATTAAATAACTTTAATATGTACTAAAAACAGTCTCTATATAAACAACTATTATGATTCGGTCAAGTTATGTTCTGATATATGGGGAAGACAAACAAATTATATCCAGCTTGAAACAAATGTAGTATGATACTTTTGGGTGTGGTTTATTTTCATTTTTGGGAAAAGTATTAGAGTTAGGAAAAAGTGTCAACGTAAGAAAATCGTCCTTGCTAAATTCTTAACAAATAAGGTTATTTTTTTTTAATATGATGAACCATTTTTAATGTTATAGCTATATGAACTGCGACAAAATATTGCCGTTGAACAAGCTGGTTCTCCCATGCGATTTATTTCAGTACTATGTTATATTTTAGTTCATCTAGCTGTATCGTGAAAATAGTGCATCATATGAAATAAAATAATGAATCTTTTTGTTAAGAATTTAATATGGACTCACTCTTACACTCTTACTTTCTTCCTAAAATGTTTACCTTCTTATTCCAAAAATTAAAAAAAAAACTGTCAACTGGGACATATTTCATGCCAAAATAGTTGGTTGCGTCAGGGGGAGCTGAGGGGACGCTAGTATGCGTAAAGCACCATACCCAAAGGTATCATACTGCGTGAGTTTCAATTCGAATATAATTTGTTTATACTAAATACAATGCCAGTTGTTCGCTTGTTTCATTTGTTTATCAAAAAACATAATTTGAGCGAATCATTAGGTGAAAGTGAACTGTAAAGATACAAAATAGGTAAAAAATATAGAGGATGGTGGAAGACCTACGATTGATGCTGATTGTAAATCACTTTCTTATCGTTGGCAGCGGGGGCTATACCTAAGGATAATGTCAGTATTTCAAGCATATCGTCCGTATCAACATGTCATTAAGAGATGGTTGAGGATAATCGTTCCTGCAACGCTGTGATTAAGCACTCTGATTCTGCATGCTGATGAGGTTTTCTGCAAATTAACACCCAATTTGAATGACCAGTATATTTAACCGTGTGACGTTTGGTATTTTAATACAAGTTCTTAAGACATTTAAAACGTGTTAAACTTTGGTTGAAGGATTCAATTTAAAGATGAGAATTAAGCTAAAGCGTTGTGATTGTCAATTACAGATTGTTCAGGCTTGTCAATATTTGGTGTGTAATGTTTTGTTTTGTTACTAAACAGTTCGATTGCTACTTCGATATAGAAAATGCATTATGAAAACGATTTTTTCCGGTACCTAATATTAAAATAGTGACGTCCGCGTTTTCATGTGGGTAAAATTTTTTTGCGGAAATACTTCGTCCTGATTTAGCTCAGTAATTAACTACCCACTGATAAATTACTATTACTGTCATAGAATACGGGAAAGGCGTCTCGTAATGTTTTCCTCTTTTTTCTTAGTATACAGTTAGATCATGAAGTGGCCGAGAGGCGTTGACTGCTGGGCGCAGCGAAGCATGTACTATCGCAGCATCACGCTCTGATTTCATCCCGAACTATTGAGTATCGGATCGTGCGAAACAATTATTTGGTTCATTGACTCGGTAAAAGTTAGAAAAGTATTGAAATCGCGCGATAGTAAATTTGATTCTATTATAACTTTTTAATCTTACCCCTGTTTTAAAAAAAAAACATCAAACTCACCTTTAACCACAGACCAACCACCTGTTTCCTGATCCTTTAAAGTTCCGCAGATGAGTTATAAAGATGTCCTCAAAATAGTTTGGGCAAATCCGACCACACCTTTTGTCAAATCGGTTTCCATTTATGCAAAAAAAAGCACTCGCATAGTGAGAAACTCAAAAATGAAGTAATTTAGACCATAATTACATTACTTCCTATCTACGCATATGTCGCTAGAGCAATGAAGCAAGTAATGACGTTGTAACAAATTTTAAATAAAAATAATACATCTAAACTAGCCACCCGCTCCGGCTTCACAGGGACTTTGTTTTATAAAGTGTAGTGATATTTAAATTTTCGCCACGAAAGTTCCATTTTTTTACCATGACAGGGAACACATTGGCTTTACGCACTACACACAATAACCAGCAAGTGTATTTAATTATTTTACAGCGACATTCGACCTCGATTCGATTTTTTGTTGCGATTAAAATTAGATTCGGAATCGCAGGTATAACGTTTTTACTGTAATGTAGAATGCGGTAAGTAAAAACGTTAAGCCTTTCGTGAAACGACATTAAAGTTCGAAACTAGTCCTACTAGTTCGAATTAAGAATTACATTAAAAAATGTTTATATTGTTTTTTTTTTTTTTAATTGTCTATTGTTATTTTAGTGAGCCGACACATTAAACCAACTAAATACTTACAGCTTAGCTGAGAACTTTGTAATAGTAATAATCAAGTAATATACCTACATATATATTAAACAGTCACTGAAAAATCCAAATCGTCATACTGAAAACAACTTGCGGCACCTTTCGGAAAAAAACCATAGTACCTGTTCACCTCTGCCCCTTTCTCTAACAGGCACAATTAATTCGATCCTTAGAAAGAAATCCATCAGAGCAATCCCATGACTATTGATATCGATTCCTATGAGCTCGCCGACACAATCGAATGCGATCGATTTTTTGTTGCGATTAAAATTAGATTCGGAATCGTAGGTAACGTTTCTACTGTATTGTAGAATGCGGTAAAAACGTTACTCATTCCATGTATCGAACAGTAACATAGTAAAACATCTGCAAGGAAATTACTATCCAGGTCACTTTTTTATGCAAGCAATTAATTAATATAATTTTCACCTCAGCAGCTTGAACAAGCCTACTTTCGTCACTCCAGGGAGTGAGACAAAGTAGCTTACTAATTTAGTAAAGGCCATAAATACAGGAATATTTCTAGAAGCTTTCGTAGAATGATGCCTTTCATTCATGAATGTAAATAAATGTGGTTAACTTTACTTGATGTTGAATTTTTTTAACCTTTAATATGTTATCACTTCTGAGATGAAAAGTTGTATGTGTCACACGAGAGCAAAGTTATTTTACATCTCGTGTTTTAGAGTGGCGAGAAAAACCATCTTTGCTCCGTTGTTGCACAAATAACTATTTATTAAATAATAGAAAAAACTACAATCACTGTGGTTATTTCAGTAGAATAAATGTCAAGTGAAAAATAAACTCATATTGGTTGTTTGGATAAATTCCACCTTACAATTCATCCTGTGTGTCAACTCCCGTGGTGTTTCTGTGAACGCGTACTCAAGAAGCCGGTACGTACAACGAACGTTGCCCGTGCATAAACTATACGAGTGCACGTGGGTACCGGTGCAGAGACACAGCAGCTCAGTACTACCAGCGTCCACTGTACATGGTGAGCGATAATAATTTAATGTGCCATTTGCTCCAGACCAAATTGAGCAATTTATACACGTCGCTCGCCGCCGGCGCATGATCCACGGACCGGGCGCGCCCGTGCGTGCGCTTTAATGAACTCTTATTATTCCAATACCAGGTAGTGCGCAAAGCAATTAACATTATTAAACTTAGCTCGCTATTGATTTCCACGCTAACGAACGGTTTATAAATGTCTCTGAATTAATTTCACGATAATCTTTCATTAGTGATTAATTAAGTACCTAATAATGCTAAGATTGTTTTTTACCTACCTAATCCAATATTAATTTTAACTGTAAATGAAATATTCAAAATAACAGCTATATAAAACGTGAGTGTTAATGTACATACCTATACATGTACTTATATGAGTATTGTCTCGTTATTTGTTACTGAACATACAGGCTATGAATTGACGGCCATTGTGGCGGAGAGTAGAGAACAGTTGTGGAGTCGGCGCTCGTCTTTTATATATATGATATCATTAAGTTGTTCTATTATTTAGATATTTTAATCAAAACGATCGATAGAAGTGTGTCTAGCATAAAAGAAGGTTATTAATAATAAGAGATCGAGAGCACGCCGGTGGTGCCACATGCCGCAGCAAAAACCAAATGGAAATAGACCAATTCGAAACGGGTTCCGGTGTAAAACGATGACGATTGTACTGTCCTTTTTGCTTAGATCCCAACTATTTTTAATTAATTGCAGTAGGTAGGTATTCCCACTTGATTGTAATGAAATTGAAAATTAATGTGTATATTATCAATAAGTAACGTGTAAATAACCGCACGGTAATGTTTTTTTGAAGTTAAGTTCAATAGAAATGGCAAATAATGTAATCAAACATTACAAATTTTATTAGCATTTGACGTATAATATTTTTACGAAGCTTGTTTTGACCGAAAAATTGATAGGTAATTGTAATATTTTTGAAAGAATTAAGTTTATAAACAATAAGATCATGGTTGTAATAAAAAAAATGTCAAATTACGAAATAATTAAGCTAAATTGGTTTGTTTTTATATTGTTTGAAATTTCTTCAGGTTTTGAATAGGTACCTAACAACATTTCACATTTCGCTACTTAATCAGATTGTCGTGCTATATGAGCTGTCGTCATCGAAAAGGCGAACAAGTACCTACTACTGAGAATTTCAGCGCCAAGGACGATTGTCATGATTGTTTCTCACAAAAAACTTCCGGGTCGGTCAGTGTCAGAGAACGTAAATAACGTAATTAGAAGATAGCTCTGTCGTGCTTGCAGGTATTTTGTCTAAATTTTGTCCCTATTTCATGCATCAACAAATTATATACTTACCTGGATCGGTTAAAAAAATTATCTAAGTATAAGTATATAATAGTAAATTATATAGGTATATTCCTAGACACTGACACATAACGCGCCGCCTGCCCCGTTGAAGGTCTTACTACCCTAAAGAGGGTGAAATTGGTTTGATCGTTTTCTGCTACTTTATTTAATGCTACTGATAACCTACCTACTAAGAAATATAGAACTATCGTAAACCATTACTAGAATTCAAATTGGGTGGCTAGAAACAAAAAAATACATTTCAGTACGATTTTCACATAGTACCTAATAAAAATATGTAGCTTTATTAATGATGTTGATGATTTTGACTAATCGTCGTAGTGGATTATCTTGGTGATGGTGACTGTAAAAACAATCGAACAAAAGTTCTGGAAGGACTATACGTAATATGTATACATATACTGCCCCTACATAGTTCCACAGACTTCACTAAAAGTCATCAGAAACCACGAACTCACCTGAAAACTTTATGAAACGGATGATTACAAAACTAAAGGCACACTGCAACTGTATTTATATTAAGCTGGAACTTCTTAACATCGCGGTACCCTGTCAAGTGAATCCAATAGGTATCTACACTGTATCTACAGTACACTGTGTATCGTAGTTACAGTGTATTGCATTCACCGACCGCAGCACGTTGACGTGATTCAGGTTTTGTCAGCTGTATTTTATCTTGCATAGTTAGTTAAATAGATACCTACTCAGCCATCAAACACTGCCCTACCACGCGTAACAACCGTAACAGCCATTGAATAACCCATGTGATAAGTTACACTTAGAGTCAAATTACAACTCTATATGCAGATTACACTTCCCTAATGCAGTCAAGCATGTACCCATCTGCGAATGCATTTGTTTGAATCATATCGGTTTACGACCATAGGTACCTATCAGTAATTGAGCCAATCTGTAGAGTCAGCTCTAGATCAGTAGATCCTACTTATAACACCTTTATACTCACGTGAGAACATAACTCGTCTGGGTTTGATAAGCGATGTGAACTTGCCAGTGCTACGCCGTGTACTAGGTACTTGTTGGACTACTCGTACATCCCTCGCCTAAGGGCCTCGAGTACAAAACAAGTAATTGAACTAGTCTGCGACCGCGGCCACGACCACGACCAATCGCGCTGCGTAACCGCCTACAAAAACCGATCAAAGTCGCCGCACCGCCACAAATCCAATGCGGCAAATTGCTTCTATTTTCAAAATAGACCAATCGCTTGAAAAACGATCTTGTACTTTACTGCAGGTTTAAAAAACTGTTACTGTGACTAAAGCGACTGCTTCGGTAGGTACTTACCTACAGGCAACGTACCTTACGTTCAATTTACATCGACCACTTTACAACATGGATGTTGTTACGTTCAGAAAGCAATTAAACATTTCCTTTTTTTCCTTTATCTAGAAGATAGCAGTTACATTAGCCGACGATTCTGAATTTTTATTAATTTGTATAAACGCCTCGAGGGCCAACATCGAAAATTCGAAAATCGTCATCTGCCTCTCTATCGCTCTTGCATATTCGAGCGGTAGGCCCGGTGTTTTGTAGATTATCTGGTGTTCTGGAATTTTCGTAGAATAGCCTATCAATTTGAACTTACTGGGTCTATTGCTGTTACCTTATGAAGCTAAAGTTTGGAATACCTACTTCCTACCTGACTTGGACTTATATTCTGAGGCCCTGCCGCGCAATCGCTCGAATATGCAAGAGCATTAGAGCAAGAACCAAACCATAGAATCTCAGAAAAAAAAAACTCACCCTCAAGGCAATATTTATGTGTCAGTTTTAAGTATTTCACAGTGCAGATAAAGGACTCGTTACCTACCTAATATATATTAAATCGCATATCTCACATTTAACGTAGTGTAAAATAATAATTAGATGGCTTTAGCACACGAGTGTGCGTAACGCCGTTGGTTCGTCTGTGTGCAATTACTTCTTGTTAGAATGTTATTGAACCTTTTAATGTGAATAGTGAATAATTTTGCGAAATAATCATAATTTTGTATCAACAAAGGGCGCAATCAGAATCAAAGGTGATCAGTAAAATGTACTCACATACACAACGGTGAAGTGGCCCTGAAGGGGCTCGCTGCGCGCCTTATCAAGATTTCGTCAATCAGTGCTATTGAGCTGTTCTAGAGGGGTCCCAATCCCAATATTGCACACATCTCATGACGAATTAGATGTATATCGGAAGTATTGATTAGAAACTATACATTTTCAGATAATTGTCGTAACTTTTGCGCTATCTAAAGAATATTTACCTAACTACAAGTTAAAACATTGAAGTTCAGCACAATTTTGACGACAAGCCGGGCCTGTTGTAGGTCATGGGTGTTTTCTATGTACCTATTTTTTTTTATATATCGTTGTCTGAGTACCCACAACACAAACCTTCTTGAGCTTACTGTAGGGCTTAGTCAATGTATGTAAGAATGTCCAATATTTATTGTCAATAAATAGAAGACTTGATCTAAACCAGGAAAAAAAAATATGTGTAATTATTTATTTAATTTTTACTAGATCTGCGATAACCAATGCTATAAGTACAGGCACCCGTACTAGGTACATTTAGTCTTACATCAAATTTAACACAACTCTTATTTATTTTATTGCATTTATTATTGTAAAAAAACAGTTGTGCAATTTGCTATGAAGCTAAATTGATCAATGCAATTATTAATCAGTTATATGGGTGGTGTTCATTGTAATTTTATGGAAATAAGGATGCGAAAAAACGTTTTTTAGTTGTAATGATTTTCGCCAGTAAATAATTGTGCAGAAACTCGTTACTTAAACAACTTTTATAAAATTATGTTGTAGAGTCTCATTTTTATATTTTTTCCTTCCTCAACTATCGAGGCAGGTTGAGCATATCTGACTTGTTTCGGTGCCTCTTGACACAGGTATCTTGTATACTTGAAAGGAAACCTTCATATTGTTAAGCTTTTATTTACTTATTTATATAACCTTTTTTGCACAATACAAAAAAAGTACAAATAGTGGACTTAATGCCTTAAGGCATTCTCTACCAGTCAACCAGTTAAGTTACTGATTTTTTTTTTGTTTATTAAGACAAAAAACTTATACATACATTCTCAAAATAATTCCAGCGAACAAAGCCTCCTAGGGCTTAACTGCCGCTGTAATTATTTTGTATATTTTACATTCCATGTTACTTTGGTTACTAGATCATTTTTCTGTTTATTAACATGAAAAACAATCATTTTGAATACGATGTTTTCTTCTATTCATTATATTTCATTTTCCTAAGACTTACTATTTAGGCATTAAAAAGCGGTAAACTTAAATATGCTTAACATGCCCCGCTCTTCCCTACGTTATACCTATGTGTTGAAATGTTTTATTCCTGTTGCACATAATATCTCACAAAGGGTCGAATACTAATATTTTGACAATATTTAAATCACAAAGGTTCCTAATTTATACCTACTACTCTTGACTTGTCATAACAATATCTTAAATTATAGAGGTGACGAAAATGTATCCTTGTCCACGTTACCCACTAACCCTGAAGAGGTTGGATTTCTAAGTTACTAAGCGCTTTCTCTTTAATAGGTGGGTCATGCGTGTAATGGTGATTATAAAGAAAAATACGGCAGTTATTGATAAGCGAGGAAGCGTTAATAAGGAGGCCCCGCCCGCGCCCGCCCACATGCCCCCGGCATGGAGTTATTAGCAGAACTAACACGTTAAACGTTTACCTAATTTAAAAACAATTTTTTGAGTAGATACTATCAATGGTATTAAAGCCAAAGCTGGGCGTGTGAGTGTTCAAGCTTTTTAACCGACGTCGTTATTGCGTTATTGTCAACTAACAAGAAATTACAACTATTAAAATCTCATTTTAATCTGTTATTGGTCTTGATCGTCCGTCTCGTTCAACATAGAAGCGCAAGTAAGTCACACAGATATAGATAGTAGAGTATGAAAAGATTTTAAATTTCGTATTGGACTCCAGGCTTGACACCAAACTCTTATTATCTTTAAACTACGATGCAGTAACAAATCGAAGTTTTGATTATACGAATGGTTATTATACTTATTATTGGTGAATTTAAATTATCACAAAAAATACTACACTAAATCAGACTACATGCGGCTTTAACCTAAGCCTCTACTTGACTGCAGAAATTAAATGAAGGTGAATGTGCCATGTAATTGGGGTCATATTGGATTATTGAATGCCAAATTTAACAGTTCGGATATCACTCGGCAACCGGGATGGACAAAACGAGCCTAAGGTACCTATCTACCGCCTTCTGTTACTTTCTCGGAGAAAACAGGGGCAGTGGGTTGTTCAACGAATCGCTGCCGGGTGAAGACGCGTGTATGTAAGGCTGGGTGTCATACTAGCCCGCGAAGCATTGTTGTAGAAGGCACTTACAGGCCGGGCGCGTTTTTCCCGGCGTTATGGGCGCCCCCGCCGAGCCCGGCGGGGCTCCGGCCGCCCCCACTTAACGCAATTTATTACATGACCCTTAAATAAATAAATAACCGAAGAAAATTCGATGAAATACAACCACGTCGCGTGCTGCAAATAAGTAGTTTACCACCATTCCGCCTATCCTTGAGGATTTTGGCTTGGATTGTGTATACGGTCAAATACTTAGTTGGTAATATTTATGTTGGTAATGAAGGTAATTAATTGGTAATATTCATGGTATAGTACTTAGGTAACTAGTGTAGACCTCAAGTATGTGGCGTGTGGTCCAACTCAATAGAAGTTGGTCACTAAGATATCGGTTTTAGACAATTTCCAGTTATAATCCGTTTAGTCTGCACTTCTGCAGTAATTTGGCAACGACAATAACTTAATAAAGATGACATTCAAATGATGACTGTAGCAGAATTGCTGTTGTAACACTTGTAACTTTACTGCTGCGGCGTTGACGCCGGAATACAAAATACAATACAATACAATAGTTGATTTTTTTAAGCTAACTGTTTAGCTCTCATAGTCCTAAACGGTCCACTTCAAAAAAAAACAATTATAACGCTGCTACAGTTGCTATCCGAATGTTACCTTAAATGTCACGTATCTAATTATCACTTCTGAAAAAGTTTATATAAAATGATGTAAGGTATCGGTTGGGGTCCCAGCGCGCACAAGTTTTTAGCAGCAATCGCGAAGCACCTGGTTGATGTAACTGGTGGCTTCCAGAACGTATCAGCATCAGCATTGCGATACAACGAGGAAATGCCACCAGCATCCTTGGTACAATGCCTCAAAGATCTATTTTAGATTTAAGCTAGTTATAGTAATACCACTGAATATATCCATTATGTATATACTACTATTGTTAATAAAATTTGTTAAAGTTATCGGATATTTCAACTATGGGGCAAATGCAGCTAGTCTCATAGGTAGTTATTTGTGCGACAAGAGAAAAAAGTTCGTTATTTCTTCGAGTGCTTATCTTAAGTCTCGTGCAAACGAAAGATTATATAATAGATTTACGAGCTTATTTAAAATCTTGAGCGTAGCAAGGGAACCAAGAGATGTAGGTAAATAACGTTGATTTGATATAGCACACACAACATTTCACCTTTTCACGTAGCAGTGAGAACATATTTAGAGAGAAAAATACAACGATTAATAAAAATAAATAAATATATACAAAAGGTAATAAAAAAATGTAATTACTCTATAATCCATTAAATATCATACTTTAAACGGAAATCAACTTTTTCCCCACTGAAATTATCCCTAAGAGCAAATTTTGCTGCAGCCTTTAGTAATAAATGTATGTAAGGATTTAAGAAGTCAAACCACAACAAAGTTATAAAAAAAGCGGCCAAGTGCGAGTCGGACTCGCGCATGAAGGGTTCCGTACAATTTCAGACGTATTAAAAAAAATCTTCTTACTAGATCTTGTTCAACATTTTACCACTTTGGACACACATTTTACCACTTTGGAAGTGTTCCTCGCGCAAACTATTCAGTTTAGAAAAAAATGATATTAGGAACCTAAATATCATTTTTGAAGACCTATCCAATATACCTTACACGTATGTTTGATAAAAAATTTTTTTTTTAATTTTATGACGTATTAAAAAAAAACTACTCACTAGATCTCGTTCAAACCAATTTTCGGTGGAAGTTTGCATGGTAATGTATATCATATATTTTTTTTAGATTTTTCATTCTGTTATTTTAGAAGTTACAGGGGGGGGGACACACTTTTTTTCACTTTGGAAGGTTCTCTCGCGCAAACTATTCAGCTTAGAAAAAAATGATATTAGAAACCTTAATATCATTTTTGAAGACCTATCCATAGATACCCCACACGTATGGGTTTGATGAAAAAAAATTTTTTTTAAAATTTTTATGACGTTTAAAAAAAAACTACTCACTAGATCTCGTTCAAACCAATTTTCGGTGGAAGTTTGCATGGTAATGTATATCATATATTTTTTTTAGATTTTTCATTCTGTTATTTTAGAAGTTACAGGGGGGGGACACACTTTTTTTTCACTTTGGAAGGTTCTCTCGCGCAAACTATTCAGCTTAGAAAAAAAATGATATTAGAAACCTTAATATCATTTTTGAAGACCTATCCATAGATACCCCACACGTATGGGTTTGATGAAAAAAAATTTTTTTTTTAATTTTTATGACGTATTAAAAAAAAACTACTTACTAGATCTCGTTCAAACCAATTTTCGGTGGAAGTTTGCATGGGAATGTATATCATATTTTTTTTTTAGATTTTTCATTCTGTTATTTTAGAAGTTAAGGGGGGGGGGACACACTTTTTACCACTTTGGAAGTGTCTCTCGCGCAAACTATTCACTTTAGAAAAAAATGATATTAGAAACCTCAATATCATTTTTAAAGACCTATCCATAGATACCCCACACGTATGGGTTTGATGAAAAAAGTTTTTTTGAGTTTCAGTTCTAAGTATGGGGAACCCCCAAAATTTATTGTTTTTTTTCTTTTTTTGTGTAAACATCCTAATGCGGTTCATAGAATACATCTACTTACCAAGTTTGAACAGTACAGCTCAGTAGCTAGATATTGAGAGTTCTGGGCCCATTTATACGCTTGTTCCGCTCGCTTCGCTCGCTCCACGTCGCTAAAATGGGCCCAGTTCCTCTCAATATCTAAGCTACAAACAACAGTGGGGTAGAATCCAAATGACACTAGTGGGTTAGGATCACGATTCGCAGTCTGCAGAAGTGGGATAGAATCCGAGTTGCATTTGGGTTAAAGTCCTTATTGTACTTTCTTTCATAAAGATCTAAAAATTCAAATACTTCAGTCGAATCCGAGTCAAAGCTTTCACATGAGACGGTTTCTGTATGTTGCCAACGAATGTTACTTTTACTGTTATGATAAAAAACTGCAAAAGGCTTAACACAACGGGTACAAGCTAGCATTGTACCCACCAGATCTAGTTCTGCTTGAGAAACCAGATCTCGTAACGCACCATCATAGCCCAGATTTGCAACTG
Source organism: Cydia pomonella (assembly GCF_033807575.1). NCBI lineage: Eukaryota > Metazoa > Arthropoda > Insecta > Lepidoptera > Tortricidae > Cydia > Cydia pomonella. The sequence continues at coordinate 35,239,703 of NC_084703.1, read as the reverse complement.
GTAGAGATTTGTCGGGCTAGGTTTATTACGGTGTTTGTCACACTCAGACAACACAGAATTGGCCAGAGACTGTGTGTCACAGAGTATGGATAGATTGGGATTAGAATTTGATTTTTAACTTTGATTTTTAACTTTGAATTTTGACTTTGATTTTGAGGGTGGGATCTCCAACGTCACTACGACCGTCTAGCAACATGGATCACCCGTGTCATTACTGTACGCAAAGTACAGTAACACGCCACCGCGTATGTGTTTAACCGTCACCACGTTGTAGTGTGTCATGCATACATACCCTGTCCGAAGTAAATTAGAACCAAGTATGTTTGCACACGCCACCGCGTTACCAATTCAACGTCACAAGGTTGGCCATGCCTCGCAACATCGAAGAGGTAAGAGTACTGAAACTATCGGTCGGTATAGCCACAGACACTCCGACATTTCTATCAATGTAAATTGTATTTATGCAACCGATTACAAAAACTTCAATAGTGCGATGTAGACCAGGCTATGTGATTGGATGATATGTGTGACGCAGATGTGACGCCTTCTTTTGTAATTTGTGTATGCTACTAACCAAATTCGACCATAGTTCGATCGTACTAAAGTTTGAAATGCATTATACGAAACTATGCAATTTCAACCCACGTGTAAACTTGATAACATAAAAGTAAAACAGTCAAAACGTTCTGTTGGGTTACAATAAAATCAGTCTTATTGATCGAAAATAAAGATCTACTTTATTAGAATCTAAAGTTTCATAGATGCTTTTATGTGAATGCAAGTCAAGGAATTTAATATCTAACCCATTTAGTACCATGTCACAGTGACAACCGTTATAAATGCAACTAGAGATCTCTTCATCTATTCATTGTGACATGGTACAAATACGTTAACTGTACGTAATACGTACACTCAAACTGGTTTTGAAGCGTGAATAATCGAACCTATGCTCTGTTCTTGTCATACTTCGAGCATTTCGTATAAGCGAACAAGTGACAAGCAGGAAATAGGAGAGTATTCCAGCGTATGTTGATATATAATATCAGGTCAAAGACATATGTCAATAGACTCAACAAGTTATCTTTTTGTAATTGAATGAATTTTTCGTAAATATAAATCAGCAATATCAGCATTTTTATTCGGTTATGATTATTATAAAATAAACGAAAAGTATTTCGTATTACCTTTTGTGATAAAATATATTTACTGTCAATACTGGACGAGGTATTCTTTTTGTAAATAATAGGTATAAGGTTAGTTTCCTTTAATTATTTATGTAGTTTAGTCCTTATTTATATTTAATGTTACCCTTATAAAATAAATCATTTTTTCTGCCAAAGTAATTGAATAGTACAACTTCATAAATATAGCAATCGAATGATCATGCCGATACATATTTACGAAAATACAGATCGTAGGAGTTCAATTAATATTCATTCAATCATAAAAATATCGTCTGCGGAGTCTATTATCATGTACGTCTGTCATGTGTTGATCATAAGATCACATTTCATTCATTACGACCGCGCTTGATTCTAAAAATGATGACGGGTTGTTTCTTTAGAGCCTTGTACCATGATATAAGGTTCTGAATATTAATTAACCAACTTAGTCAATTTGTGTAATAATGTCCTTACAATATTTAATATATATATTTCTAAGTAGGAGGGTTGTGTTTTTCTTACATACCTTTTTATTGACTAATAAAACAAGAAGTTTTTTTCTTCTTTCACGATTTAAATCCTGCGTTAAATTTAAACATAAGGTTTAATTTTGTTTTAGGCTTTAGATAAATATTAATGGGAGGCTTGTTCCTTATTCGTTTTTATACAGATATGCACAAAAATGCTCAAAATAAAAGCAAACTTATGAGAACGATAGTGATAATTACTGAAATAAAAAATAATAGTTTCTTTAAATAAATAGGCTCGTGGTACCAGCCATATTTCCACGTGTTGCAAGGTTTTCACAATCTAGGGTATTATTTGATATTCGATATCTATTTTGTCGGCGCTTTGTGCATAACAGGAAGTAAACATATTTTGAATACGATTTAGGTACTGGTATTAAAGCGATTTATATTTTTTCTACAATGATGACATTAAGGTTTAAAGTTGAATGTTCGAATTTGGTTGTTTAGCCATATATTCTTATTTCGGTTAAATAGCAACTCATCATTTTTTTACTATAAAACATAACGTTTCTATGCATTTGTTTTTTAAATATTTAAGTGCACAGTGCTCCAAGCTATTCGTCGATTTTTTAAGTGAATCAACCCCGCAGCCTTCATTTAAAATGTTAGTAAGTGACCTATTTATTTATTTATTTTATTTAAACGTGTAAAAAGTATTATTATCCTAATTTTTTGTTAATATTTTTGAAGGTCTGACTCCGAATATTCAACTTACGAGCGCACCCCGTCACCTGAGCCGAAGAAATCTACAAAGAATATCAAGAAAAGAAAATCATCCTCAGCATCAAGGTATTTAATTTGTTTTAAATTAAAATAAAATATTCTTTATAAATTTCATAATACGTAGTGACGTTGTCTAGGTACTATGTAAGCTAGAGGTATCGGAATTTTTTACCGGGATTGACATATATTTGTGTGGCATAAATTTTTATTTCTTACTTATGATTGTTTTCTTATTTTATAGATCTGAATTTGAAACAGCATATCAGCGACCACGCACGCCATCACCAGCGCAAAAGAAAAAATCAACCAGCAAAGTTCGTGCATCAACCAGTAAAAACAAGAATCCTGGCTCTAGGTACTTAATTTACTTGTTGTTTTTTAAAAGATATTTGTTTATGTGTTTATGCAACTAGATATATCATAAAATTTGGTAGATGTTTAAAAAAAGTTTATTTCTTTTTCTAGTTCTTCCAAAAAGGTGGCTGAAGCCGACATCTTCAAGATTATACGAGATGAAGAGAAGATCACCGACGAGCAAAATCTGAAAACCGTCAAGACCACTTCGTCCTTTACCAGTCGGTTATCATCGGGTTCTACACGGCGTACTGCAATTACGGACGGTAATTTTTTAATTGATTTAAAAGTGTATAACATTGACGATTTCCAAAAGACTCAGCCCGAGGAGCGTTATAAAAAAGCGTTAGCAGCAGTAAAGTTACAGTGTAAGGAGGATTCCACTGAATGGGATCAGATGCAAAAGTTTTTAGGGCAAGCCTTTAATATTTTCAAAGATTGTGATCCTGTTTACTACAATAATTATAAAAAAAATTAGTTATATTATATATTCAAATTTTGTAAAATAACCATACGCCGCACACCAGCAGGCATTTGCGCGCATGTCATTTGGTAAGGTTGACAAAGATCATTTCAACTAAAGAGTATATGTACACACTACGTCAAAGAAAGTTAACCCCACTTATTTTAAAATAGTACACTTCAATAATATACATTAAAAATTATTTAATTAAAAATATTAAATTTACATTGATCATTATTGAAAATACAACTGAATTTACCTTTAAAATGTGTATTTAATTTTAAAACAAAATATATCATAACTTGGAGGCCACACGTCTCTAACGCCGTATGTACAAATTCTTTATTCTGACAACTCGAAAATTCATTTGTTAACCGTACCACCTGACGTGTTCGCATTTGGTCCTGGACGGCTGGACCGCGACGTATGATAATAACAGAATTATTTCTTACTCAAACGTTGTTAGTTACATTTTAGCAACACATATGCATAATTTACGTTGTTTATTAAATAAAGTTGTGTTAGAAAAAGGTGGATAAGCTTATTAATAAATCTTGATTTAGATTTTTGCATTATAACATATCGTGCTGTTATCTGAATATTTTACCAGAATGGATACATATTAAAGGTTTTGCATATATTTGTGCAATGGGTATATTTTATGTGCAGTAAAGTTTTTACAAATAAATATTTTAATCATATATACATATATCATTCTATTCTATTCAAATTTTATATAGATAAAGGATACTTTCTGCTAAATATTTAATAAAAAGTAATTACAAATAAAGCAATTATATTTCGTTATTTTATTAATATATATTTATAGGCTTATCCATACTTTGCATAGTGTTCATTATCAATTGTATTTTTATGTGGAGTCAGACGTTTTAATTAATACATCGTATACTAATAGTAAACGTAGGTATATCGATGGTTTACAAATAATTTATTGATTCGTGTTTGACAAATTACTTTATGAAAATAGTCTATTTAGTTATATATTTCTGATTAGTCTTGTTATTATTTCAAAATGCCTTATTGTGTTTCGTGTAGTACGTCTGTAGAAAAAATAAATTGGGTCGGACATCTTCGAAGCAATGCGCATAAAAATAATGTACAATCTAGCAAAGTACTTAATGATGACGTTGAAGTAGTAGATTCAGCGTTTCGAAACCGCATTGTTACTTATCGTATATTAGCTAAAAACGATCAAAGTCTAGGGTGTCTCGATACATTTATGAACTCTATTCGAAACAAAATAAAATGGCTTTTAGATGGTTCTCTGATGAAACATACGTGCATTAAAGTTAACTTTGAACTATTTGGAGTTTTCATGATGTTTAAAGATAATAGTCAATCCATTAAGTCATTTGGAACTAAAAACAAAGTTTTATATCTTAGTTATGATTTTGAGAGACTTTTTTGCGAGATCGTTACCTGTCTAAAGAAAAAATCAGAAGAGTTTCAAGGCCGCGATAGTGGGTGGGCCTTTGTTAGTAATTCTCATTTAGAGATTAATATAAACAAGTATCAACCATTACGAGGTTCAAGCTACGTTGACCTACCAAAGTTCATTAAAAGCAAGAAAGCATGTATAAACATAAAAAATAAAGATCAATGTTGTTTTTTATGGTGTGTAACAGCAGCTTTGTATCCTTGCACCAATCATCCTGAAAGAGTATCATCTTATCCGAATTTTCGAGACGTTTTAAATATTTCTCAAATTTCTTTTCCAGTTACGTTCGATGATATTAGAATATTTGAAAGGAACAACCCGATGCTTTCAATAACAATTTTTGGTTTAAAAAAAGAAAAGACTATAATTGGTCCGCTGTACAAGTCTGAAATACCTAAACATCAGGAAAGTAAACAAAATATAAACTTGCTTTTAATGGATGATGGTAGCCATCCACCGCATTATGTTCTGATCAAAGATTTGAGTCGTCTTGTGCGTAAACAAATAACGAAACATAATAGTAGAATATACTTTTGCGAAACCTGTCTGTTATTTTTTCCTAAACAGGACGAACTAGCAAATCACTTGTGTACTGGAGTAGCGACTGTTTTGCCAGACAAGGGAACCGTAATTAAATTCAAAAATTTTGATCGGAAGCAGAATGTTCCATTTGTGATATATGCAGATTTTGAATCATTGTTAGAACCAACTGAAATTAGTAGTCATACTGATACTTCTAGTAGTAATGATACTGATGATTCTGATACTCTTGATAGTCCTATTACTCCTAACACTATTAGGTTGCAACATCATATTCCAGCTGCCTTTGCATACTATATTGTTTGTAATGCAGATCCAAGTCAAAATCGCTATGTTTCTTATCGCGGTACTGATTGCGTTGACAGATTTATTGAAGCAATCTATAAAGATGTTGCTCATATTCATAGGGTTGTTACCAAAAATACTCCCATAATATTCAACAAAAATGACGAGCTAAACTTTCAGAATGCGGTGCGATGTCATATTTGTAACCATTTATTATTTTCTGATAGGGTTCGTGATCACTGTCACATTACGGGAAACTACCGCGGCGCAGCACATCATTTATGTAACTTACAATATAAACGCCCATGTTTTATACCCATATTTTTTCATAATTTATCTGGTTATGATTGTCATTTATTTATTAAAAAACTGGGTGAGGCGCCTGGAGACATAAAAATTATACCAAAAACCAAGGAAAACTATATTTCTTTTACCAAATTTATTCCGATCGATAACGAGTACTTTCAGCTTCGTTTCGTAGATTCTTTCAAATTTTTAGATACAAGTTTAGAGAAACTAACAAAAACTATGCAAACATCTGACTTTATTTATTTACGCAAGTTTTTTTGTAACGACGAGGAGTTTAAATTACTTACAAGAAAAGGAGTGTACCCCTATGAATACATGAATAAATGGGAATGTTTTGAAGAAACATATCTTCCATGTATTGAATCCTTTTATAATTCACTTACTAATGAAAATCTCTCTAACAAAGATTATGAGCACGCGCAATCAGTATGGAACAAATTTAAAATTCGTAACTTAGGCGAATATACGGACCTTTATTTGCAAACAGATGTGCTTCTATTGACCGATATTTTTGAGAAGTTTCGAGCTACTTGCAAACAACACTATGATTTAGATCCCGCTTTTTATTTAACTACACCTAGTTTATCATTTGATGCGATGCTTCTGAAAACTGGTATAGAATTAGAGCTTTTAGATGACTTTAACATGCTAAGGATGATCCAGTCCGGAATACGAGGTGGGGTCTGTATGACATCTCTACGGTATGCAAAGGCTAATAATACATATTTACCTCGATATGATCCTACTCAGAAGGACTCATACCTTATTTATATCGACTGTAATAATTTGTATGGTTACAGCATGTGCCAGTATATGCCATTATCTAACTTTCGATTTTTAGAAAATCATGAAATAAGTACTTTAAACATCACCCAAATCCCTGATGACTCTGATTATGGTTTTATTCTTGAAGTGGATATTATTTACCCTAAAGATTTACATGATAAACATAATGATTTACCATTTTGTCCTGAAAAATGTATACCGCCAGGTGGAACGCAATATAAGCTTGTGCCTAATTTATATGACAAATACTCGTATGTGATTCATTATATACATTTAAAAACGTGTCTTAAACATGGTCTAAAATTAAAAAAGATACATAGAGTAATAACATTTAAACAGTCACCTTATTTAAAACAATATATTGATATGAATACAAAGTTACGACAAGAGGCAACATCTGTTTTTGAACAAGACTTTTTTAAATTGATGAATAATAGTATATTTGGTAAAACTTTAGAAAACACTGAGAAAAGAGTTGACGTGCGGTTAGTTAATCAGTGGACCGACAAAACTAACAAAACAAAAAAGAAAATTACAGCCGATAAATTGATTGCAAGTCCAAATTTTCACAGTGCATCCATCTTTACTGAAAATTTAGTTGCAGTGCAATTGAAACCTGATCATATTATTTTAGATAAACCGATTTACATCGGTTTCGCAGTATTAGAATTATCTAAAAGCCATATGTTTGATTTTCATTACTCAGTATTTAAAAGTTTTTATGATAATCGTATACAAATGTGCTACACGGATACAGATAGTTTTGTGTACTATATACAGACTAAAGACTATTTTAAAGATTTAAAAACACATTTTTTGTCTCATTTTGACACCAGTTGTTACGACATTGATAATAAATTTTTCCTGCCAGTTCAAAATAAAAAAGTACCTGGACTTTTTAAGGATGAAATGAAAGGAAAAATGATTAAAGAGTTTGTAGGGCTGCGTTCAAAAGTTTATTGTATTAAAACCATTGATAAAGTTATTAAAAAAGCTAAGGGTGTGAGAGAACATGTTGTAAGCAAATTTAAGTTTTCAAATTACGAGAAATCATTATTTGAAGGAGATGTAATAAAAAGAAGAAACATTTTATTTAAGTCCATTAAGCACAACATATTTACCGAAAGTGTAAATAAAATTGCTCTTTCAGCTAATGACGACAAGCGTATGATTTCTGACAACCAAAAATCCACAAAAGCTTGGGGACATATCTCGATACTTAATGTTTAATTGTTAATTTATTGACATAAGCATACATAAATATTAAGATTTAAACTCACTGTATTTTTGACTCCATTATATGTAATATTGTTAATATTTTACTGATAAATGATGTCTTATTATAAATAAATGTATTATCTTATTATTTTTGTTGTTTTCATTATAATTCACCTTAACCATTTTTAAAGCCAGTTTATTTATAGACGTTTCTATATGAAACCACGTGATGTGATGAAACAGAAACAAGTTGTGACTTGCTTTAGGTATACAAGTATCCACGTGTAATGCTTAGGATATCATATAACACTATTGCGCATTTATATTTTGCTGAACAAACAGTAGCTAACCTTTATAAGCGCATAGTAATGTTTAATTGCTAACATTTGAATAGCATCACCACGCTTTCTCACGAGCTGACCTGGTAAGTTGATTTTAAAAATCTAATAAACATCAAATTATTTGTGTATATAATTTATGAATATTCATATTATTTTTAACTGTATTTATCAAACTATTTTTTCTCTTTTTTATTGCAAAGTGTACATTTTTTATATTATATAAATTTATGTAAGTATATGGATTTATTTATTCAAACATATACTAATTATACCATTTTAAAATAAATCTACTTAAAAAATAGAAAGTAGTAATTAAAACTAAACTTCAAAAATAAACCTATAAATAAATTAAATTCTCCGTTTTGTTATAGATTTTCAAAAAATGGGAGATACCGAAGACGTCCACATCCCTTTTTCACAATACGCACAAGAGTTTGTGCTTCCAGAAGAATTCGATGACAGCGACATATATAAAAAAGTCAAGAATTCTATTCAAAATCCAAAAGTAAAGAAACGGACAACAAAAGTCAATAATAAAGTCATTAAACGATACATTGGACATCCACCATGTTTCGTGATAAATAATGAAGCAGGAAAAGGCAACAAGCTTGTAAGAATCCAAATTATAGATATTCGAGATGGCATTCCAGATACCAACGAGCAAGACGAGAAGGTGCTCCTGAGCGCGCAGTACGTGGCCAATGATAGCTATGATGAGATTATTGACTGCACTGAAGGGGTAATAAATAAAATTTCGAAGAAAGTATGTGGTTACAGTGCGAGTTTATAGAACTGTTCATCTAAAGTTAAATGGTACTACTTTATATTTTGTATTATGTCGGTCTAATAAACTTTATTTAAGTTATTTCGTGTTTCATTAATTTCCTCAAATTTATAGTAAGCGATTATTTAATCCCATTTATTTCAAGGATGAAAAATAAAATTCACTTAAATTTATAAAATAACATTTATTTCATACAAATAAAATTATGAATAACAATAGAATCATAAATGGTTTTCTGAATACCATTTTTTAATACATAAAACATTTTTTAATGCACATGACTTTTTATGATACACACAATTAAAAATACAGTCATTAGAACAATATTTTTTATACAGCTCTTGTAAATTAGGTACGTCTTTTTCACCTAAATCTATAACAGTACAGTTTGGATGTAATTCATTTATCCATTTAATTTTTTCCATTCCCTTCACAAAAATAGTTTTATCTTTTAGATGATTATCAATTAGTCTTCTAAATTCTCTATAATCAACATAACCCTCGTGCCACAAAATACCTAAGTGTTTTTCTATCCATCTCGTCTGCCTCTTTTCACTTTCCGTCAATTTAGAAAATCGAAAAGGGGGCTTAATTAAGAAAACTTGAGTGTATTCTTGCGTGCTGTATGCAAATTCTTTGACAATAAATTCGTTTTCCTTTGTTTTAAACCCTTGGAGGTCTACAAATATATGCTGCATTACGATATTTTTTTCGTAATATTACTTAAAGGCTTATATTCAAATACACTGTCATTTAAAATCAGACAGTAGGCTGCAGTATTCTTTGGTATATCTGATTCACAGTTCAATTCAACTCTCACATCTACCGAACCGGTTTTCAAGGTTTCGTTTTGGCGAGAACAGTTTATTACAAATAAAGGAGCTATATCTTTAAAATCTTGAGGGCTTAGCAATGGCGCCTGTAGACGGTTATAATAAGACTGCTGAAATTTCGCGTACTGTTCGTATAATATAGCAAACTTTTCAGCGGAAAAACTGACATCCAAACTTTCGTACGGAAAGTAGACTGAATTCAAGAAAACCTTAACATCTCTCAAATTACAGTGATCAAAGTGTGACATGTCTTTATTAGCTACATTTTTTCGATCCGTTTTTAATCCAATTATAACATAACGCGGCTTTTCAATTTGAGATGAAGTTTTGATAGACCAAGAATGTTTTGATGTTTCAGGCAAGAGCGGATATTCATACAAATCCCAAGTCCTAAATGCTATCTGAATGGCACGATCTCTTTCCAAACATTTTAGCAAGTTTAATCTTTCTCGATCAGACACCTTAACATGTGGCATGCGCCATACTATTTTAGATATAGTAATATTGTCTATATATTCATTTGCATTTAGTTTCACGCTATTCAAATTAGTATTGGATCTTAAAAGAATAAGTTCATGCTTGCAATTAATTATGATTTTGTTGTAATCCTCAGCAAACCCGAGAATCTTGTTTAAAGGTACAGACACAGAAAATGTACCTTGTGTGTTTTTTGTACCGTTGACATCAAATCCCCATAACTTAGACATGGATGCTTCCAGTTCATTCATAGATACAAGAGATTTTATAGTTGTTGTGACTCCTGCGTTTTTAATTTTGTCAATTTCAATTCCATTTAATTCATATCGAATATCTTGAAATAGATGAAGTATGGGGTTGTTTGTAAAAAGAACACTTTTTACCTCAGCTTTTGTTTCTCTATTGAATGCAGTTATAGTACCTTCTATGTATAAAGAACTTGCTGACGGTAGTACGTAAAGATCTTGTTGGTTTATAGGTATACGTACTTCATCGTTGAAATTAAAACTTGTTACGTACGGTTTATATGAATGGTATTCAAAGCTCTCGATAGAGTTATCAAAGACCAAAGGTTCTGTTAAGTTTAATATACTCATTTTAATAGACGTAGGCTTTGAAGGAATTGCTTGTTTTGTTTTGTAAGTTTCACTTTAGGTCTTCTTTTCGTGATTGCAGGATGAGTACTGGTAATGTTTTTAAGGGAGACTGAAGTTTTATTAAAGTCAATCATTTTTTTCTTAGATGTAAATATATCTGAATTTCTTCACCCCGTAAATTAACTAGATTATTGTTAACGTCTAAAATTCTTATCGTTATTGTATTTAAGCTGTTTTGGGTCACAGGAAAATAAATAACGTTTTTTGGTGTTTCTATAATCCGATAACCAGGTGGCACGTTTGGTACAAACTCGTGAATAATATGACTAGGTTTTCCGTTAACGAATGAACCGCTCACTATATCACATTCAATCCGGACTATAGTTGTTGACAGAATGGAGACAGGATAGGGGGATTCAGTTAATATATTAGCTTGAATGGATTCTGAACCGAAGCCAAGTAAATTACCGATAGAGTTTTCTTTGTCGAAATTAATATTTTCAGAGCATAAAATAGATGTCTTTAGGGTATTATTATTGCATGTTAGTGCAAAAGAGCATCCTTGAATATGTTCTTTAAGGTAATCGTCAATATCTTGAAGTTCATAAGATCCTTCTGGTATTTTGATTACTTTGTTTTTACCGTAATAGAAATTATTATTTCTGTTGTCTATGTTGGGTATCGAATTAAAAGTTGACATATACAATACTCCACACTCATATTCACCATCCAGTTGAAGAGCTGGTGAATAGTTTGTTAACAGAGTAGAAGATGTCCCAGTTATAGACAAAGTGAAAGACATTGTGAGAATGATAAACTGTTTATTGAGTGACGATATTTAAACGATTATTCCAATATTGTTTTAAGTACTTTAGACATAAATGACCACAATTGACAGTATTAAACTTTTGGTACGTGTCATAATTATAGTAAACATCATAATTTTTTAAATACTTCTTTAATTCTAGCGGAGGTGGAAGATCACCGTAACTATTAAAATATTCACAATAATTGTTATCTTTTACGTAGGCTACCCAGTGTGTACCCTTGTTTTTAGAACTGTCCAAATTAACAATTCCACATTCTACTTTTTTAGGACTCTTTGGTAAACTGTCTCTCATATAAACTCCTCGAAAATATGGAATATCAGCTGAGTATTTTAAAATGTCAATATTTGAAAGAGCGCGCCTGGGTAACCTCTCATTTAGTTTTTTGAAATTTTTAAACATAATCCTTTACCATTTTTATATGGCTTAATGTGTAACCCTTTTCCTAATGCAATAGATTCCATCATCTTGTTATGTCGTTCTGATTCCGCTAAATTCTTTCTTGCGGCTTTGTAATCACCTACAGCTTTGGCAATTCCGGCAGCACCTCCTGCTAATGATCCCAGCGCAGACAGACCAGCAAAAATAGGTATCAACGGTAAGAACCCACCAGTTTTTGGAATTGGTATGAGACGAGGTACCCGTACCTTGGCATTGGTATTAAAAACTTTTTTTGCAGCAATAAGTGCTCGATCAATTATATTACAACCTTTTGTTTTTGGTTTCTTTTTTAATTCAGAGCGTATCTTGGTCACAAAACGTTTAAATGGTTTTACACCAGCACCTGCCTTTATTTTAGATTTCATCACTTTGCTTACTAACCACGAAGCAATTTTTTCTCCCCTTCCTGCATCTTTCGACTTTTTTCTTTGTTTCGCCATTTCGTATAGTTCTAAATCTGCACGATGTCTATCAGCTAAATCAGAATAACTATCATATGCTATGTCGTGTTTCATACACGCATTATCTAACGCGTTAATTCCTTTATCACCTCTTTGTAACCTTTTGCGCAATTTTGTTCCCGGACCACAATAGTTGTAACCAGGTAAGTGTAATTCAAAGGGTAAATTATTAATAGCGCTGTTTAGGAGTCCTTTCCCTTTCATATCCCGTAAGATAATAACACATTCGTTAAAAATAAAGCATATAAATATTATTAAACAACAGCACTTTTATCAATCCAACTGTTTTCGCTATCATTAAGACCTAACCATTTAACATACAACTTTCTACCCTTTTTTTTAATAACCTTTTCTACAAGGTAAACGTTTGGATGGTTGGTTTTCAGAAGTTCTTCTTCATAAAATGTACCGAGTATAGTGTTTCTACGCTGATCTTGAATGTGATACGTAACAGGTTGAGTGCGATTTACATGTTTAATAGTAAAAAGTTCTGTTGACCAATTGGGTGTGTAGCCTTTGTTAAAGACACTTTTATACTTGCTTATGCGTACACAATCCCCTATATTGAATTTATTCAATTTATAAGGTAAATTGGGTTGGGATTTTTCTATATTTTTTGATACTTGGATTTCATTATCAATATTTATATCAACAGGTCTAAATTTTGTTGTGCTATGTACAGTTTGATTATACGATTTTACTACATCATCTAACGGTTTACCAACCCATTTATAGTTACCAACTAAACTAAAATATTTGTATAGTTTGAATTTAAGTGTTTTTATAAACCTTTCAACAATTGAAGCCTTCTTAATTGAATACGTTGAGTAATGATTTACTTTTAATGATTTTAAATAGCAATCAAATACATTATTGTAGAATTCTTTTCCTAGGTCAGTTTGTAAATTTTTAGGTCTTCGTTTAGATGTTTTTATTATTAGTTCAAAAGCATTTTTGACTTCCATTTTAGTTTTAGACTTAATAGGTGTACACCATGCATACTTTGAAAATGTATCAATAACAGTTAAAATATATTTATATCCTCTGTTTAAAGTATGAAGCTTTTGTAAATCGATCAAATCAGCTTGCCATAAATCATCTATTCCTTTTAGTACAACCGATCGTCGCTTAAAATTTCTTCGCGCTGATCGATGGATCTCGTTCACTATTTGTTGTTTTATCATTATTTATTTTCTTTAAAATATCATCTATCTCCTTCTTCGTGTAAAAGTTCAGTTTTAACTGAGTTACGAGTTGATGAATTTGATTATTTATTGTGTTAAACAAAGAGTCTATATATTTCTTTTCGTACATATTTTCAATGTATTCGTCGACGTACTGCTTGTTAACTGCATCATCAGAAGACAATGGTTTAACAACACCTTTTAACCTTAAAGATTTTAAATCAAAATGTCCTGCTTCTGTTCGGAGCAAAGCCTTGTACTTGAGCTCTTGCACTTCACCGGTACGCAAACGTTTATGAATATGGTGGCCGAATTTGTCTATATTCATTTTTTTACTTGAATGTCAACCTTCAACTGACAGGGAAAAAAAGAGTATTCATTTATATAATATTTGTTAAGCCGGCTTCACGTAATTCTTCAATGATAGATATGATTTCGTTATCTAGCCCTGTATTGCCAGCGTCACGCGATGCAATAAGCAGTTTTAATCGTTCTACTAATTCGTTTGGGTCATCCCAATACACATATGAGATGTCTCTTTTAACTTTTTTCATTGATGGCAAACCTTCGCCGGATACATATAATTCTTCACTTACTGTACGTTGCTTGGATAATTTGAAAAGAGGTTTTATAACGTATAAATATTTCATACCCTTGTTGCTTTTTATTGGCTTATTCGGATCGAAGTCACGTCTATGTGCATTCGTTTTCAATAATAATGTTTTATATGATCGTTTATCATCTTCAGTTACTAATTTTAAGTCAGGTACTTTCTTAAACAATAAATCGTTTAAGCCTTGTGTTAAAAAATAGCTTTCTCCACCTATCAAGAGCTTGTCATCATTCACAGAAATTGGATAAGATCCTAGCATTAGCTTACCACGCTCATTACGCACACCAAATGGAATGTTAATGTTAAAATATTGTTTTTTCCAAGCAGGATCTTCGCGAGGAGAAAAGTACGAGTCTGACGTTCTAAATGAAGCATTATTTGTTGAGTCAGAATCGCTTTGGTTGTCACTTTCATGAGATGTAGAATCACTGTCATTCAATTCATTTTCACTATAATTTAAGTTAGATTCAGTTGATTTTCTCAGTAATGTTTTATTATCCAAACTTTCTTTCATTCCATCTTCAGAAGGACTATAATTTAATGTTTTTACCGACTTGTTCCATTTAAACCTATCATTACCAAAATCCGTGTCACTAATGTTCAAATTGCTAGCATTATTACTATTATTATTCTGTTTTACCATTTCACTAAGAGGGTCTGTGATTGGTTTCAACATTGCTTCCAGCATTATATTATCGTTTGATTTAATATCACGAATGAGCTTAACTTTTTTTCTTACTGCTTCAGCAGATTGGACAACTTTTTGTTTAAATAATTTCTCTTCGTTAATTTTATGTTTCATGTCCGAACTATGTGGTTCCATTTTAAATAATAAGATTTTAATATAAATACTATGCTTTATGTATCCACTTAATCTAGCATGATAAATGTATCGAAACCTTTTCTATAACATCCAGAATTTCTATTACAATCTTTATTTATAACTACGTAATCAAACGGCATGTTCCATACTTGTCCACACATTTCACGAAACTGCGACCACGACATATCACTTCCTACATGTTCGTCATAAACATGTTTCAAATTAATATCATCTTGTTTAAAAAGAATAATTAAGTTGGCATTATCTCTTATTAATTGTTTAGGTATTTTACTATACGTTTGATTCAGATAGAAGCTATCTATATTTTTATGCCTTCCCATTGCAAAGTAATCTCGTATATTATTCTGATTTTCACACGCAACATCGTCAAATATCATGATTGAATTATTGTTCGCTGCATGGGGACTCAAGATTTCATCATTTTCACTATATTTTTGAAATGAAACTGATGGAACCAGCTTTAAAACTTGTTCTAGAAATTGATACATAGGTTGGAATAAGGTTTTAGAATATACATAAACATTTTGAAAGCGTAGACCTTGTTCATGCAGCAGCAAACCAACAATTAAATTAGTTTTTCCACAGTTCGATGGACCGCATATTATACAGCGAATAGTGTCAGGTAAAAGTGTTCCATGCCGAAAATGACGTTTACTGGACGAATAACAAACGATATCTAACTGCAATCTCTGAGGTTGTTTTACAAACTTCATGTTACCAATAGGCACGTGCAACAAACTTGAAAGGCAATATGCAAATAGTATATTCTCATAAGCCTTGGAGTATATATTAAAATAATTAGTTCTTTACTTTAAGGTTCTATGATTCTAACATTATGAGTAGTACGAGCCATATCTGACCACAAACCACACAAAGACTGCAGGCGATCATGGCTAGGTATTAGGAATCGTCATATATGCATTTGAATTCTATCCACATTTGTAGCTTAGATATTGAGAGGAACTGGGCCCATTTTAGCGACGTGGAGCGAGCGAAGCGAGCGGAACAAGCGTATAAATGGGCCCAGAACTCTCAATATCTAGCTACTCAGCTCTTATAGTTTCGGAAAAAAGTGGCTGTGACAGAATCGGACAGACAGACGGACATGACGAATCTATAAGGGTTCCGTTTTTTGCCATTTGGCTACGGAACCCTAAAAACGTTATAAAAACGTTTAAAAGTTATAAAAATACCTTACTTAAGAAAGATTTTATCTTTTTCTTACTTATTATCTATAAGTAATATAATAAGTATGGGACTTTGAGTTTTACACGCAATCGCCTGATAAACATTTTTATTTTCTGTGCTATTTCCGCTGCGTTGTCAATATACAAACCAATATACAATAGTACAAACATAATTAATACTAAAATATCGGCCTGTTTATCTCGTGCGGAAGATCAAGAAATCGGTGAAGACACAATATTAATTTAATTATTTCCTGAGATATTTTAAGTGTTGATATATTTGGCCAAACGTAAGTTAGAACAATTGTGTTCCATAGTTTAGAACGTTTTTAAAGAACGAACACAGAACCATGCCTCCTGTATTATTAAGTATGCATTTATTTTTACCGACAATAATTCAACTATATATATACGCATACGATTAAAAAATCAAATACTCAACTTGACGACATTATATAGGCATTTTAACCTATGCTCAGTAAGTCAAATATGACCTTATTTAAACTAGGTATAGCAAAATGAGCCACCTTCTGCTATATAACTGCCGCACAAGTAAGGTTTGCACGACGGATCCGAAGTATATGGGAAGATCCGCGGATCCGGTTACATATTTAATTCCTTTTTTTTCCTGGCTCGCCCAGGTATTTTAACATCGATTTAATAATGCAAACAAACTTAATTGTGGCCTTAAGGCTCCGTAGTTCCGTGTTCTTCTCTCACTCTCACTGAGCGTAAGCGCGACCGAGATGGATGTGCGTGCTCGGGACCGCAGATGTGTTTTTGAATTTTAAATTGTTGTAAGTTAAAAAAAGAAAGAAGTAATGGCTGAGTGCCCTGAAAAATAAAATTGCGCATTTTTAAACGCATATTTCATATTTTTAGCTTTTGTGCATTAATTGTTACAATTTCTTAAAATACGTATTGGTTTCTATCGAGCGAAAGTCAAAAACAGGACTCGAATCGCTGAAGTCCCTAAAGAAAATACTCAACATTGCTAATTAAATTTTTGGCAACCGTATTGTTGTCTAAAAAAAGCTGTAGGTACGATTATTAAAAACTTCGCTCTTTGAACGTACGGCACCTTAAAAAAATAGGAATGCACAACTTCTTATATATTAAGAGCCTAGAGACCTTAAATGCAGATAAAGCCGACTGATGCGGGAATAAGAGTTTTTCTGGTGAGGCCAGGATAACTGCGACCCGATACAATTGTGTGTCGTTGTTTGGGAGAGTCTCAACACAACGGAGTCCAGTACAAAAAGTACAAACTCATTAGTAAGGGACCAGGAGCACAAGAATTAATGAAGGTGAACAATAATTTAGGGTTTAATTAAAAGTGCAGCCACCCGCAGCGCCGCCTCCGCGCGCCGCCATCCAAATTATTATTTCCACATAATTTGTGAAAGCGGTAATTTAATAAAACTCTCCCATCTTCCCGTACAGTGAGAGCATAGACATTTTGAGTATACTCAGAACTCTGTCGTTTTCGCATGCAATACTGATGGTTGAATAATCCTTGTGCTATTTGAAATCATATTTAAACTGGGTATATATCGCGAATTTATTTGTTACCTTTATTTCCGACGTTTCGACGCAGGTTTCACATGTCGTGGTTGCTGATAACTGATGTCCCAGCAAAATGTCTAAATAGAGATTTGTGTAACTCCCGACGAAAAGTCTATGAAAAAGTTTGGGGTAGGTATCACAATTTCAAACCACCTACCACACATGTATTAATTATAATCAATATTTAGTGGTTTTAAATATGTTTCAAAATGTATTCAAAACGAGAAAATTTATATTAAACTAGTAAATGAACGTCTACTTAAACGTTATATTTCGGTTGATTTAAAATGATGTACCTATATAGGTATGCCATAACATTAGTAAAATGCACTTATACATAAGTGGGAGGTCACATGAGTGAATAGTTAGCAACTTGGCACTGAAAGTGTTAAAGATTATTCTCGTTAATTCTACAAGTCGTACAATATTAGCACAAAATTATGAAAAAATATGAAAATTTAATACTTCGTAGACGAACCAAGTTAGTACAGTGAAGGTATTCATAATCGACACGAACAAAATGCCAAAAATATGTAAACACATACCTATATAAGAGTGATCTCGCTTTGTTTGGTAGGACAGCACAGCGGATGTCATTCCAGATCAAGAGCAGAGCCTAACAGGGGAAGTACCTTCAGCTTACAGAACACCGCAGCCAAATAACACTACCTATATAGACCTTACTCATACCATCATCATCAGTGTTGTGTTCCTACCGGTGAGTAAGGTTGCCAGAGCTCAACGAGAGTGCGGAGTGTTAGGGTCTTAGGGTCGGCAACGGGCATGTAACTCCTCTGGAGTTGCAGGCGTAAATAGGCTACGGAGACTGCTTACCATTAGGCGGGCCATATCTACGCTTGTTTGCCGCCGACGTAGTAATAAAAAAACATAATATATGGGAAATACGGTCGTGTAGGGGAGAGTGGGTCACAGTGGATCTAATTTTTTTTAAGCCTAAATTATAAATCTAACTTTTAAACCTTATTACGAAAAAAAGCTATAAGGAAGGCTAGCATAAAATATGATGAAATTTAAATAAAAGTGGCGAAATATAGAAACACAAAAATGAAGTCTACACGCAAAGACTGAAATCCCTGTTCTTCAAGTTGTAGCCAGTATGCAAAAAATAAGATAAAAAATTATCGCACTATAGAACAATATATTGAACGGATATGATCAAAACTTTGCACATAGAGGTAGGTACATATTTAGTCACCTGCAATACTTATAGGTCAGAATAGGTGAGCTGAATATATAGGTCATACTGAGCAACTTTTACTATAAGACCAATCCCGAAATAGCGAAAAAAATATTGGCTGGTTCATACATTTTGGCTGTCTGACCTTCATATTTTCTATGGAAGAGTAAATTTTTTCCTCGCGATTTCTGAACTCGAAGAATTGGGGTTTCAGTCTTTGCGTTTATAGTTTATAGTTATATAGTTTATAGTATTTTTGTGTTTCTAGTATCATGATTATTTTTAAGTTTAAAGAAAACTTTAAATTTTCATGCCCGATTTTTCGTTCATCTATTATGATCCAACTTCATCTTCCAGTCTTCCCGTAGTAGTAAAAAACAATACTCAAAAATGTATTTAGTTTATGAGTAAAAAAAGATAATAAACCGATTTTTCATACATTAAAACCATATTTAGAATAATGAAAATTAAAATTAGTGCCTACGCCAATTCATGGGACTAGTTGCCAAGCGGACCCCTGGCTCCCATGAGCCGTGGCAAAAATGCCGGGACATTGTGATGAAGATGAGATAGTATCGTGAGCGCTTACAAGTAATATTAGTGGAGTTATTGCAAAAGATCCACTGTTATTCTTGACCCACTGTGACCCACTCTCCCCTATACATATTTGTGGCTCTTTGTCCGTGTTGATATTAAATGCCTTCATCGTACATTTCTAGAGGAACTTGGTATAAAAGCCTAAAAAGAAAAGAACCGCTGCATACTACCCCAACAGTGCTGCACGGAGTTTTTAGTATTTGTCTCTAGATCATGCCTAAGTCGATCACGTTATCATATTTGAAGTTCACTGTAATTATAATAATTCGATATGTCAGAAAAATACATCGATATAGAAAATAAAATCAACGTTGTCAACGTCTTTTCCCACAGGTATCGTGTTGAACAATATGCTTTTCAACGCTCTGCGTTGCCCCAGCGCTAAGAGAATGACGATTATTCCCCAAATTACTGTTATTAGGGAACCACAATGGCGCTGATGAACAAGGGGATTGTACGAGCGGCAGTACTACTTGATCGACGACGGCGATTTAAAATCAGACCAATAAATAGAATGGTATTGTTTTTTTTTAAACTGTTATCTATTTATTTAAAATAACAGATGATTACTATAACTAGCTTATATCTAAAATGGGCCCTTGAGGCATTGTACCAAGGATGCTGGCGGCATTTCCTCGTTGTATCGCAATACTGATACGTTGTGCGAGGAAGCCGCCAGCTCTTCGGTCACCAGTTACGTCAACCAGACGTTTCGCGACCCCATGGACCTAGAGTTTCATAATAAAATTTTATAGCTAGGTACCGCAAAAACATGCTTCATGAATACCCATACTTTCCTAGCCAAGTAGTAATTAAGTATTTACTAGGTAGTTTAGAGTTTTCATTTTTTTATAACCCTTTCAAATAGATAGATAATGAAACAATATCCGGTATACATGAAAACATTACTAAAGGTATGATGAGTCGATGACAGCAGAGCCCAGCAAACATCGCGCGTCCCGCAGCCGCGGCGCGCGCACCACCCTTGGCGCGCAAAACAATACCACTGCTCGGAAACCCGAAACCAAACGGAAGTGCACGGACCCCCGGGATGCGGCGATTTTCTTGCGCTCGCGCTCTCTACACTTAAAACCTTTAAAAACTAGAACTGCAAAGAGGGCTAATGCGCATTGGAATTTTTGTAATCGGCGCGAGGCATTGAAGTCAACTCGGCGACGCGTATTGTTCAAGCGTATAATTATCCACCGATTCTTTTATTGTTGCGCATAAAATCAAAGAATATGTTATATTCATATACCCCTGACTTTTGACTCGGTGCGTATTGAACGAACTCAATGGAGGACGGTTAATTCTTCTCACGAGGCCCGGCGTTGACGAGTGTTATTAACATAAGGATTTACTTACATCTTCGAAAATCATTTTATATCTCATGCCTTCAACTGCGTAGATAAAACGATCGTAAAATTCATAGCTCGTTTCATTCAGATGCTCAGTTTAATTAGTTTAATTTATATTTCTTATAATGTTAAGTAGGTAAAATATATTTGAACTTGTCACTATAATTAAGTACGTAGGTAAGTATTATAAATATTAAAACATTATCAGGTGCGAGTCGGACTTACGCCCCAAGATACTCGACACACAATTTTTAACCAAGTTTATTTTTCGGTTAGCCTTCTTATAAGTTGATCAATAGGAAATTATTTTAAATTATTTTATATGTAATTATTTTAAAAACCTCATATCGTATGGCACACGATATACTAATAGTTTCGCAAGATGTTTATTTTATTTTATGATTTACCCCCTAGCAGTGACGGTTTAAGCGCGCCACCGTTTCCCGTTTCCGATCACCACCACCGTTTTAGCGATCAAAATGAGCGTTTCATACCAAATTTCACCCCAAACGATCCGGTAGTAGTTTCGGAGCACATTCGCTATGACAGATAGACGGACAGAGACTACTAATATACTAATCCTATAAGAGTTCCATTATTCGTTTTTAAGAACAGAACCCTATAAAATACTTATATCCGTAAGTAAGGTATTAAATGACTTATAGACGCATTCTTAGCACGAGCCAATAGACCAGTAATATTTAAGAGCTCCGACAAGTCAAGAGGGCACTCCATATGTTCGTTCCACTAGAGTCGTCGCTCGAGAACCTCATACAATGGACGGTGGAGAACAGTAGTCACGTGTACTCGAGAGGTGCTTACTTCCATGTGCTTGGGAATCATTCCGCGCTTTGTTTGACTTCTGAGCACGCTCTCTCTTTTCAGTGGGCACTCGATCGCCTTCGGTTGCCTAAATATACTTTTATCACGGCATAATTAGGCTCACGTGGACGACTGACATTTATAATTATTTAACCTACCCCATTAGTATGTTGCAGCCCCTTACAGTCAAAATATTCTATAATATAAGGTAAACGTTCTAGTGCCCGACGTGCCAATACCTAATCTATTTATTGACAATAACAATATACATAATGGATATATACAGATGATTACTATAACTAGCTTATATCTAATTAGATGACACTCTGCTGGCATCTCTACTGACATAACATTGACTTAAATTTTAAGATGACTTGCAATGACTTGTACAGCCAAGGTATTATATATCGACACAGACAAAGTGGACAAAATATGTAGGTACACACTTCTTTAATGTATAGGCAATAAGGTCGTGTAGACATATTTTAGACACTTTATCCGTGTCGATATTTAATACCTTGACTGTACAAGGACGGTGATGGCCACTGGGACGTCTACTTTGTGTTCTGTGTCACAGAAGTGAAGGACTTGTAGTCAGAAGCTGCTATACCTATATGAGACTAGGTAGATAACACTCTGTGTGCAATAAGGGTGTAATATTGTAAGGTGTTTAGGTTACTAAACCCGAACAACTCAGGGTGGAAGTTCGAGAGTCTTAAACCATCTGGTGAGATATCTTTCAAAATTCAAATAAAAAAATTATGATACATACATACATACTCGTATGTTGCATTGGGAGGCCCTGTGACTGACTGATTAAATAGGCGTTGATAGTGAAAGTGCCTAATTAATTTTGAAAGATGGTTCAACGACGATGACATCGGTACCTTCGCCTGCATGGTGATCTGCAATATGGCCAACTACAAGGCATAAAACATAGAACTTTTTCAGCTCTTAACTCATACCTAGTCATAACTAACCACACTGTTTGGGTTAATTATTTGAGTTTTTACCGACTATTAGGTAAGTAAATGCTACATATGATTAAACGGCTCATATACCAGTACGTATTTAGTAGGTACCTTTTTAATGTATTAAGGTAGGTTACTTTTAAGTAGTCTTTACTCAATACGAGACTACTTAAATAACTATAATTACACAAACCGTCTGAATAAAAAAACATGACTTTTGACAAATATAATTTGTTTGATTTGTAAAGCGCGAATGGTTGGCCGTACGTCTGTATTACGGCTGAATCGCTGCGGCGCATTGTTTGGTGCTCGCGGGTGTCCAGGGAACCCCGCCATTTTCCCGGCAGGGTTCTGTTAAGGACCCACCATGTTCTGCAGTCGCCAAATGTGCCGTTAAATCTGTAGTGCGGCGCGGGCGCACTGACTCTCGCCCTTTGAACGGGCGCTGTCATTTGTCGTTAGCAGCAAACAATCGCTTTTGAGTATGCGCTTGTATGAATAAAAACACAAATAGCTTAGGAATTTTACTTTAAATAGTATATAGTTTTGAAAATATGCAGTGGTTATGGACATGCGTGGACATTTGGATGCGAAGGGGTTGGTTTCCTGAAGATGTTAGCTTAATGCCTGAATGGAAAAAAAACATGTTAAAACCAAGCATTTGCATTTAAACAGTGCTATTTGAACTCCTCCTCGACAATTATTTTAGACAGATACCTAGCTCATCTGTTTATTTGTTTTATTTTAGGTCTTGGGGCTAATTGTGATTGTTATAAAATGCATTAAGGTCGTAAATAACTTTAATAGTTGTTTTAAGACGTCGGTTTTATCTAATAAAGATTTTTCTTATTAAATAAATAATTTAAATAAATACGAGTATTATGCGTCATACCCAAATCGACCTAGTCCCACAGTAAGATCAATAAGGCTAGTTTGTGGGCACTAAACGACGATATATATAATATACATATACAGATAAATACTTAAATACATAGAAAACATCCGTAACCCAGAAAAAAATATTTGTGATAAACACACAAATAAATGCCCTTAGCAGGATTCGTAGGCAGGAACACTACCGACTAGGGTAGGAGGCCGGTAAATGAAATACTATTTTATATAATATTTAATTCGTTAAATAACTTTACTAGGTTTCTTGTTGCCTAAACTTAATTAATATTTATCTTCTTACCGAAGAAAACATGTAACAGGTAAGGTAATCATTAAATATTAGATACTGCTTGAATAATATGTCGCTCTTCAGTTTACCTACGATTGTCTCTAAATATACTACATCAGGTAGTAAATTATTTTAGGTTTTGGTGGATATAAAAGCGGCTTCGACAAATGGCCAAGCGCAGCGGCATCAGCGGGGGGCGATCGGTGCCCGACCCAATGCATAGATAAATATCACAAATATCAAACCTTGTGTTATAAGAATAATAATATTGTGTGTTAAATTAATTATATGTAGTAAAACTATTTTTTTAAGAACCCAGAAAAAACCGAGGGAACCCTACTTCTAGGTGATACTATTCTTTTCATTTTGCTTGGTAACTGTTCAGGATAGACGATCAGTTAAAGGTGTATAATTAACTTTTGAATCATAACCTACACCTGGCACATACCTACATAAAATATTTACAGTACATATGGTGCTACTTTCCCGCACGTGTACGGGAATGAACACTTTCCGTGCATATTGGAAACTTTAAAGAGCCATATGTACTGTAAAACGTTGTACGATACACGTGCGAATAGGTAATTCGCAACACGTGTCGATTTAAAACACTCCCTTCGGTCATGTTTCTTCTATTTGCGAATTTCCTATTTTCTGCACTTGTATCGTAAAACCAAGACGTAGACGTAGACGTAGTTTTGGGACGGCCTACAAACTATTGTTATACTTAATTGTACTTTAAGACATTTTTTTCCAATATTTTAAGTTTTGGTTACTTACAGAAAATATATATACTTAAGATTTGTGTATTAAATGTTCCGATGATCTTTTAAAATGATTAAAATTACATTATATATATAATTTTATATTTCTTACGATTATCTTTAATTTGCACATGTGCAAGTTGGTGTAGCAAATTGTAACATCAGCATATGAAATATATATATATATGTTATTATTTTATTTTATCTTATTGGGGATGCTTACTGTCATAAATAGGTTAATAGACTTAAATTTACTCCTATTTTTTCCGAAGGGTTAGTTTTTATGACCGACCAACGAACAACCATATTTACTAAGTATATAAAAGTAATTTTCTATAAATGGAACATTTTCTGCTCGTAAACGAAGTTTCTTACATGTTATTTATGAAGGCAATAATGTTCTGTTTCCGCAGTTCTTCGGCGACATTGTGAGGCCAAATGGTCAATTAATCCTAGTTTATTATCGCAACTATCATTCTATAGTGGGGTTGAAAGGGAGATCAAGTTTGTTTCAAGCGAATAGTATGTTTTATTTTAATAAGTACTTTATTTTGGAAGACGTAGGTACGTATTTACGTATCTCGTTCTGTCATCTCTCTCATCATGCCTCTACCTACTTATGCACCTACTTTATCCACATGTGAATGAGTTTTAGACTACCGGCCCGATTCGAACTTTGAGATACACCAAAAATTTGCTAAAGATACGATATGGATCGGATATGTCAGTGTCAAAAGTGACGACAACAACAGTCACTTTTAACACTGACATA
The DNA here is from genome assembly GCF_033807575.1 of Cydia pomonella. Classification (NCBI taxonomy): domain Eukaryota; kingdom Metazoa; phylum Arthropoda; class Insecta; order Lepidoptera; family Tortricidae; genus Cydia; species Cydia pomonella. The sequence continues at coordinate 35,214,057 of NC_084703.1, read as the reverse complement.
TCTGATTCATATCGTATCTTTAGCAAATTTTTGACGTATCTTAAAGTCCGAATCGGGCTGTAGGTTAGTAAATAGATAGTTGTTGACTATGGAGCGTTCTACGTGATCAAACCAATTTTGTAAGTACTATACCTATTTTATTTTATATATGGTAAGTACATTACCTAGACTCAATCAGGCAACAGGTTCTGGTTCGAATCCCGATTCGCAAGTAGGTACATATAAGGTTCTCAGAATACTGTATTTGTACCAGTTGATCTTTGATAAATGAAAACGTGATAAAACCGGACTAACCTCAGTAAGGCCTTGTTTTCCCTCTGAGTTGGAAAGACAGAGTGGCTTTCGTAAAAGAGCATTACTATTTAAAATTGTACCGCCTACTTTTCTGTTAGAATTGGGAATTTTCATATTATTTTTACTCAGAATCACGAGTTGTTTCCATTTTTACCAAGAAGATAAAATGTCCTCATTTTTTTGGTCCATTTGGTCACGTTTTCAGTACCCAACCTTCTAGACCGTAACAAAACGGACAAACAAAACATTTATGAAATTTGGCAACTTTTTTTCTCGTATTAGGCTCGAATGAGCTCGTGATTCTGAGTGGTAATAATATATAAGTTCCAAAATCTAAAACGCAAATGATAGAAATGTCCAAAAACTAGTGTCGGCGCTAATTCATATAAGGATTAGGTTGCTAAGGAGGGTCTTCTAGAATGTAGATAGGTGTCCTTAAACTACGTCTAAAAGAGAAGTATGGGCACTGTAAATGTCATCTCGCTTTGTGCGGTAGGGCATAGCACAGCGGATGTCATTCAAGATCTAGAGCAGAGCCCAACTAGGGAAGTAGGTAGGTACCTCCACCTTACAAAAAACCGCAGCCAAATAACACTACCTAGACCTTATACATAGTGTTGTGTTCCTGTCGGTGAGTAAGGTTGCCAGAGCTCAACGAGGGTGCGGAGTGTTACGGTCGGCGATGCGTATGTGACACCTCTGGAGTTGCAGGCGTCTATAGGCTACATAAACTGCTTACCAGAAGGCGGGCCGTATCTATGACAATGTATGGTCAGTACAAATAAAGAATATGAATATGAATATGCTTATTTGCCAAATTGCCACCAATGTAGTATTGGAAGAAAAAGTAACCGGGATAGCGCTACGATGCGGAGGATGAGCATCTCGTTTCTAATTATTAATGTATTCGCCTAAAGTGTTGAGTGTTTACTTCTATCAATAGTTGCAATAATGTACCAAGTCTCTTTCTGGTACAGGTGTGTGATAAATAAAACTTCTAATAATTTACAACATTTTCTTGTCTTGTGTAGCTAGAGGACTATGGGGTAGCAGCTATAGCACAAAGGCCAGTAATTGCAATCATAAATACTGCATCTCGGCAATTTATTAACCGCAGCGGCCCATCTATTAGACCGAGCTGTCAGTACCCTATTTTCACATAAATATTAAAAAGGTAAGCTTTATGTATTTTGCTCTCCTATTTTCTTAACACTACCAATGGCTGATTTTTTTTTGTAGCACAATAATAATTGGATGAATCCGACACGTGGTTGAAATGGGTCACAAATTAAATCTTTTGCCTGTACATCCTGGTAGGTCCTGTACCTATTCGTACAATAAAAGTATGTGTATGTCATATCTTTTCCGTTTCTCATCCATATATACACGTGTAAATATATGCAAATGTAGGTGAGTACTTACGTGGACATAAGATCCTCATATGGCTCTCTTTTGCTCATATTTTAATAATCTGCTCGGTAAATAAGTATATGATATTATTTTCCTTTCGTGTAATTTCAACATTATGTCTAATTTCAACTATAACAAAAAAATGTGCAGGTCATGCAGGCCAATAAAAATTCCCCGTGTTCTTACTGAAATTAATACCTTTTTTATATATTTTTATTTTATTAAATGTTATTAAATGTTGCATATAGCGTAGTTGTAACACGGGTTTTACATTTATTTAATTCAACCAAACAATTGAAAACTGTGACATATCAATGTCATTTCGAACATCGATCGTCCGAAATAGTACTTACGTTTAGTAGCAAATGTATACACTCGTACTAAACCCTAATAAATATGTAAATAGGCCCTAAAGCAAGTGTATACGCTTGTAAGGGCCTAATACGAAAAAAAAAACGATTATCTCCGTAATGGAGTTAATTAGAATACCCGTGTCTTTGAGAAAGTTACTTAATTTAAGCTCAGAAATGCACCCTTGAAATTAACGGAACAAAAAAAACACGGTGTATAAGTACCTAACCTAACCTTTAACAAGTAAACTTAACATCAGGTGTACTTTTTGGTTTTGAACCGAATTAGTTGCAACCTCAATAGTCCGCAATGTAACTAAAATCGTATGCAAACTCGCCGCGTGCCGTCTCAATCAGACCTTAGTACCCGTTTTTTGATCGCAAAAATTTCTGTTTCCCTACCTAAGCTGTGAGATTGGCTTCTGAGTCCTCAGAAATTGGCGGTAGGCCAGATTTTTAGAGTTAGCCTTTTGCAAATGATCTATATAAGTATTTTGCTTTATATGTGTACTTTCTTGATATAGCCGCAACCTTCTCGATTTAGAATAACACTCAACATAATATCAATCCCTCTGTAAATCTTCGTTCTTTGAAAGTTTAATATAGGTATTTTCATTTGGGCAAGAGGTGGGCTTTTTTGCGATTCCATTTTCTTTACAATATCATATTCGCAATGACTCTAGGCGTACGTGTAAGATTTAATAAGATGCAATACTTAATTACACTTTATACCAACAACAACGTTTGTTGACCTCTTGCTGTGTTTCATCCGTAGGTACTATGTATATGTACGGAAGTATATATGTACATATACTACGAATTAAACACGTGTAGAACTGCAGCTATGCTACTTAGAGTTGCCCGTTAAACAAAGAGTAAGAGTATTCTTAAGAAATTAAGAGCTTTTAACAAATATATATAATATACTATAGGTACATGAAACTATGTAACACATTTGTAAGTACATAGCATGTAGAGGCGACGCTGGGCGTGGCCGCGCCCGGCACCTCCTACCTACACGACCATGTAACTGCCGCTACACTCTTATACTTACTTATCTATATTACAAACTGGTTCTCAATTTATTTTGGTACCCATTATTAACTTTATACGAACATATGAATGGATGGCTAATAACACATATTAGATTATAATGGGTAGTATTATAATAATATTTATTGAACTAAAATGGGTTTAAATATGCCTTCTACTGACATTAAGTACCTTTTTAGTTAAGCACATAAAAATACATACAACATGAATATAATTTCAATAATAAGACTTCATAAAACCTTAAAAAACCTAGCAAGACCTAGTCAGTAGCCACATTGTAAGTAAATTTAATTTTTAAGGTGCATACTCGTACCTACGAGTATCATTCAATGTATTATTGTAATGTATCATTAAGAAGTAAAAGAGATTAGGATTAGGTATACAAAGAGTTCATTGGAGAGCTTGGGTACGGTGACAGCTAGCTCTCAGCTCCATACAAATTATAGGTAATCTTAAAAAGCTTTATGTATTGAGATGACAGTTGTCACCGTACTTAGTCTATGTGAAGAATACTATAATAGAAAAGGAATACCTACGTCTTTGTGCAAATAAAGGTTTAATATTGTAATTTATTTGATAGTACTTATTTATTTTTGGGTAATATTTCCGAAAACTGATAAGTAGTCTCGAAATGAATATTTTATGTTCACAAGGAATATCCCTCGAAATGTTCTTATTTTATATTTTTTTACAATGTTTCTGAAAAATTGCAAAAAAAAAACGGAAATTTGAATAAAATAATATCACATGATTTTATCGGACATTTTACGCAGATATACTTTTCTTAGAACGATCGCTTGTTAGCCGCCACAATAGCCCGAAAATCATTGGAATCTAGAGTGATCATTTGACATATACCCCAGACAGTGCAAGTGTTATTTTAAACGTCAAATTTCTATGAAATTATGGCGTTTACTTAACACTTGCACAGGCTGGGCTATCAAAATCGCTGCCAACTTAGCTTGGCTCTGACTCTAGAATACTCTTTATTGTCACATCTGAGTAAAAAGACATAGTTTAATGAAAAACAATTCATTAAAGATAGAGGCAGACAACAGGCGATCTTATCGCTAAAAGCGATCTCTTCCAGACAACCTTTGGGTAGCGGAAATAAAGCATTTAATAAAAAAATAGATGTTGCAAAAAGTTATGAAGCCTACTTTCATACACACAATTACAATAGGTAAATACACACATTTACATATTTGTGAAATATATATATTATATGCCCCATTCTCATTCATTTCTCATCGATCGCCAGATGAATCCAAGACTAAAGCGAACCAATGCATGTATGTAAGTATGTGAACAAATATGCGCAATCGAAGAGCCCACTTTTGAGTGGCCATACCACGAAAAACAAATAATCAATTTTTATTTATCCGTCTCTTTACCGCTCGAAAATTCAAGCGAAATCTCGATTTTCGTTTTTCGCAGTAGGACCACTGGTTCGCCTCGAATGCCTCGATTAAGGTTGGTCGGAATAATACCCGTGGACATCCAATTGATTAGCGTTGCAAAGGATGTGAATGGCGACGAATCCGTTAGGGCGGCTGCGGTGAGCTCGTCGGGTTGTCGCCGTGGCTCGTGTGATGGTTGAAGGATCGTTGACGAGTCGCGGCGGTGGGCGACCACACGTCGCGTCGCCGCCGCACGCGCACGCCGCACGCTGTTTAGCAAAAAGAGCCCATGGGGGTTCGGAAATGTAGATCGAGTGCCGCAATTCAGATGAACGGGTTTTTGACTCGATCTACTTAACGGGAGCGTATCGAAGTCAACCTTTTTAACATAATGTGTAGTTATGTAGGTATATGTACCTACCTTTCGTGCGAAAGACTAACCAAAGTTGTGGAGGTATTATAATTTTAACGTTTAATTTAACCTACCCCAAATGCGTGTATAAATGAGGGAAGAAATGGAAAGATTTGCGAGGTCCTGGTAGGCTTCCGTAGCTCAATTGGTTAAGAGCAACGTACGGATTGCGGAGTTGCGGGTTCAAGTCCTGCCGGAAGCGTACGTTTTTCAATTTTTTCCTTTAATATAAAATTTAATTTGACCTTTTTTTATACCATTATGATCAATAAATACAGAATACTCGTCTCTCTGCCAATGAGGTTATCGTTTGTACTCGTAATCCTGACCTAACTAGTATAAAATTATCCTGAGCTGAACCCAAATCCCAAAGCTTTATCGTAATAAGTACCTAGAGTTTCGTGCATTTTAAGACTGGTTTACATAATACCTAGTATAGATCCACGTGGCATCCACGATGACGCGCAGATTTGACAAATCTAACCTTTAATAATATGATAATACGAGTCAAGGCATGCGTAGTCGTGAATGACACGATCTATAATGTTATATTAGTTACTTTCAAGCGCTTATGTGTGAATATGTCGTGATACGTGTAACGCGTATACCTAGGTACAATTAGTGGATGTAACTCGTAACGAGGTACCTACTGGAGAGATTTCATTTTTTAAAGTTTTTATGACACTCATAACAATATGTTTTATGTAAATAATAAAAGCATTCAAGATAATAAACTGTGGTATTTGTCGGGCGCGGTAGCAAAACCATATCTATTCCAAGTAATCTTAAAAATAGCGGTTGCACTTCATACGATAGCCTGTAAAAAAATAATAGCTACTGACTAAATTAGCTGTAAAGCAGAGGGGTCAGATTTCATGTACCTACATAATAATAACCTAGCGGTGTTTCAGCAAAGTAATGAACCTTTTAAAATTGCTTTAATAGGCTCATCTAAAACTGTATGTCAGTTTAATTAATTTAACAGTTGGTGTAGTGATAAAACGTTAATACCTATTACGAGTAGCGAGCGGGATTATTTAATTAAATTGTAAAGTTCAGATGGATAATTACAGATAAACTAACCTAGGTTGAAGTTAAATGGTGAGTAATCCATTTAAGTTATAATGATATGGAGGACGTTTCTACGCAAGATATGTCTTGATACGTAAAAAAAAGTTAGGTATTCGCACCGACTTAAAAACGAGCGGGTTCTCAATAATAGTCGGATCTTATTTTCGTATGATCCCAGATACCTTGACGTCACTTCAACCGACTTGGGAAATTAGTCGAGAGTAGGTGTGCTTACCTATCTGCTTCCCAGGTGCCGCATTGACATCTGGTCAGTAGGTATCCGATGATGGCATCCTGAAGAAATCGAGGGAAGTATTGGGACATTAACATTACTTATAATATTGTTATTTTTTTTAAATAACTCGTGTAGTTGATCTTGGAAAGCGCTATTTGGTGAAGTGAAACTACTGATGAAGACCAATGAAACTTTTTAAATATCCCGTATAACCTATAATCATGATTACATAAGTATACGTTTTCTTTACAATTCTTGTTAGGCAATTTAAACTTATAAAAGTTCTGAAAACGCAACTAAATTCGGAATTCGAACACAGGGTCCTATTCGTGCTTGACCGAAGTTTTTTATTATTATTAACAGTGCATTTTATTTAAACCAGAAATTTATTTACGCCAATCCTAAATTAAATACCCACGTATTTTTTGCTTTACCTAATGCTTGAACACTTGATTTATATCTCTGACTTAAAAAACAATACAAGAACAAACCCCATTCAATCATTTATATGCATTTACAGGAACTGTCACTCAAAATTGGCTACGCTCGGCTAAAAATGTAGCAGAACCTTTTGTTGGGTGCAACACTGAAAGGGACAATGTCACCAAAATAAGGACAATGTAGAACAATGAATGCACCCGATGTCTTGTTTACGAAACACAATTTACGCGTTATAATAGGCGTTTGAATACCACAAGCCCACACTGTAACTGTCTTGAAAATGACACTGTCCAAAGCAAAATGTCCCTTTATGCGCTGTGCGCATATGCCTTTGTTAGCATAGATTTTGTTATTATCCAGTGCTATGGGACGTAAGTGCCAACTCTATAAGGCTTCATAGTTGTAACAAATAAAACCATAAATTACTTTCTAACTCCTTTTTAAGGTAATAAAAAAACGTCAACTATAACAGAATCTATACATCTTCACTTACAAAACAGTTGACATTTGTCACTTTATAACCATTTGTAATTACTTAGTTTGAATAAAAATTAAGACTTTAAAATAGCATCTGCCTTAGCCCCCCAATACCATACACGTTGTATTTTTTTTACATTTCTTGTGCTCTGAAGGTGGATAATTGTTTATCTATGAAGCGGGCTAAAAAGGATACGTTTCAGTACTTTCAGCGCTGGGGCTAAAAAGTGGTGTATTCCTTTGTGTCCCTGTCCCGTGTACAAGATCTATTGTAGATATACCTATAGAATGATGCGTTGCAACTACTAAAAACATAAAACTTTTGACACAGATATAAAATATGGATTTATTTATTTTTTAGTCTAGACCTACGGTTCAAAATTTAAATTGATCCTTTTTTTTAAATTTTCGAGCAATTATTTCCGAAAAAAATTACTTTATCAGATAATGGTTTTCATAAGCCATTATTATATTTGTAAGATCTGTCCAACGAGTAATTAGTATAAGATATATATCTAATGTAGTGTAGGTAGGTACAGTCCAAAGATCGTTGGAAGTTGGAAGGATAGGTATATAATAAACGACAATAAGAACCTATAATAACAGTTACCTTCATCTAAAAATTACTTATACATATTATATCTAACTGCGTCCGGAAACCTATAAAAACATAATTCATGAAATTGACAGCCCTAAAATATTAATTAATTTATTTTCGGCCGTAAATTATCACTCATCCAAATTCCAAAGTAACGCAATTTAGGGACAAGGACTTATTGTCTATTCTATTTCATAACAAAAGGCAAGCCTGGGTCATTGTTACTGATGTTGTAAAAAATCAACATTTTTATTGCACTCTATTATTGTTTATAGGTACTTAGTTACTGGCGTGTGGTGGTTCAACAGATAACTCTGTTATGTACTTATGTACTATTATATTTCGTAAACAGTTTAATTAATTTGAATAGGTTTAACATATATGTCAACTATTTGTTTGTAATTAGTAATTACGTACGTACATGTAATACAAGTAAGCTATCTTTTCTCTGCAGCTGGCTGCACCCCAAAGTACGGTAGGCGCCCCTAAAACGTAAAAATCCTGAAAAATAATGACATTGTTTTTTTACTGGTAGAGATATTTATAGGTACCTAAAAAATAATACGAGAACCATTTCGTCAGCAATATTATTTCGATCGAATGTACTAGATAACTCTGGGTATGAAATAAAATTGGAAAATTTGGAAATCGCTCTGGGATAGGAGTGCGGATCATCTGTGCAATTCTTATGTAAGTTACAGCTGTTAAAGTTACAGGAATATGTGTGTGTGTGTGTGTTGTGCGCTTTGAGGATATTGGCTCCTTAGTAAAAGTTATTCAGTGTACATTTTTAATTCAGAGACGTTTAGTCGTTTATAAATAACATAAAGAAATAAAAGTGTAAAAAAGTATTATACTTATTTGTTATACAATACTTTTGTTACACTTTTATTATACTTAAAGACTGAATTAAATAATTTCATCTGAATTTAAACGTGAATAAAATTTACTAAGTCTGCGTAATGATTTGTATGACTATGAAAAAAAAAATTGTAAGTAGGTAGGTATTTTCTTTCATCTGATAAAACATTTTACTATTTTGGGCCATAAAAGCCGACGAAATGCCAAGATTCTCTAGGAAATTGCAGATGTGCTTCGTATCTGATGGGCATCTCGTATTTTATATGTATTGACCGTTCCCGCATGCCAGTATTTAAACGAGCACTTGCGGCTGAACACTCTATCAATGGCCAATTAATAAAAATTACCTCTTACATAAAACTATTAACGTCCAACAGCGCGCGCCGCCGATAAACTGATCGAAATCATCTCCCAGAGCGATAATAAATTAATTGTTTTATAATGTCACAAGCGAGACGCGATAAAAACCCGACAAATGACTCCGGAATTGAGACATCCCGCTATCTCCCTTTTTATTAGACACGTGAAGCTCTTTAACGAAAAACACCCGTCATAAGAAAACCTATCGAGAAATCAAAATGGCTGCGTCTTCATTTTTTTCGGCCACAGCATGAGCCTTATGCTAATGAGACCCAAAAACAAACATTGTTACAAGCCGAATGTGTAACATACAATAAAAATAAATTAAATAATAAAGGGAATCGTTAAAATGGAAGAAATGTCCGTAATTTATCCACGAGTCACCTTTTAGGCATTCCGTGGATGCCTTCGCGGCGGGGACCCGCTCGCTCTAGACGCGATCTCCAAATAAAAAGGCGCCACAAAAAGACGCATTCAATAAGCCGTTGGCCATTACTGGACGTAATCGATGAGATAAATTAATAATAACGAAATTTTAAAGACATCTCAGCTCTGTCTGTGGTTTAGGCCTACTTAGACGGGCTCTAGGTAAGTAGATATGGATACATTTCCGAAAACTTCAACATAGTGTTGTGTAGGTAGATACTTAGGTACTTTCAAAAAAGTGGTTGAATTATTGATTTAAACACCTTCCTCCTTTCGCATGAATTAATAAAAATAACAAAATATATATACGTATTGAGGTGCGTAACATAAGTCTCCTTAGGTAGGTACCTAACCTATCTGATTTTGGAGTTTTTTTTTATTATACTAAGTCAAGTGGCAAACAAGCATACGGCCCGCCTGATGGTAAGCAGTCTCCGTAGCCTATGTACGCCTGCAACTCCAGAGGAGTTACATGCGCGTTGCCGACCCTAAACCCGCCCCCCCTCGTTGAGCTCTGGCAACCTTACTCACCCGCAGGAACACAACACTATGAGTAGGATCTAGTGTTATTTGGCTGCTGTTTTCTGTAAGGTGGAGGTACTTCCCCAGTTGGGCTCTGCTCTAGATCTGGAATGACATCCACTGGCTGTGCCCTACCACACAAAGCGAGATGACATTCACAATGCCCATACCTCTCTATTGGACGTAGTTTAAGGACGTACCCGGGTCCTAACAACAGATGTACTAACAATACTTATTATATCGATAGATTAGTGGAACATTATTTAAAAGATTTTTGATAATGCGTACGGACAGCCTCCGTATCTACGTACTCGTACCTACTATATTGGTAATGTGCTGTCGTAATAATACCTACCAGCGGAAGTACGAGTATCTTTTTATTTTTTTATTAGAAAGCAACTTCCGCTTGTTTTACGAGCTTGCCAACTTGCCTGCTTGCGTTGCCGTTATGACCTGGAACCGTTTGTTCATGCCGGTCAAATATTCGCATGTAGGTCGGATCCCTTTGTTTGGCATAATTATTGAAAGTCATAATGTAATGATAGTCATATTATCGTTAGTCATAGTCAATAGTCATAACTCTGAAACCGTTAACTTTTGAGGAATTTCCTTAGGTTATGGCAATCCTGAAAAGTTACGCATTTCTGAGAAAAACTAAATTATGACTAACGAAAATGCGGACAAACAATACATTATGACTTAAAACTTTATAGGAAACAATAGAGACCCCATGTAGGTACATAGCGCCTACTATAGTCGGAGGTACTTAAGGCGCAGTGGGTTCAGCCAGCAGAGTTTTGAAAATTCGTTGCCTTTTTAGGATTTCGTAGTCACCTAGAAAGCCAGTTTCGCCATGTCCGTATGTCCGTTCGTCCGCGGCTTTGCTCTATGATCGTTAGTGCTAGAAAGCTGCAATTTGGTATGGATACTATGGATAGCGGACGGTAAAATAAAAAGTACAAAAAAAACCATACGTAAGGTTTTTTTTTTTCTTTTGCTTTTGCCCAATAGTGTGGTCTTTCAAAATGAATAAGGGCCTCCAAAATAATTTTTCGATAAAGTTAATATTTTCTGAAATAATCGCTCCGAAAGAAATAAATGTGTCCGAGGTTATACCCTCTAACTATTTTTTTTTTAAGTTGTAAGAAAGCTTGTAATATTCATAAATAAAACAAAAATATACTGCAATCGAGATATTCAAACGGGTCTACTCAAAATAATCAAACTTACATTACTAAATTATAAAACCAAAGTTTTTCCTTTACAGAATTTAAAGACTTGTACACAAAAATATTTCTCCAATAAATAGATTGCTACATATTGCATGACTACTTACATAATTATAAAACCCAATATACGTATACAGTATGTTCTATACGTAAATAATAAAAAAATATATAGAGCCGGTAATGCATGTTTAATTTTTTCGCCTTTTTTCGTCGACGGAGTAAATTTTATATTAGGTATAGGAAAATTATTTATCCAAAATCCCATCGCTCTCTAAAATTGGGTCACATATATTGTACCTAGCCCTAGCACAGGCCCCGGTCTTTTTGGGCTGTTACTGCACACTATCCCCCTTATTCATAAACGTGTATTAAAGTTACGATGCCGCTGATCATCGTTTGTCCCTTTCTATCAAACCAATACGTCGGAAAGGGACAAACGATGATCAGCGGCATCGTAACTTTAGTACACGTTTATTAAGGGGGTAAGTCTTTAAACGCTGGTTTCAATTAAAATGTATAATTAGAAAAATTGAAATTTGCTGTACATATTGAATTTCAAAAAATGCTGCACTTTTCCATATATTATGTTGAAACCACTTCTCATAGTAAGTACTTTTTCATTCTGATCTTAAGAGCGAAATCACCTGATCGTCCATACAAAAAGTGAAAACGTTTTTCCTCTTCTACATATTTTTGAAACTGCTTAATTTTTAGTATGTTATTGACACAATGAAAAACTAGGTTTATAAGTTTCCCTTTATTTTCAAAATTTGCAAACAAAAAGATTTTTTTTTTTCAAAAAGCAAATCCTATAAACCTAGAATATGTTATGCTGAAGCGATCGACATCAAAGTGATTTGTTAAGATTTAGTTAGTGGAAACCGTTTTCTCCCGAAATGGATTTTTTTTGATTCCTCATCATGCGTAATAAGACCAAAGTTTTATGAGCTTCTACCCGCTTATTTAAAATCTGAAACATCGGACGAAACAGTTAGGCGCAAACTCAGAAACCTTTTATTGAATAACCCCATGTACTAACTCTGTTAAGGAATTTAAGAATTGAATTTTGGCTTAAAATTAATTTTATTACCTAGCTACAACGGACATATTTTCGTAATCATTTTTTTAGCAAAAATAATAAAACTATTTTTTTTATTTAGTAATTATGAGTTTAATCATAAGTTAAACATTAGATCAAAGACGTCATCAAAACAATATCAAATTAAAATTAAAATACATGTCCACATCTAAAAATTAATAAGACAAATAAATTACAATAAAATTAAACAACATGTCAAAAACCAGAAAAAAAACTATCTACAAATCCAACTACTTAATAATCATCATACTATTTACTAATCTATTTCATATTCATATTTCTTGTTAATTGTACCGTGACGATCCTTTTTAGGAGATAAAATATTATATTATTTTATGGATTTTATGGAATTCTTTCATGTTACTTTTTAGTTTTTGGCGATCGTGATGTGAATTTTATAATTTTGGCTAAGGCAAATTTGTATTGAAATTAATATCATGAAATAAAATAATGTAATCTAATCTTAGAAAAATTACCGTTATTTCGTTAGATTCGAAAAGCTACTCTTTCCCTCTTCTTAGTTATGTGGGACAACAGCCGATGTTGAGGGTTTTTTTTTAATTCGTCCGTAAGAATACGACGAACACACTTTATTTTATTGATGATTGACTCACAAAATGATGCTACGAGGTAAAAACCAATTGATAGATATATGAAACCAACTGTACCTATTCTGCTTCCCTGTAATATATATATATATATATATATATGCATATACCGGGTGTTTCCTGTAACAGGAGCAATAAATTAAACTGTAGGCTGTACTCCTCGAACTTTTAAAAATAACTTATGATTTAATTCTTATTACATATTGAAGTTAATTCTAAGACGCAAATGTATTGCGTATTTTGTTGTTTAAAGCGTGACAAGCAACGTTAACACACTGATGTACATTATATAGTACAGTCAGCGTCAAATACTTTGTAGCAGTCAAAGTGGCCAAATAGTTCGGTACACCATACTAAATATATGGTGTACCGAACTATTTGGCTACTTTGACTGCTACGAAGTATTTGACGCTGACTGTACATTGAAAATAATATTAAAGGAGGATGCCCAGATTCATATGGACTCTGGCCTAAAAACCAATAATGACACGCCATATGTCATTTGAAAGGTTTTGTCATATTCTAAAACTTTTTGTATGGCGGTAAATCTTAAATCGCTGCACGCTGTGTGAAACAAGTTATGGCAAAATAAAAACATCTCCTCAATAATATTTTTTTTCTGATATATATAGGTATAGGGTTTAAGTTGGTTTTAGCACGACATTCTTTCAGCCGCCGCCTCACGTGGACACATTTCTGACGAATCGACTAGGGAACCAGACGGACCAGTCGTTATTCTTCTGGAATCCGGTAGGAGACTTGTTCTCGGACCGGATGATGGGAGACGACGTCAAGGAACCAAAGTCGATTCAGCGGAAAGTTGTCCTGCGTGGGTAGGCTCGGAGGAAGAGGGCCATGAAAACGACCCATTGATACCTCCAATCTTCCTAATAAATCTTACCTTTTTTTTTCTAGGGGGGGGAAATGCATTCCGCATACCACCCGGGTGCGGGGGGCGACCCGAGTGGTTATGTGAGACTCCCGTCTAGGCTAATGAGGCCCACGGTATACCCACTAAAAACCCCCCATATGCCACCTCGCCGCCTTATTGGTGGGGTTACAGGAACGCTTGCGTACTCATCCGCGACCCCACCGGCGGCAACCGCCCGCGAGCGGGTCCTTCGCGAATGCCCGAAGGCCCTTCACGCGAGGCGCGCCAGATGGTTTGACGCGCCTTCCTCCTCGGCCTCCGTCCTGCAGTATAGCGGACCCCCCCGAGCCCGCCACAAGGAGGCCACGGGCACCAGAAAACTCCCCAGCGCCCGGCGGCAGATGAGGTCCATGGTTCTGCCGCAAACCACAACTCGGCTGCAGAGGACAGGGAGAACGGCACACCGTAACACCGACACTCCTCTTCCTCTGCAGCCCCACCAACGCCGCTACAGCGGAACGGCCCCGCCAAGGTCGCAGGGGATAGGGAGAGTGGCGCATCGTGATACCATCACGCCTCTTCCCCTGCGATCCCACCTCGGCCGTCGAGGATAGGGAGAACGGCTCACCGCAATACCGACACTCCTCTTCCTCGCCTTTGTTGTATTTGATTTACCCCTCCGGCCGCGATGGCAAGTTGGCAACTGAGTTTGGTAACCAGTTGTTGAAAAGTAATAAGTAATCGTGTTACACAACCAGTTGCTAGAGACGAATGCCTATTCTTGTTACACATCTATATAGTTGCTAACTAAGAATTTTTAAGTATGGTTACATAACAGGAATTAACATTCTTATTTCATAACTAGGAACCATACGGTTTAAAAAAAAACTATAGGGACCGTGGGCGTTGGAGGGTCTGCCATCTTGTGGTCTGAATCGGAACCATAAACAGGCACATTTACACATCAAGTGTTTTCTTGTGCATAGTAGGTTCTGCCATCTTGTGGGCTACATCGGAACATTTACGCTTCGCGCCAAAAATCTGACAGCTCCTGTGCTGCCTCCTACAGTTCATGCACGCTCCCTATTACTTACGTCATTTCTTTTTGCACTGACATATATATCCAAGGACGGTCATTTACGGTCACTAAGAATGACCCTAGTTCAGTGATGTCACTCTCAAATTCGAGCCAATCGTGCAGTTTAACGCAACTAGTTGCGACCAATCGCGCGCGTGGTGCGAACTCATCAACGAATCGCGTTGCGGCGTTAGACTGCACGATTGGCTCGAATTCGTGTGCGTGGCACCACTGGACTGGCCCCATTCTTATTGTCCGTAAGGCCCGTCCTTAGATATATATGTCAATGACTGCGACTGACTAAAATAGCATAACACGTTCGTGCGTTTCCTTGAAAATACGATGGACAAAGATTATGCAGTAACTTATATCTGTACATTCTGTACCTAAATCCTTTCTTTATTGTAGGAGAGTATCCCAAAATGGGACCGGCAAGAAACTCGATGGGACACGTCTTTTCGAAACATTAGATAATTATTATAACTAACATGTCTTTAATTACCTGCCAAAAAAAAGCCAATTTCTTTTTATACTGATCTTTGAAACACATACTCATACAATAAGTTCAGTATGTAATATAATTTGTAATAATAGACATAATACTGCAAGTAATAGATAACCTCTAGCAATAGGACAAATAAATTAATAGATGTCAATTATGTCAGAAAGAAAATTTAAAACGGCGAATACAATCATCTAGCCCGAAAAAGGTTAGTTAGGTGTTTAATCCTTTAGCAATTTTGGTTGAGTAACAAGTTTTTTTTTCTTTTTCGGCAACTGGGTGCGAAACTACAAAGGTGAAAGATAACAGTTCTATAACAATAGTTAGGGAGGCGAGGTAGCTAAATGGCGTAATTCAACGGCGCCGTCGAGACCTATCAAAATCGAAAGATAAAATAATTTCGAAAAGAAAAGCTCGTATGGTAAAAACCATTTTAGCGGTGGGTTTGGCGTGTACGGTTTTTCAAAAATGTTACAAAAAACAGTTACTTGGGCATTCTCGAGCGCGTCAGATATTCATACTACGTATGCCCCAAGTGCCTCTGATAACAACGGTATACTAATCTGCCGGTTTGCGTGGTGGGGGTAGGAAGAAATATAAAGTAGTCAAAAATGCAAAAAAAAAATTTACTCGAGCGCGTCAGATTTTCGGAAGGGGTGTTAAGTAGGCCCCAAGGAAGCTCCCTTTAAAAAAACTGACGATTTCGGCGTGACGATAAGTTACGATGAATTTTTGAAAATGCAAAAAAAAATCTTTTTTGAAATACTCGAGCGCGTCAGATTTTCATAGGGGAGGTTTATCTCGGTATCCTGAAAGCATATTTTATTAATCTGACAAAAATGTTGGTGGGTTCTCTTAATCTGACCGAAAAAGGTTTTTTGGTTTCTTTTTTTTTCCTTTCTTTCTCCTTGATAAAACGGGGATTTTAAGAATGACAATATAGCGATAGATGCAACCAACGTAAATGTAGATGAAATATAGTACGAATTGTATTATTTATTGTATAAAAAAATGAAATGATATAAATATATATTTCCGCGAAGCGCTCAGTCTGTATTACATGTTTATGGCAAATTCCTCTTTTTTGCTTCAATTCTTCACTTCGTTTTGCTTACGGTACGTCCAAAAAACAATTTGAGGATCAACAGGCATAAATACATGAAACTGTACATGTTAATAATACCTACTTTTGTATACAGATACGCGTAACTTTTTCCGAGTCCACGAAAATTGACGAGAAGCTTTAGA